>NW_026652286.1:79301030-79729615 GCF_009828535.3 Hylobates moloch | reverse complement strand
GAACTAGAAATACCATTTGACCCAGCCATCCCATTACTGGGTATATACCCAAAGGACTATAAATCATGCTGCTATAAAGACACATGCACACGTATGTTTATTGCGGCACTATTCACAATAGCAAAGAGTTGGAACCAACCCAAATGTCCAACAACGATAGACTGGATTAAGAAAATGTGGCACATATACACCATGGAATACTATGCAGCCATAAAAAATGATGAGTTCGTGTCCTTTGTAGGGACATGGATGAAACTGGAAAACATCATTCTCAGTAAACTATCGCAAGGACAAAAAACCAAACACCGCATGTTCTCACTCATAGGTGGGAATTGAACAATGAGAACTCATGGACACAGGAAGGGGAACATCACACTCCGGGGACTGTTTTGGGGTGGGGGGAGGGGGGAGGGACAGCATTAGGAGATACACCTAATGCTAAAGGACGAGTTAATGGGTGCAGGAAATCAACATGGCACATGGATACATATGTAACAAACCTGCACATTGTCACATTGTGCACATGTACCCTAAAACCCTAAAGTATAATAAAAAAGAAAAAAAAAAAAAAAAGAGAGAACTTGAGTATCTTGAGAGGCTTTTTCTATGTAATGACTAAGATGCCACCTAACAGCACTGTGTTTTACATGGTCCGTGGGCTTATGCTTTCTGTAGGAGAGAAATTCTCTCTCAGCTCCCTATGAACTTTTGATAAATGACTGTCATTGGCTATACTTGGGTCATGAATGTGCCCCTGGGCCAATCTTGAAGCATGAGGTACTTTGATTGGACAGTCTGGTCACATGCCTTCTGTTATGGTGAGGAAGGAAGGAATAAGTGATTGACAATTCCATCAGGTGAGGACTAAAGCAACAGATGTAAACTATAAGGCTTTTATTTTTTCTTTCTTTAAGTCATTCTCTGGGCTGGAGAAGATTCACAGGGGCCCAAATCCCTAGAAATTCTGCTCGAGTGCCAGGATACTGATGTATTCCCTAGTTTGCTTTGTGAAGGTCACCAGCTCTGTTTTTAATTAAAAAAACAAAACAAAACATGATGAGCCTTTGAAGGATAATTATTTTAAAAGATGATGATGACTATTATCATTACTATTATTATTTATAAATTTGAGCTTCTATTTTAAACACATCAATGGCAGTGTTTCATTGAGTTGGAAAACTCTAGTTTTGTGGTGTCCCTAAAATTTTATGATGTTAGTACCTAAAATTGTCTCTTGAGTCATCTACACTTATGAGAAAGATATTATAGGTTTGAAAAAACACCTTTGATTTGTGGGCCATATCCTGAAAACTTTCTAAAATATTCTCTAAAACTATGACTGTAAAGTCCAGTAAGTGTTACCTCTCACACCTGCCCCCCAGTCCAGTAGCTCAGACAGTGAGAGCTTCAGCAGGTAGGATAAATTAGCCCCAGTTAGGTTTTTGCTTCCCTGCTTGTGGATTGTGCTATATATATTTGAAAGAGTCTTGCTTTGTCACCCAGGCTGGAGTTCAGTGGCATGATCTCGTCTCACTGCAACCTCTACCTCGTGGGTTCAAGCCATCCTCCCACCTCAGCCTCCCAAGTACCTGGGACTACAGGTGCCCACCACCACACCTGGCTAATTTTTCTATTTTTTGGTAGACATGGGGTTTCATCATGTTGGCCAGGCTGGTCTCCAACGCCTGGCCTCAAGTTATCTGCCTGCCTTGGCATCCCAAAGTGCTGGGCTTCCAGGAGTGAGCCACTGCGCTGGGCCTGTGCTTCATATTATTAGTCCTGACTCTGACATCTGAATTCAGATTTGCAGTTCCTTCTATTCCAATGGGCTCATTAGAAATTCAAGATTAGTTACCTGGGGACCAATTAATCCAATTGTGGAGCTCCAGGCTGCTCAGGCCATTTACATGCAGTTTCTTCTGAAGTGAAGTAATTATGAGCTGCTTCTAGCTACCTAGATACAGACCTGGGGAAGTCAAGCTTTGGTAGAAATGATGGTAGGATATTATGTATATTTGCCATGGTGCAGGGAAGAATATGGTCTTTGGGTATAGTCAGTCACAGTCACAAGGGTACATGTAGAGGGATTGTCACTGAGACATTGTTTTTAATAGCCAAAGCTTAAAAACAATTTAACTCTCCAATGAAAGAAGATTGATTCAATAAATTATGGTAGTATTCACACAAAATCATTAATATAAGTAAAAAAATAAAAAATGAGGAAGCAGACATGTTTATGTATGTATTTATCAATATAAAAATATATGGTTGGGTTATTTATTAACTTATATAGTTAATAAGTTGATTTGTACGGTATAATTTCACTTTTTTTGACTAGTGTATCTTTTGTCATTTTATAGGTCTCGTCTGCAGCTGCCCCCCACTCTTCTCTTGGATGACGACGTTTGCAGGCTTCAGGGGGACTAGGGAACAAAGCTGGGGCCTGGCAGCCCCACTATGCTGCCAGCCGGGGAGAAATAGTCACAAGTACAAATTATCACAACAATTAGCGCCTGTACTTGGCGGATCTGCAAATTGAGGAGGTCCCAGCTCCTCATTGTACGGGGGTCTATTTTGCAGTGACCTTGCTCTGGAGACGATGATAATTCCTTCAGCCTGAGGGAATTGATGTTGATGAACCAGGTGGCATCAATTGGCTCATAATCACCCTGCACGTTCGTGCTCACCAGCTCCTCGTTGTAGAGAGACAGTGGGGCACTCCCGGCCAAGGATGTACACCTGGCCCTTGAGGACAGACACCTGCACTTTCCCTTCCACTGGCTCCTGGTACTCGGCGATGCAGTGGCGGACAAATTCACATTCAGGGCTGTGCCAGAAAGCCAGAAACCGGTATACACCAGCTCAGCAAATTTCAAGCCCAGGCGTTGTTTGATTTTGTGCACTTCCCGGTGCGTGGTGAAGGCCTGGATGTCTAAATGAGCGTAGTAAAGGATAGTGCCTGCTGGGGCCCCGTAGATACCTCGGGACTTCATTCCAATGAAACGGTTCTCCACGATGGCAGTACTGCCCACGCCGTGCTTGCCTGCAACTTTGTTCAGGTACGTGAAGAGCTCCAAGGAGGTCTGGTGGGTGGCACTATCCTTGACGTTGGTCACCTTCATGGGGACCCATTTTTGAACTCCATCTCGAGAATGTCAGGGGTGTTGGGGGCTTTGGCTGGGTCCTGGGTCTTCGTGTAGAGACCTGGAGGCGCTTGGTTCTCGGGATTCTCCAGGATTCCAGCCTCGTAGCTGATGTGCATGAGGTACTCGTCCATGCTCCACGGGTTCTTGGGAGTGACCGGGGTGGGAATCCCGCGTTGCTTTACGTATTCCGTCAGGTCATTGTGGCCCTTGAACCGGTTGTAGAATTCGGGCATACTTCAGGGAGCAATGACCTTTATCTGTGGGGGCCAACGAGTAGCAGGTAAGCTCAAACTGGACCTGATCTTTCCCCTTTCCCGTGGTGCCGTGGGACACATACTAGGCCCCCTCCTGCTGGGCGACTTCACTTGTTTGCGGGCAATGCAGGCCCTGGCGAGAGAGGTGCCCAGGAGGTAGCGGTCCTCATACAGTGTGCTGGACTGGATGGCCGGCCAGATGAACTCCACAAACTCCATGTGGACATCCTCAGTGAACACCTTTTTGGCCCCAGGCTTCAGTGCCTTCTTCATGGCTTCTTGGAAGTCTTCCTTCTGGCCAATGTTGGCTAGGTATGCAATGATGTCATAGCCTTGTTCGTTCAGCCACACGAGGATGCAGAAGGTGTCCAGGCTGCCACTGCAGGCCAGAACCATAGAGCCTTTGCTGGACATACCGTCCGGAATCTGACTCCACACTGCAACGAACCACTCGGGCTGGGGCAGCCATGGCAGGCGACAGAGCAGGATAATTTCATTTTTATAAAAACGAATGGGTTTATTTGTGTGTATTTTTAGAGATTAGAGGTGAGAATTTGGTATTGCTGTAATGGTATTATGGTCAGGGATGCTGGGCTGTGAAGATTCTGTTGTGCTGATCATGTGTCTTTCTCAGGGTGTTGCCAACCAAGCGATACTCAAGGAATGATAGGAGATGATATTGTTGATTAGTAACTGGATAAGCACCTAGTTCACCTTGTGAGTTTTCTGTTAAAAGATGGATAGGAGAACATGATTACATCCAGAGACCTTTACTTTAAGTGAAGCCTTCTGCGTCTAGGATGGCTGGGTAAACAGAGTCTACCCCTGCCTATTTAATTATAGTTACAGAGTAGATGGGACACACGCACAAACAACCCTCTTTGTTTTACTTGATTTTTCTTATCACCAAGTCATAGAAAGAAGTGAGCCAAAGGAGGACTTGGGGTGTTTAAGCAATAATAACTTGGTCCACTGGTTAACTATGAACTCTGGCCAAATGACAAATGATCTCTTCCTAAGAGATGTTCAAGTGAGTGTATGTGTGGGGTTAGTAAGGAGAGAAGCAGAAGGGTACATGCATTTTTCTCAGAGTATGCATGTGTAGAAAAAATACTGGAAACATTTGCATCAAAATGCCATAGTACTCTTTTTATGGGCCGTGGGATTACAGCTGATTATAATTTGTATAAATTATTGTCTATACTTTCTAAGTTTCTTCAGTGAACATAGATGTCTTGTATAATAAAAAGCCATTCATAAAAATTCAGCTTTAGTGTCATTTTAAGCAAACACTCCCACCTTCCATAACTAAACTCTCATATTTACATCAACGTGACAGTTTGCTTCTAATCGTCTAGTGGCACTCTGAAGAGATAAGCTCCTTCCTTTTTCAACAGGGAAGTTCCTCTAGCACATTATTCAGATAAGGCTTAAGTGAGATCTTATGAGCTCTGATCGGAACCTTTGCTGAATGGCCTTAATGCTGCTGTCCTATTGTGCCTGAGATGTGAGCACATACAAGGAAAATTATAACTTGATTGGAAACTTCAGGGAAGGCCACTGGGAGAAAGCAGAAAACCAATAATAATGATAATAAAAGTTCATGCTGAGCTAGGGCTTGCTGTGTAGCAGGGCCTAGTAAAAGCTCTACTTAACCAATTTGGTCCCCACAACTCCATTAATTAGAAACTATTATAGTCTTCATTTTGCAGAAAAATCTCCAAGGGGTTAAAGAATTTGTTAAAGCTCACTAAGCTCAGAATTGGCTGAGGGGGAATCCAAACCGAAGCGTCTGTTGCTAGTGTCCAGGCATCTACCCCTCTGCAGCATAAGGTTGGCTGCAGGTGGGACTCCTCATTCCACAGTTAACTCCTCCTTGCTTTTCAGGTTAACCATGACCCCATCAGTTCAGCCAGGGGATTCCCAAATTTTATTCCATATTATCCACGGCACTTGTCATACTGAGCTGTGATTTTTTTAAATAGTCTATTCCCTCTGCTAGGCTGTGAAATCTCTGAAGATAGAAGTGGTGACTTGGGATTGTCTCCCAGGCAATTACCACATTGGCTGACTCCTAGAACGTGCTCAATAAATATTGGATGAATATTTAATCAGCTGGGCATAGTGGACACATCAATTTCACAAATTGCAAAATTCAACTGAATCAAAAGTAGGAATTGAAAATATACCTAAGAGATTACCTAGATAATGTCCAATCAGGACAGAACGTGGCTCATTGAGGTGCCCATATGCATGGTTCTGGACTTGGTTATAGGCAGAATTAGCTAGGAGTAATCTCTACTTTTTAAGAATTTATAGTCTAATGAAGCAGGTTTGAAATTACCATTGTATCAAGACAACAGTGTTTTTGCTCTGGGTTGAATATCATGCTTTGTATTTGGTGGAATGGAGAAAAAAAATACAGCCACAATGTTAAAAAAAATTATAATTATTGAGTCAAAAACTATACTTACTGCTTTCCTTTTTCTTTAGAATTCTCTGTAGTATACACAAATAAATTTGTGGTTCTGTGCTTATAGTTAGCACTTCTCATCATTAATATTGATAGTTTTATTTTTATTTAAGTACATTACATGTCAGTCTTCGCAGTAGCACTCTGAAGAAGACACTACTTTATTGTTATTTTATTGGTTGATTCCAGAGTTTGAGGAACAAAGAACACAATTCAATTTTAATGATTTTAATCATTTTATCAGAAAAAGTAATAAAATAATATTTTAGAATTTTATTTTTAAAAAAACAAGATAAAATGTCTCAGTGTATTCCAAATCTAACATAGCAACTTACTATTAACAAGTACTTTACTCAATTTTGCTTTTTCAAGTTAAACTGTCTGACCTTGTTGCTAAGCACAGGAAGGAAGAATCAGAAGGGAAGTATTTCTTGGAGGAGATGGCTTGAAGTTGGTCTTTGCAAGATAAAAAAAAAAAAAAGTGAAATGTTTCTTAAAAGAGATTTTATTTTCAAGTTAAAAAATGTCTACAATTGTGCACTTTTTTGTTCTCTGTTGCTGACTAGTCTGCAGATGGGCAGAGGATTCTGTGCAAAGGGACTGGTTTGTGCATACACTACAATGTTTATTATTTTCAGAGATTGCGCTCCATCACTGAGAATTAGAATTTTAATTTGATAAGGGACTCTCTCAATAATCTTCTATTTACTCCTAATATATGGTATTAGATTTTTAAACTTAAAGGCAAGACAGGTGGGGAAATTATATGTAGTGACTGTCAGTTGGAGGAAGTAAAAAAATGGAAACACATACAAAGTCTATTACAAGAGATCATTGAAAATTCTGAGGCAATGTAGTGGCATGCTGTCTTCTCCAGATTTTTCTTTAAAAAAATACTTAGGATATATAAAATTTTTGACAGTACTGGGAATGAATAAGAGTGTACTATAAATTAACATTTGAGAGGAGTTCCCAGGAATTGAAAAACTGACTGGATTAGATTGAGAAACACTTCCCTGGGCTGTGCATGCTGACTCCTTTGCATGAGAAGGGTTTGATTCATTTTATCTACCTTCTTCCAGCCCAGGAACAAAAAGGCTGTACATGTCAAGCAGGTCACCCCCATACTGCACAGGAAGTATTTTCTGAAGTAGGAAACGTCTTATACCAGTGTCCCAGCATTTCACCTCCTGCTCTAAACCAGGAAAACAAGTCATCTCTTCCTACACTGATTTTAGCTTTTAGTACACAAAAACAGGGGAAAAGAGGATGTGCGTTAATTCTTTGCATCCCAGGATATGCATTTTTATTGTCTAACATGGAGAATTCAACAGCAAAAACAGAATATTTTAACATATTTCAGCAGAGCCACAAGGCATAAATACTTGCTGCACACAATAAATTGGACTAAGGATATGCTCATTACTATGTTTCTAAGTTTAGATTTGAGATAAGCCATCTAATGCCCCAAATGTGCAATAAAGAGATGCTTAAGGACACACAATTTACCTTGTCTGTTGGCAATGCTAGACCTAAAGAGATCTTAACTCAGTCAGGCATAAATATAAACAAATAAGCAATGAAAAGCAAAATTGGGTCTATAAAATATTCTATAGCACCAAAAAGTTATGTTAATTTGAAGACTCAAAGGAAAAATATGCCTCCGAAAATTATTTGCGACAAGAAGTAGCAGAATAGTTAGATAATATCTGTTTAGCATTCTCAGTAAAAGATATGAAGGCATGACCTTTATGAAGCATGAGCAACTAATAAAGAGAAAATCGTATGGGATAAAGAACAGCATGACAGAAGGTAGTTGTCATGTGGTAAAGAATGGAAAGAATTTCAATACATAAGGGCACAACTAAATTATCTATAGGAAGCAAAATTGGCTCTCTAGAAAATTTATCATGGAGATGAAGAAAAACGTTCAAAAGTTTCAGAGACTTAAAGAGAAAAAGAATGTAAGAAAAAGCAAGAAAGCAAAACAATAGCAAGTATTGAGAAATGGAGAGCCAACCTATGAATTTTAAGTGTTCCTAAATAAGATAAAAATTTTGTGTCTATAAAAATTCCCCTGATGTATTTATAATTCTTATCATATATATATAAAATGCTCCTGATACGTATATTCTATATCTGTTTTACTGTATTTTAATGCTTCTGATATATACCAGAATATATATGTATATATTTTAATATGTTCTGCTATATCTGATGATATATATCAGGTTTTTTTTAAAGAATATATTAATATGTCCTGCTATATCTGATATATATCATCAGATATATATATACATATATATATCATCAGCTATAGCAGGACATGTTAATATATTCTTAAAAAGCATAACTACAGAAGTAAGCAATATATTCTGATATCTATAAATGTTTTATAGATATCAGAATATATTTTACTGGCTATTGATGCTTCTGACATATTTATATTCTGATATATATCAGAAGCATTAATATTCAGTAAAATAGATAAAAAGTTTCTGGCTAAGTCTATAAATTATTAATATAAAGGGTCACTGTGTTCTAGGTGATATTAATGGTAATACATCTGTAGGCATCATGAAAGACATTTTAAACTTCAAGGATAATAAAAATTCATGAGCAACAAGGTGGAAAGTAAGATGTAGTTTTTGTGCAAATGGATGCCAAGTGGGTTGACTTCACGCTATTAAAATATGAATGCCAATAAAAAGTGAGACAACATGAACAGAAAATACCCAGTAGAGCTACCATTCATGTTAAGATATTAAGGCAACAGCTAGATTTTTTTTTTTAAACGCAAAGCCTTAGAATATGTCTGTTATTTAAACGGTATGAAAAAAATAATTACTCAAAGGCATTCTTTAGTGAATTGAGAGATTAATAATTCAAAACTATTATTTTAAAGAATAAATAAGCCATTAGGTGAATTTTGAAGCAGTGTAAATATAGACCTTAGAATAAAAAATACTTCAGTGTAACAAAGCAAAATATAAATGTTAAAAAATTATTAAAAAGCATAATTATAGAAATAAGCAATATTATAGTACTAGTCTGGATTTTGAACAATTGATTACAGGCACTTTTGGTTCCAGTCACAATGGCATAGCTAGTATTGGATTTAATCTCCTGTAGTAAACAACTATAAGTGGAAAATATACATGAAACAAGAGTTTCAGGCATTGCACACTGCATGGAGTTGCAATCTTTGAGTGAAGCATACAAGGTAAGATCTACATTCACTCAAGTTTTCTATTAGGGGCATTTCCTAGAGTTTAATGGTGATATGCCACTCAGGCAGAGAATCTTAGCCTCTCTGGGCAGAGGAATTAGAGATGGGAGTTTGTGGTTGCTAAAACAGCAGCTGAATTGAAAGGGCAGAGTACCAGAGAAAAAGAGCTGCAAAGAAGATTCAGAAATTTGTGTAGGGGTTCCTCTTAGGTTCTTGACCAAATCCTAAATTGTGTATAGGCAGGGTAAGACTGCTGAACAAGGCCTATAGGGCTAGCAGAGAATTGCTGTTGGGGTAGAACAGAGATTGCATAATGCTAAGGAGGTATTGGAGCCAGAGTAAGGAGATCTTAGTGTAAATCCTGATCAAATTTAAGACCTCAGGGAAATAGTTTTCAGAGTAGGTGCCACATCCTAGGAATAATGGCTGTTAACAAACATGGAGGTCCTTAGGTATTTAGGACTACCTTTAAAACTAAACCAAATCCTCAAAAAACCTAAAATCAGATACCTATAGGATCAAAGTGATTCACCAGTAATTTATTGTCTGTTAGACAAAATATAGCCCTTATTGAAGGAAGATGAAATAATCCAGAATCTACATAGTATTCTATCTACAGTGTTAATAATATAATAAAAAATTACTAGATATGTAAAGAAGGAGACTGTGGCACATAACCAAAACAAAAATCAATCAATAGAAGAAGGCCCAGAGATGCTGAAGTGTAGAAATTTGTAAAGACTTTAAATTACCATTATAAAAATATTATTTATATAAAACAATTTAGAGAAAAAAATATGCAGTCAAATAGATGTGGTGTTTTAGCAGAGAAACACAAAGTATAAAAAGAGTTAAATGGAAATTTTAGAACTAAAAATTATATCTAGAATAAAAAATTAATTGGATGGATTTATAAGCATATTGAATAGTGCACAGAAAGGACTAGTAATCTTAAAGAAAGGGAAACATAAATTATTCAAACTGAAGCAAATAGAAAAAAGATAATGTAAAAATTAAAATGAACAAGCATAAAAAAACCCCAGCATCTGTCACAACATTAAGTGGTTTAATATATGTTTATTTGAAAGCCCATGAAGACAGAAGAGACAGAATATGGTAGAAGAAATGGATACAAATTTCCTAAAATTGATGAACAACATCAAATTCAAAATGTGTTCCCTTTTTGCTCAGCAAAAAGAACAAAGTAGGAGGTATCATGCTACCCAACTTCAAACTGTACTACAAGGCTATAGTAACTGAAACAGCATGGTACTAGCACAATACCAGACACGTAGACCAATGGAACAGAATAGAGATCCCAGAAATAAGACCACATACCTACAACCATCTGATCTTTGGCAAAGCTGATAAAAACAGGTGATGGGACAAGGACTTCCTGTTTAGTAAATGGTGCTGGGAGAACTGGCTAGCCATATGCAGAAGATTAAAACTGGACCCCTTCCTTATACCATATTCAAAAATCAACTCAAGATGGATTAAAGACTTAAATGTAAAACCTGGAACCATAAAAACCCTAGAAGACAACCTAGGCAATACCATCTGGACATAAGAAATGCCAAAGATTTCACAATGAAGATGCCGAAAGCAATTGCAACAAAAGCATAAACTGACAAATGGGATCTAACTAAGTTAAAGAGCTTCTGCACGGCAAAAGAAATTATCAACAGAGTGAACAAACATCTTACAGAATGGGAGAAAATATTTGCAAACTGTGCCTCTGACAAAGGTCTAATATCCAGCATCTATAAGGAACCTAAACTAATTTACAAGAAAAAAAAAACAAACCCCATTAAAAAGTAGGCAAAGGACGTGAGCAGTTTTCAAAAGAAGACATACATGTGACCGACAGCATATGAAAAAAAGTTCAACATCACTGATCATTAGACAAATGCAAATCAGAACTACAATGAAATACTATCTAACACCAGTCAGGGTGACTATTATTGAAAAGTCAAAAAATAACATGCTGGAGAGGTTGTGGAGAAAAGGGAATGCTTATACACCATTGGTGGGATTGTAAATTAGTTAAACCACTGTGGCAGACAGTGTGGTGATTCCTCAAAGAGCTAAAAACAAAACTATCATTCGACCCAGCAATCCCATTACTGGGTATGTACCCAGAGGAATAGAAATTGTTTTATCATAAAGACTCATACATGCACATGTTCATTGCAGCTATTCACAATAGCAAGGACATGGAATCAACCTAAATGTTCGTCAATGGACATATACACCATAGAATGCTATGCGGCCATAAAAATGAATGAGATCATGACCTTTTGGAACATGGATGGAGCTGGAGACCATTATCTTTAGCAAACTAATACTGGAACAGAAAACCAAATACTGCATGTTCTCACTTATAAGTGGGAGCTAAATGATGAGAGCACGTGGACACATAGAACAGACCAACAGACACTGGAGCTCCCACAGGGGGAGGATAGTGGGAGAAGGAAGAGGAACAGAAAAAATAACTATTGCTACTAGGCTTAGTACCTGGGTGATGAAATAATCTGTACATCAAATGCCCGTGACACGAGTTTACTTATATAACAAACCTGCACGTGTACCCCTGAACCTAAAGCTTAAAAAAAGCTCGTCTTGGCACAGTGGTTCATTCCTCTAATCCCAGCACTTCGGGAGGCTGAGGTGGGCAGATCACTCGAGCTTAGGAGTTCAAGACAAGCCTGGGCAACATTGTGAGACTCCAGCTCTAGAAAAAATACACACACACACAAATAGCCAGGTGTGGTGGTGCATGCCTGTAGTCGCAGATACCCAGGAGACTGAGGTGGGATGATCACCTGAAACTGGGAGATTGAGGCTGCAGTGAGCCATGATCATGCTACTGCACTCCAGCCTGGCTGATGGAGTGAGATCCTGTCTCAAAAACAAACAAACAAACAAAAATCGTTAGTATCCTTTAAGCAGGATAAAGATGAAGGCTACACTCATTACTTTATAGGTTAGCTGCTGAAAAATAAAAATATAAAAAATTATAATACCAGCCAGAGAAAGAGGACAGAACTTTTAAATAATAAAGTGACTTCTCATTGAAAGCAAAAAGAAGCTAGAATAATAGAACGTTATCTTTAAAATCTTGAGGAAAAAAAGCTGTCATTTGAAATTCTACATCCAGTAAAAATGTCCCTTAAAAATGAAGATGAAAT
Source organism: Hylobates moloch (assembly GCF_009828535.3). Lineage (NCBI taxonomy): Eukaryota > Metazoa > Chordata > Mammalia > Primates > Hylobatidae > Hylobates > Hylobates moloch. The sequence goes on along the minus strand of NW_026652286.1, from coordinate 79,717,322 downwards.
AAAATAATTTTAAGATAAAGAAAAACCAGGACAATTTGTTGCTATTAGAAACATACTACAAGAAATAGTAATAGGAAGTTCTTCAGGCTAAAGACAAATAATAAAAGATGAAAGCATACTCTTCAGAAAGGAAAGCAGAGCACTGGTAAATATGTGCATTAAAAAGTTCATTAAAATATCCTTAAATTGTTCAAAGTAGAAATAATTAAAAATGTATAATAAGATTTATACAGATTTTAGAGTTAAAATACGTGACAAAAGTGACACAAAAGGCAAAGAAAGTTAAAAGGAATTTACTGATATAGGTTCTTACATTATATGCTTATGTCCTTACATTATATGCTATGTCGAATAACATTAATTAAATGTAAACTATGATTGCAAAGGGTTAATAATTCATATTATGATCCCTAGCACAACCATAAAAGACAACACAAATAAATATAGCTAAAAGACCAATAAAAAGTGAAAACAGAAGACCAAAAGAAATCAATTTACCTATCCACAGCAGTAACTACATTAACTGTAAAAGGACTAACTTTCTAGTTAAAAGGCAGATATTGTCAGATTGTATAGTTAAAAGACCCAACTATATGCTGTTTACAAGAGATAGCACCTTAAATAAAAGAACAGCACTGAGCTGAACATGAATAAACAGAAAAATATATATCATACAAATACTACCTTTAAGAAAAATAATGAAGCTGCACTAACGTCAGACAAAAAGATTTTGAGACAAAAAGTATTACCAGATATCAGAAAAATTCTCTATAACAAGGTTCCCCAATCCTTAGCCATGAACTAGTAGGACCAGACCATGGCCTGTTAGGAGCCAGGCTGCTTAGCAGGAGGTGAACAGTGAGCAAGCAGGCATTAGAGCCTTATCTGTACCTCCTGTCAGATCAGCAGCAGTATTAAATTCTCACAGGAGTGTGAACCCTATTGTAAACTGTGTATGCAAGGGATCTAGGTTATGCATTCCTCACAAGAATCTAATGCTTGATTCATCTCGAGACCACACCTGACCACATCTGTGGAAAAAGTGTCTTCCATGAAACCAGTCCCAGGTGCAAAATACATTGGGAACCACTGCTCTATAATATGAAGTATTAAATTTCATCTAAGAGATACATTAATAACAGTCTCAAATATATGATTTTTGAAAATATAGCTTCAAAATATGTAAAGAAAAAAATGAAAAATATATAAAAGAAGAAACAGACAAATATAAAAAAAAGTTGAGGATTTAAAAACTTTTCTGTTAGTAATTATTTGAATAAGCAGAGAAAAATTTAAAGAACATAGATTTTACTACTGTGACTCTTTATGATCGAATTGACAATTATAAAACACTATATACCCAATAATGACATATTACATATTTTTTCCAGTGCACATGGAATATTTACCAAATTATAGCCTGTATTCTGGGCCATGTGAATTTTTTTTTTTTTTTTTTGAGTCGGAGTCTCACTGTCACTCAGGCTGTAGTGCAGTGGCATGATCTTGGCTCACCGCAACCTCTGCCTCCCAGGTTCAAGTGATTCTCCTGCCTCGGCCTCCTGAGTAGCTGAGAGTATTGATGTGCATCACCACACTTGGCTAATTTTTGTATTTTTAGTAGAGACAGGGTTTCATTATGTTGGCCAGGTTGATCTCGAACTCCTGACCTCAGGAGATCCACACACCTATGCCTCCCAAATTGCTGGGATTACAGGCGTGAGCCACCACACCCAGCCATCAATATTAATAAATGTCAAAAGATCGAAGTCATAGTGAGTATATTCATTGACAACAATGGAACTTTCCAAAAATCAGTATTTTCAAAGATAAGTAAGAAGTGTCTAAATATTTAGAAATCCAATAACATAAATCTAACTAACTCGTGGAAATTAGAAAATATTTTGCCTAAACAATGTGGGCGCAACATTTCTAAATTTATGGGATGTAGCTAAATCACTGCTTAGAGGGAAATTCATAGCTTTAAATGCACATATTAGAAACGAAAATGAGAATTACAGTTGCTGATGTAAGCTTTCACTTAAGAAGATAGAAAAAAATAGAAAATTAGATACAAAGAAAGGAAAGCAAAACAAGAGCAGAAAGCAAATAATAGAGAAAATTAACAAAGCTCAAAATGTCTTCTTTAAAAAGATTTATAAAACTGAAAGAAAAAGAGAAAATACAAATCAGTATTGAAAACAGAAATATCATTACAGGTTTGACAGGCATTGTAAGTATAAAAGTGAAATACCACGAACAACTTTTAAGCCAATAAATTTAGCACCTTAGAAAATGGGCACATTCCTTAAGATATAATTTTTTCAAAACTAGACACAATAACATAAAATCTGAACACTTATAGATCTGTTAAATAAATTGAACTTTTAATTAAAAACCATCTCTAATCTCATATTACTTTAGTGGTGAATATTATAAAACATTTAAAAAGATATACTGATCTTGCACAAAATCTTTTAGTGAAAAGACAGTGAATGAATGCATCCCAAGTCATTTTATGAGACCAACACTGTATTGCTTTAATATCCTCAAGACACCAAATTTCAGACCAGTATCATTTAAGAGCATAGACGCAAAAACCCTTACAATACATACATATGCATATTTATATTTATACACTAATACATTGTGACCAAATATGACCAAATGTACTTTATGTCAGGAATGTAAGATTGGTTTAATATTTGAAAGTCAGTGTAGTTTACCAAGTTAACAGAATAAAAGAGAAAAACCCCATTATCTCAAATAGGTTCAGAAAAAGCACTTGAAAAAATTCTACACCAATTAAAGATAAAAATTCTCAGCAAACTAAGAATAGATGGAAATTTCCTCAGTTTTATAAAGAGTATCTGTTAAAAACCTACAGCTAACATCACACTTAATGTGAACTATTAAACGTCTTTCCCTTTAGGACTGGGAACTAGGCAATTACATCCACTCTTTCTGTTTTTGTTTAACATTGTACTGAACTCTTAACCAGTGCAAAAGAGCAAGACAAATAATTTAGGGGAATAAAGTTTGGAAAGGAAAAAATAAAGTTATATTTCCTCACATATTTTATGATTATATACATACAGAATTGAAAAGGGAATCTACAAATAAACTATTTGTACTAATAAGTGAGTTTAGTAAGGTCTCAGGATATAATGTCATTATATATGTATAAATACAGATGCTATATGTAAGCATATGTATCCCAAACAGTTGGATTTACAAATTAGAACAAGTGAAACTTGAGCCCTATATCACCATATACAAAATTAATTGGAGAATGCATCATAGATCTCCAAGCGAAAGTTAAAACTATAAATCTTCTAGACAAAAATAATAGTCAAAGCTTTCTTAGACAAAACATGAAACCACTAAATATAAAAGAAAAAAGTGATAAATTTGACCTCATAAAAATGGAAAACTTCTACTTACAAAAGTCATCATCAAAAAAGTGAAAGCAAGCCAGGAATTGGAAAGAATATTCACCATATAGATACTTCTCAACTTATGATGGGGTTATGTCCTGATAAACCCAGTGCAGGTAGAAAATATCATTAAGTCAAAAATGCATTTAATATCCCAGTACTCATCATAAATTTAAAAAAATCATGTCAAACCATTATAGGTCAAGGACCACTTGTAATTTAATCTTGCATATGATAAAGAACTATTACTAATTGATACTTTAATGATAACCTAATACAAAATTATCTGAAGGTGTAGGCATTTAATAAAAGATATCTAACTAAGCAATATTCATGTTAAAAGGTACTCAGTGTCCTTATCACCAGGAGAATTAAAATTAAAACTACAATGAGATACTATTACATACACACATCAGAATGGCTACAGTCAAAAATATGGATAATACGGAGTGTTCATAAAGATGTGAACCAATTGTAACTCTTGTACAATACATACATTTAGGATTTATGTATTTTACTCTATGTAAACTTAATAAAAGCTATCAGCATTAAAGAAAGTGATCATAAAAACAGGAATAATAAGAGTAAGATAAACAGTGAAAGTAAAATATATGCTAAAATCCTTGCCACACACTGGGGAGTAACTAAAATGTAATTGCTTTCTTGATGTTTTTAATTAGAATAATACAATATTTCTGTATCAATTAACAAGAGAAAGAGGCAATGCACATTAAAAATTAGAACTAGCACAAAATTAGCAATATAAGTAAATATCATTAATAGAGGAAATTTTAAAAATAATAAAAGACTATCTTGCATCAATTTATTTATATAAATACATTGAAAAAGGAGAAATAGATGATTTTCTAAAAATACACAGCTTAACAAAATTGATCCTATTAGAGATAGAGAGTGATATAGGAAAGGACTTGGAGTTCAACCTGAATAGGATCTCACTGGGTAAAGATAATATAATTTTGAGCAACAATAAGAATAATAACTGCAATAGATTGAAACACATCAAATATGTTTAAGTCCAATAATTTGTACTGATACTAAAATTAAAAAAACACAAAATTTATTAAGACTTTAGAAGATGCTAAGAAATCAACTCTTTATTTTGAAAACTGATAAATGAAGGGAAAGATAAGACATGGCTTTCCTGTATACACTGTACTATAGGATAACCAAGTGGTTGACATAAGGAAGGCATTCCAACTAGGTAAAAAATTATGATAGAATGAGAATATTACCATTTTGTAACCCCTCTGTGTCCTGATGTTTCCCTTGATATTCAGGGGAAAATTTCCTGCTCTCAAGTTACCCAGTCCTCCTCCCCCTCTCCCAGGAGTTTGATCTCTTCCATTTGTGAAGAGCTGGTGAGCTGGTGAACATGTTAGTCACTTTACATCACAAAGGCTTCTACCATAGCCCAAACATTGGCAGCAGGAGTCTTGTGTCCAGATATTCCCAGATACTGTTGTTTAGAATAGGGTAGATCAAACATCTGATCCAAGATGGTACAATAATATTCTTTTTGCTGGGGATTAGGACACAGATTTTCTGGTTAGTGTCCAACAAATACTTGAACTGGGAGGTCAGATGGCGCCCATTAAGACTAATGTAAACACCAGAAGGTTGTGTATACATTTTTTAATAGATTTTATTTTTTAAATCGTGAACATGTTGTGTCACTCCACTTAAGTATTTAGTTTTTAATTTATTAATATTTTAATTGGTAAATCAAAATTATTTAAATTTATGGGGTACAAATTATGGGGTATGTGATGTTTTGATATATGTAAACAATGTGGAATGATTTAATCTAGCTAATAAACATATTTGTAATCTCACTAACTTATTTTTATGACAATATATTTGAAACTTATCATTAGTAATTTGAAATATACAGTACTATTGACTGTTGTCACCCTGCTGTTAGATCTCGAGAGGTATTCTTCTATTTGAAACTTTGTACCCTTTGACCATTACCCTTACCCCTACTGCCAGCATTTCCTAGCCATAATTCTACTCTCTGGTTCTATGAGTTTGAATTTTTTAGATTCCACATATAAGTGAGATTATGCAGAACGTCTTTTTTGCCTGGCTCATTTCACTTAGCATAGTGTCCTTCAGATTCACCCATGTTTTTACAAATGATAGAATTTCTTTTTTTTTTTTTAGGCTGAATAGTATTCCGTTGTGTATATATCCCACATTTTCTTCATCCATTCATCCGTTGATGGGCACAGGTTGATTTCGTGTCTTGGCTATTGTGAATAATGCTACATTAAACAGAGGAGTGCAGATATCTCTTGACATATTGATTTCAATTCCTTTGACTATATATTCAGTAGTGGGATTGCTGGATCATATGATAGTTCTACTTTTAGTTTTTTGAGGAACCTTCATGCCATTTTCCATAATGGATGTGCTAATTTGCATTTCCACCAACAATGTACAAGAGTTATTTTTTCTCCACACCCTTGCCAATATATGTGATCTTTTTGATAAAAGCTATTTTGATAGCTGGAAGTTAATATCTAATTGTGATTTTAATGTACATTTTAGTAATGATTAGTGATGTTGGGCATTTCTTTGTGTACCTTTTGTTCATTTGTATGCCTTTTGAGAAATGTCTGTTCAGGTTGTTGGCTTATTTTTTAATTGGGTTGTTTGTTCTCTTGCTATTGAGTTGTGTTTGTGTTACTCATAAATTTTGGATATTAACCTCTTATCAGATGTATGGTTTGCAAACATTTTCTTCCATTCTGTAGATTGTCTTTTCACTCTGTTGATAGTTTCTTTTGCTATGCAAAAACTTTATAGTTTGGTTTAATACAATTTGTTTATTTTCAGTTTTGTTGCCTATGTTTTCTGGGTTGTGTCTGAAAAATCACTGTCCAGACAAATGTGAAGATTTTCCACCATGTTTTCTTGTAGTAGTTTTGCCATTTCAGGTCTTAGATTTAAGTCTTTAACCCATTTTGAGTAAATTTTTTGTACCTGGTGTAAGATAGGGATCAAATTTTATTATTCTGCATGTAAGTAATCAGTTTTTCCAATCTCACTTATTAAACACTGTCCTTGTCCCATTATGTGCTTTTGGTACCTTTCTCAAAACTCAATTGACCATAAATGTGTGGATTTATTTCTGGTCTTTCTATCCTTTCAAGTGACATATATGTATGTTTTGGTGCCAGTATTATGCTATTTTGATTACAACCATTTTAGCATATATTTTGAAATCATGCAGTGTAATGCCTTCAGCTTTGTTCTTTTTTGCCCAAGATTGTTTTGAGTATGCAGGGTCTTTGCCATTTCTTTTTTTTTTTTTTTTTTGATACAGAGTCTCACTGTCGCCCAGGATGGAGTGCAGTGGCATGATCCCGGCTCACTGCAACCTCCGTCTCTTGGGTTCAAGTGATTCTCCTGCCTCAGCCTCCGGAGTAGCTGGGATTACAGGCGTGCACCACCATGCCCAGCTAATTTTGTATATTTAGTAGAGATAGGGTTTCACCATGTTAGCCAGGCTCATCTCGAACTCCTGACCTCAGGTAATCCGCCCGTCTCCGTCTCCCAAAGTGCTGGGATTACAGGCATGAGCCACCACGCCTGGCCCCCGGTCTTTGCCATTTCATACCAATTTAAGGACTGTTTTTTTTCTCTATTTCTGTGAAAAATGACATTGTAATTTTGATAGGAACTGCACTGAATCTGTAGATTGCTTTGGGTAGTATGAACATGTTAACAATATTAATTCTTTCAGTCAGTGGACATAGGATATCTTTCCATTTGTTTTTTTTTTTTTTTCAACTTATTTCATTAGTATTTTATAGTTTTCACTCTACAGTTCTTTCAATTCCTTGGTTAAATTTACACCTAAATATTTTTGTTGTTTTGATGCTATTGTAAATGGGATTGTTTTCTTGATTTCCTTTTCAGATAGTTTGTTATTAGTATATAGAAAGTACTGATTTTCATATGTTGATTTTATATCCTGCAACTTTACTGAATTTATCAGTTCTCACAGTTTCTTGGTGGGGTCTTTAGGATTTTCTATATATAAGGCCATGTTATCAGTAAATAGAGAGAATTTCATTTCTTTCTTTCCTATTGTGATGACTTTATTTATTTGTTGCTTAATTGTTCTCAATAGTACTATATATTTATTTATTTATCGCTTAATTGCTCTATTTATTTCTTGCTTAATAGCTCTTTCATTACTGTGTTGAACAGAAGTGAGCATCCCTGTTTTGTTCCTTATCAAAACAGGGACAAAATGGAAGTAGACATTCATTCAATCTAGCCAGTTTCCAAAAGCAAGTGTATAGCTTCACCTTTTGAGGCATCTGGTATAATTGAGTTAAAAGACAATGTTGTCTCTTGCTCTGAGCCTCTTTCAAGGTGTAAATGTAATGTTGGATTTCCTTCAATTCGTAACCCAGTTATTCATTTCTTTACCCTCAGCTACTGTTCCTCCTTTTCTTCATTAATACCAAACTTTTTTTTTCTAATCTTTTGAAGAGACATTAGTATAGGCCACTATGCTGGTATACATTGTAGGCAGCAATACCAATCTAGTAAGTGCCTCTCTCTCAGTCCACTCCCATTTAGAAAGAGTAAGGTTATGAGGTGCAGAACTCGTGGTTTATTTTTTACTTCCAGACAGTATAGCTGCATTCACTGTTAACCCCAATTTTTCCAGATGGGCTGGGGGCACAACTCACTCTCATCAGGCCCTTAGGAATTCTGACATAAGGTTTAAAAATACAGTTACAGTTTCTTGCTTAGGAATCATCCCAGCTTCTAGCTCTTATAGTTGCGGCCCTGGTCCTAGGACCTCTGCATTAGGTGGGGGAGAAAAATCAAATTGAGACAATGTGGGGAAGAAAGAAAAAAATTATAATCATTACAACAGCATATTCCTCCCTTGGCAAGAATTGCATAGTCATGCCAGCATCCTTCCCCACCCCTTCTTCCCAGTTGCACCAGAAACAAAGGAAAATATAGTGGGGACACTTTTTTTTTTAGCTCCACTCATGTTGAGTGTGAGCACACACTTGTGAAGGTGTGTAAGCCAACCCTTCATGCTTTTATCTTCCCCTGATTTAGTCAGTCAATGTTTTAATTGCAGATTCTATGTCTCTATCAAACTGTTACTCTGAGGAGGTTACCTCTACGACTATTGTTGAACGTTATGGGATATACAGTATATTCCTTGGTCTGAAGAAATAACGGTTGGCCATCCAAATCCATTCAGTATCTTCTGTTCTTGTTTGTTTAAGTAGCAGTCTGAGCATTTTCACCTTCCACGGGGTAAGCAAAATCAAGCCTAGAATCAGTGTCTATTTCTGTCAAGACATATTTGTATTCCCTCAGGGTTACCGGCATCAGTCTTACTTGCCAGCCATATTTGAGCCTTCCCACTAAGTAATCTGCCCCATAGCCATTGGCAATCTCTGTCTCTTTTGCTGGCAGATTGGACAGTTTTTATTGGCATTTTTTTGGCATTATGCACCTGAGAAGTTGCAAAAGGAACATGTCTAGACTTAGCCCCATCTCTGCACTGCTGCAGTAGCCTCATGACCGCTCATCTCGTGGACCCAGGTGGCCACCTCAAATGAACACACAGGAATATCTGCTTGTCAATTCAAATCACCTCCCGACCTGGGCATTGCTGGGCATTGAAATTTAGTGCACCTTTCAAATTTCCCTAAGGCTTTGGCCCATACGAGCATTCCTTTTCCATTGTCTTTCTGACTGACCATTTTTCCAGACCATTGGCCACTGACCATGAGTTAGTAAAAACCCAAGCACAGGGGCTTTTAACACTGTTCAATTCTTGAATTGCTGCTGGAAAAACAGCATATAACTCAGCCCACCAAGCTGATTTGTTTTTACCTTCCCCAGAGTAGCAGCCACCTAAATAGCATGTTGTCCATTCACCTGAAAATTGCCATCTGCAAACCCCAAAGCTCTTGAATAGTCAGTTGAGACTGTTGACAGGACACTGTGGAATCTAGCAGCTCCTCACACATTTCCAGAGTCAATCCTAGGGGAACAGAGGCTCCCTGCTTGTGAGTATTTCCTCTTTGCGTTCCTCAGATAGCATGATCTTCTATAAGCCATTTCCATTTTGTTATGGAACGCTTCTGGGCAGTAGCACCTCCATTTAGAGTGTTTCTGTGACATTATCCAATACATCATGGGTATTTCAGGTTTCAAGATCATTTTATGTCCTTCAGTCATAAGGCTAGCTTCAATTAATATCCCATAGCAAGTAGTAAATGCCCCTAAAGTGGAAATTCTCTAGTTCAGATTCCCAGTAGTAATTGCTGGGAGGTGTTCACGGTCTTTTGCCATAAGCAATAGTCTAGGCTTTATGTAGGGCTATCACACTCAGGATTTGTTCCTACCATTTCTTAAGCTTCTGTTATACACTGTGTGGACTCACGGAATCTTACTGGTTCCCTTTATTAGCATATCCAATTAGTATCATTTGAAGAGCAGATTTATATGCCTTTTGTTTTATAATACTAGGTGGAGGAAGTTTTCCCCAGCCAAACATAATATCCATTCCCATAAAGCATTTATGTAAAGGAGACACAACTTCTTTAAACAAGGCCTGTTTAAATATTCCAACTTTCATAATCCTATCAACCTTTACATTTTTATGTTCTCTCCATCTAATTGTAGTCCCAACAAGGGCTTCACCAATGAATCTTGGAACCACAGTGCATGGGGCTCCCATATCAAGGATTCCCAGGAATTTTTCTTCACCACTTCCTGACCATTATATTCACTTGTGTACATAAGGCTCTGGATCCCCAGTAGGGGATTGAGCAAAGAGACCCTTGCCTATTTCTAAATCTTTATCTTGGTTAATCTGCCTGCTTATTGCCCCAGGCAATTACAGATTTCTGTTTGTAATCTTTGCTTTCTGAGTTTTAAAATTTCCCCAAACTGGGGTACAGTGTCAGCTTAGATAGCAAACAGAGAGATAAGGTATCTAAAAGAAAATAATATTTATTTGGGAATAAGGGCATTGCAATGGGAATGTATAAGACATAGTAAGCTAGGTGCATATTCAGGGAGGTAAAGAAAGGCAAGGTTTCTAAGGAAAAAATGAGGAGGGTTACACAATTGTTTTGAGATCATTACTCTTGACTACAAGGGTCAATAATAAGTGTGACACTAGTCCAAAGTTGAACAGGCAGTTGCTGGGGAGATGACCTTGCAGAAGTATTTTTTGTGCAAGTTTGCAGTTTTTGCCTAGGCTTTTGTGATAGTTTTTGTTATCAGGCATTTGTTCATGAGAATTGTTCTCTTCATGGCCTTCCCTAGTTCTATTTGTCAGGTTTTGCTGTTGTTATTATTATTATTTTTTGCCTCTAGGCAAGCTTTATTCTTTGACTCCTTTATCCTGGAAGGGGACTGTTAGTTGCATCTCACCCAAATGGAATGCAATGGGAATTGGGGGTTTGAGTTGTTTGGAGAAAGAGCTGTTGTTTTTAGCAAGTGAATATAGCTGGTGTGTGGTATCCATCAATCCTTGAGTGCTTGGCCATGTGGACTGGCGAATGGTCAGAACAAACTCAGAGGTCCCCAGAACTTTATAATACCAAGGTTCAGGAGGTATAGACAGTAAGGAAAAAGGCCATTTCCTTTAGGTGCAGTAGACAGTGAAGCTTTTTTGTTTTGACTGGCTTTTTAAAAATTACCTAGGAAATGGAAGGCTTATAAACATTCATAAGTGAATTGTTGAATTGCTACCCCAAGTGGTTTCTTTACCTAGTCACCACTTAACTGGAAATACTAGAATACAAGGTTCAACCAGAATTCAACCAGGCGGATAACCTGCCTGTTGCTCAAGCAAATATCAGAGTTTTAAAAAACAAAATTAAGCAAAAAAGAAAAAGACCTTTCCCCAAATAGCATCATTACCACTTAGCTTTGTATGACCCATTCCTAAGAAGTGACTCCATTTCGATTCTTGACAACTTTCACATTTCTCCATTTTAATCAAGATCTTTCTCTAAAAACATCACTAATTAATCACCCTGTGGTTAGGTTTGATTGTCCCTCAGTTCCAAGATGGCCCTATCTCAGTTTGTTTGTCTGATCCCATGTTGGAGAAAGTGAATGGTGACTAGGAGTTAGTGTGAACAAAACTTTTAGCCACATTTCAGCAACAAGAGAGTTTAACCGGAATGGCTCTCAGGCTAAGTCCTCCTGGAGTCCATTATTAAGTTATTGATTTTGTCTGTTCTGTAGCTTTTTTTTACTGTCATCTCAAAATGTTGGGCCAACATTATTCTGTTAGGAATTGTGCTTCCACAAACATTTAACAAGTAATAAATAAAAGTTTAAAAAGGAAAAATACAAAATAAAATTTATAGCAATATGTAATACAATATGTATAGTGGTTTTGAACCATGGACCTAGGCTTAAAGGCAACCAATTGAATACATCAAAAGACCATTATCCTGGCAATTGGAAAAGATAGGCATTAAGAGAAGTAAGAGTCTTATTGCAGTATGAAGTCTTATTCTGATATCTTGGGAAAAGCTGTTTATAGCCTGAAAACATCAACTTCTTATCCTGGTTTGCAGTTTGAATGTCACTGGTTATGGCATCAGGCAGCTTGGTGAACTTTTTGTGTGGCCCATAAATTAGGCATGAGACTTGTTCCTTAAAATTCATCTAGTTTTAGCTTACAAGGCCTTAAAGCATTTTTCATTTTTCATAATTCTATGGAAGAAATTTGGATTAGAGAAATCTATATGAACTCAATATATAGTCTAGCCTATAGGCAGATAATGAGATCCAGAAAACAATGCACAGAGCTTCAATCTAGTGACAGGTGTATTATTGCCTTTTTATTAGAAACATCACTTTTTCTCTTACATTGGTCATATAGAAATCTCTCATTTAAAACCTCTTGTAGCCAGGAAGCCAAGCCAAGGCAGACTTTAGGTTTTACCTACAGTCTTAGGGTTCCTGGGCCTGCCAGGAAGTGAAAATTTTGAGCTACTCACTGTAAGGATGGGAAGCATTGAAGTCAGGTAATATATGCATATTCTCAAATATGACATTTCAGTAAAAACATGAATAAAAGACATTGGTAATATAACCAATGTTTCCAATTGTATTCTTCTGTAAAAAGAGAGTAGATTTTCATTGGGCTCATGCAAATAACCCTTTTACCATATGAATACTCACAAATAATTTACAAAATTTGGAGGACTCGAGTAGGAAGAAAAAGCAAATGCTTTTATCTTTGTCCACAAAACTATATTTTACCAAGTTGCTGTAAACTATAGATAGCTTAAGAGAGAAGATTTCTCTAAATCTGGAAAACAAAATATTTAAGTAAAATAACCAATAATGTTTTAAATAAAAGTCACAAAAACGTTATCTTCAGTTATTTATTTATGTAGAGACAGGGTCTCGCTTTGTTGCTCAGGCTGTAGTGCTGTGGCACAATCACGGCTCACTGTAGCTGCAACCTCCTGGGCTCAAGCAATCTTCCTTCCTTAGCCTCCCAAGTAGCTAGGAATACAGGTGTGCACCACCACACCTGGCTAATTTTTATACTTTTTGTAGAGACAGGGTTTTGTCACATTGTCCAGATCTTGAACTCTAAGGCTCAAGCAGTCCACTCACCTTGGCCTTCCAAAGTGCTGGGATCACGAGCATGAGCCACCGTGCCTGGCTTAACTTTAGTTATTTAATCTGATGTAATTAATTTTGTTCTGCTTCGTCTTGATTAACAGTTTTATAACCCCATCAGTTTTTTTATTCAAGTTTTGAAAACATTTTATTTAATCCATTACTCTTAAAGTTATTAGAAACCTGTATTTAAGAGTGCGGGTTAGAGTTTTCCACAAATCTGAGTGCAAATGCTTTTAGAAAAGAATTTAAAAAATAATTTTGGGTGACAAATATTTAGAATAGCCAAATTTAAATATAATGGAAGTTTATTATAATCAGTAGTTAACAAGGAGATCTAGTTACTTTTATGACATATAACACTTAGAATTATGACTGATGACATATTAAATTTCTAAGTTTTATGCAATATTGGAACATTCATATAAATAACATACCACATAAATGTGACTGAAAGATCTGACATTACTTATCATTTGCCAATGTTTCCCATACAGTTTACCAAATAATCCTAATCATTTAATATCTCTACAAGATGAGAGGCATATTGTTTCGAGCTCTTTGGGGGCTTCACTGGAAAATACCAAAGCTATTTCTAGGTCAAAAATACTTAATTTAGAATTTTGGTCCTGGAGAAGCCTGCCAAACATGCCAAAAAGTTCAAAACACTTGATCAAAATAGGATCACAGGTCACTGTGAAATAATTGTCATTCATTCAACCACAGTGATAATCAAAATTCTTCAAAAGCAATACAGAAAGTTACATGGATTAAAAAAAAAGAAACCCTTAACCATTTCAAAGTCTAGCTTTCCTAAGTAATAATAAACCTAATAAAGACAACGTCAGAAATTATTTTGATAAAGTGTAATTTTTTTTTTTTTAGGCCAGTGATGTGGTTAGGCTCTGTGTCCTCACCCAAATCTCTTCTTGAATTGTAAACCCCATAATCCACACATGTTGAGGGCAGGGACCTGGTGGGAGGTAATTGGATCATGGAGTCGGTTTCCCCCATGCTGTTCTCATGAGATCTGATGGTTTTATAAGTGCTTGATAATTCCTTCTCCATGTGCATTTTCTGTCTTACCTGTCGCCATGTAAGACATGCCTCTTCCCCTTCCACCACGATTGTAAGTTTACTGAGGCCTTCCCAGCCATGCAGAACTGTGAGTTAATTAAACCTTTTTCCTTTATAAATTACCCAGTCTCAGTTTTTTCCTTACAGTAGTGTGAGAACGGCCTAATACAGCCAGTTACCAAAAAGGTAAAACAAAAAAACAAAAACCTCCTGCAATGTGATTGCTTCTTCTTATGAAAAGTCCATTTAGATAACCTGGAAGTTGAACCTGATGAAAGTGTTCTTGAATTTAATCAGACATAGGAAGAATGTGTGTCTGGTTATTACATGGAATAATTTGGATATATTAGGAAACACCAAGAGTGCAGAATCAAGTTATACTGGAGGAAAACATTGCTTTTTAAAAAAATGTCTTTATGATAAACTTTTCAGCTTTAGGTCATAACAGCAGAGTTGCAGGAGCTTTCAAAAAAGTTGAAGGAGACACTTATCCCAGGTCATCTCAAGAAGATAAAGAGCTGAAGACAGTGATGCATGAATTACAAATTATGTGCTGCAAGATACAGCAAGAGTTGAACTTCTGAGGGATTAATCTGATTCATTTGATTATTGCCCCAGGCAATTTCAGATTTCTCTTTGAAATCTGTCTTCTGATTTTTAAAGTTTCCCCAAAAAAAGCTTGAAGAGGAAAACTCAACCTCAAGAAATAAAATTACCGTTCTAAATGAAAAAGACAGCATTTCTGACCTGAAACTAGGGGAATTAAGTGGATCTAAGGAAGAAATGTGACAGAAATAGAAACTACCTGCAGTTTAAAAGATGGCTTTTAAAGAACCAGGTTTTAGAATTAAAAATCAAAACTTCTTGCAATTTTTACTACTAATAGATCAATGCTTCAAAAACTTTCTACCGTAGGGGACCAAACAGGATTCTACCATAGGGGACCACATTTTTAATTTTGTATTAGTGTATTTTTAAAATCAAAGTTCATTGTTTGGAAAGACTTATAAATAATTCTCTTCTAATTATAGAAACTTGATCACACAAAAATTCGTCTCATAAATTCATCTTTCATGAAGCTTACTGTGGCTTACTCAGACCATTGGTGACATAAACTAAACTTTCTGCTTTGTCCTATACTTCCTCTTTCTTAAATAAGCGGTCATTTTCCTTTAGGAAAAAAATCACACAAGATTTTTTCTCATATAAAATTATTCTTTTTTCTTTGTGATCTTCCATACCATAAATACATCTTAATGCCTGTAGCTTTCTTCACGTCTCTCTCTCTCTCTCTCCTACTTACTAGTTCCTTTCTATCTTGTTTCTATCTCTTTCCCATTTTTTTCTCAATAAAAACACATTTTATGCCTTTCTGGTAATTTTTTTTCGTTAAAAAACACATCTTACTTTCCTGGCACACTTTATATACAGAACTATGTATTTTAATCGGAATTTTAACTCTTAGTAACCTTAATTTATAGCAAGTAATTTTGAATTATCTGTCACATATTAGCATTTTATAGAAAACCATTTTATAATTTTTAGAAACATTTTTCCATAACATAATCTTCACACATATACTGAGACCCAAATATATTTAATCTCTCTATAAAATGTAAAAAGCCAAGAAAAAACATATTTATGTTCATTTGTTTCCGTATTTTATCTTATTTAAAAATGACCCAGACCTTTAATATCTATTATATAATTTAACATAATTTTGAGATTTCAAATTACAGGAAAAGCCCATTTATAAATGTTTATTTCATTTAAGTTTACCTAACTTATTTATTTTGAACAATTTACCTAGATTACTTATGAAAACTGAGATATTAGGCAAAGCTAGTCATCATTTCAAGTTATTTTCCTATTAACCATTTTTATAGCCTGTGAGTATCAGGTGTTTAAGTAAGAAACTTAAAGCTACATACGTGGATATTTTGCTGATAACTCAGGAAATATATATCTGTTTTAATTAAACCAACAATATTACATTAGTCGTACTTATTAAAGATTTGTACAAACAAAGATCATTCTGTTTTAGGCTGGGTTTATAGTTTTATAACCTTTGTGTCAAACCCAGATACCTTAAAACATGTATCAGAAACAAACATAAAACTATTTGACCAGTAAACAGGCAAAATGTATGCTAACAATTTTGAAGACATTTCTATTTTGATTTTACCAACAATTTTAAAGCCAGCTTATTTATTAAAAATTTACTTAAGTCATGTGAACTAAAAGGCATTTGTGTTGGCACTCATATACTTTATATCAGTGCTCATTTAAGCCAATCTGAATAGAATTCCTTAAGGGATTTCTGGCTGCCGATCCCAGATTTTAACATGTAGACACATCAAACAACATAATATACAAATATATGCATAAACACACCTAAATACATACACACAAACACAGATTTTTTATGGCTTTCATTTTTGAATTTTGGTCAGGAGACAGTAAAACACACAGACTCACCAGTTTATAAAAGACAGTTTGATCCAAATTATATTTTGATAAAATGGAACATGTTCACACGGCTAAACTTTATTTACCCTGATAGGTAATCTAATAAAGGCTGTGGACCAAAATTTTGGGTAAAGACATTTTCACAGCAATTTAGTTTTAAAAGATGTTATTTTTTAGTTTCAAATAAGTTTAGGGTTACATTTTCAATGTTTACATTTTAGCTATTTACTTTTCTTGTTACATGAGTAATCAACTTTTTCCTTGTCAATCTGTGCTACTGTTTGGTTTTGCCAAGTTTTCAATAATAAATAGAACCGGATTTGATAACAGAAATGCCTCTAGCAGTATGTATGAATGCATTTGGAAAGAAATAATGGAGAAGAAGAGTTCTCTAATGGAGGCAGCTGTCTTTCTTGACTTTTTATTCCCTAGTACTTCAGTCTGACACATAATAGATACTTTAAAAAATGCCCCTGAGTAAATGAAACACAGTACATCCCCTGATGTCATCTTTACAGAATAGTGCTAGAAATAGAGTTGCACCAGCACCTATTCATTGCAGTTATTTGATATGTTCTGAATTAAGAAATGAGATCTACAAGGGTCTCTTTCACAACCCTCTCACCTCAGCAATAGCTCTTTTCTCTACAAATTCATAATTATTTTGGCTGTAGGTTGGTAGGAACACACAATTTTAGGCAAAAAGATGGATTTAGTCACTGCTATGGATTGAAGGTTTATGTCCCCCCCAAAATTCATATGTTGAAACCCTAAACCACAATGATACTGTATTTGGTGATAGGGCCCTTAACTCCTTAATTAATGTTAAATATAGGGCTCTGTCCTATAGATTTAGTGTCTTTATAAGAAAAGGAAGAAAGAGCAGAGCTCTTTCTTTCTGTGTGCGCATGCACTAAGGAAATGCAATGTAAGGATGCAGCAAGAAGTTGGCAGTCTGCAAGTCAGGAAGAGAGCCCTTACCAGAAACCAAATTAGTTGGTACCTTAGTCTTGAATTTCCCAGCCTCCAGAACTGTGAAAAATAAATTTCTGTTGTTTAAGCTACCCAGCCAATGATATTTTGTTATGGCAGCCTGATAAGACTAATACAGTCACTCCTGTGAGAGGGAAAGATAATATTACAACAAACAGGATTGAAAGAAGAGCTGTGGGAAATCTAGTCTCAGAGAAAGCCACCAAGACTTGCTGTCTCTTGCTTTTGTGTGTGTTTGTTTCTGCTTGACTTTATCCTACAGAATTACTCAGACTCAGATTTACATTCTCTTAATTCAGCAATCCCAGCAGAAAGAAAGTTCCATTTTCCATGGTTGAAAATCAGTCATAGAGAAGGACACTAGCCCTATTTAGAGAACAGCCTCACCCCTAACACAAATCTCTCTTGTTGAGGGGACAGTTATTATAGACAAGGCCTGGGTCACATGCCCATTGTGTGGCTGTGGAGTAGAGAAGAGGCAGTTATAATTCCATGAAAACTATGCAGAATGGATTAGTCGGGGTTTCTTAAAGGAAAGGATGCTTTAATATATAAAGTACATGTGTCTACTCCCTATAGGCTGGGCCCACCAATTCTGTGATTTGGGGAAATCTAAGCATCTTCAAACCATTGCACAGGGCTTTGGAACCAAGTCACATTTGGGTTAGTATACCTCTGATGTTGCTTCACATTTTCAACAAGTAGACTTTTTCTAGTCCCTGAGACCAATTTGTTGCTGAATACTTTGGTTCTGAATATGTGGACACTGTTTTGTTCCCATTTTCATAGGGTCTGCCATCACTACATCTCTAGCATTCCCAGTTCCTCTTAGCCTGAAACTGAGACTTGAATTTATTCTCTTTACTTACTCAGGAATTAGAATTCTATGGTTAGATCTGCTCCTTTAGATCACTTTTCTGCCTTTTTGATTCCTGAATATTATTTGCCTCTGGATTTCATATTGCAATGCTATGCCCATCTATAGAAGCCCTTTTCTCTCATGTTAGGCCTTGTGAGGTTGACTGATGTCCTAGGCTAAGGCTGGCTGTTGTCCTAGATTAACACTTATTATTGATACTTCACCTTTCTGGAGGGGGACTTTCTAGAAATTTGCAGTGTAGTTGAGGTCCTCTTGATCCCCTTCCAGCTTATCTTCAGAAGATCTAATGACTCCAGGTTCCTCTTAGGCCTTTTCTCTCTGATCTGTCCTTTATAACTAGACCTACAATGCAAATTAAAAGTTCTAACTCATACGTTTTACAGCCCATAAACCATGTCTCTTGATATTCACATTTTATGTCGTTTTCTCCCATATTGCCTTTGGACGTTGATCAATGGGACATTAGCGAAAATGACACAATAATAGGCTTTAAAAGCACTTGTACACTGGGGCATGTACTTAAGGACTGCTCAGTTTTGGATCCCTGAGTCACCAGATAAAAGAGGTCTGGCTATTTTATTGGAGAGACCATATGGAGAGAGATGAAGAGATGCTAGAACAACTGGAACTGCGCCAGTGGTTCTAGCCATTCTAACTGTGGTGCTAGACATATGAAGGAAGTCATCTTGGATGATCCAGCACAAATAGAAGAAAAGTCAGCCAAACCCCACTGGGACTGCAGAGTTGTGGAAAATAATGAACCATTATAGTTTTAAGCACTAAATCTGGTGATGAGTTGTTATACACAATACATAAATGAAACATTCTCTTTTTTTTGCCAAATATGGAACTGCTGATCTTGTTTGTGCACTTTCCTGTACCTGTTCCAGAAGTCAGAATGAGTGCTCAATTATCAACAGATGCCTCTGCTTTATCTCTGATGCAATAAGAAGATAGAATGTCAATGTGTCAAGAAACTCACTCTGTAGTGGGACTGAGGATATTCAAGTCTATTTTCTTTCCAAAGGTGGTAATGTCTGTCTATATGTGATTTCTCATAAGCTGTGAGATGTTGGCTTTAAGAGCTTCAGTTCTCTCAGATGGTGTAATGAGAATTTAACGTGATGATGCACATAAAACATCAGGCAGAGAATCTATTCATAGTGGCTATCATGCTTATCAATTTTACCTCTTTCTTTTCAGGTTTCTTAGGCTCCTGAATTTCCTATCTGGCCCCAGAAATACAGATAACTGACTAGAAAATTGCAAGTGTAATATCTAACTGACTGAAGATTTTAGGACTTTTGTTGTTAACTTTGAGAGCAGCAAATTTTTGAAAACGTTTGTCAAGAAACCTGAATATTACAAAGATGACATAGTTTCACTGAAAGGCATTATATGTGGATAAATACAAGGAGATATTTGCCATATCAATGGGAAATAAGTCTTAATATTGTAAAGATGTAAATTCTCCCCAAATTGACCCACAGAGTACAATCCTATCAATATCATCTTTCTGTTTATAGCCTTTGTTACTTTCTTTTTTATGTGCTCTTTTTTTATTATTATTATACTTTAGGTTTTAGGGTACATGTGCACAATGTGCAGGTTTGTTACATATTTATCCATGTGCCATGTTGTTTTGCTGCACCCATTAACTCGTCATTTAGCATTAGGTATATCTCCTAATGCTGTCCCTCCCCCTCCCCCCACCCCACAACAGTGTCCGGTGTGTGATGTTCCCCTTCCTATGTCCATGTGTTCTCATTGTTCAATTCCCACCTATGAGTGAGAACATGCGGTGTTTGGTTTTTTGTCCTTGCGATAGTTTACTGAGAATGATGGTTTCCAGTTTCATCCATGTCCCTACAAAGGATATGAACTCATCATTTCTTATGGCTGCATGTATTCCATGGTGTATATGTGCCACATTATCTTAATCCAGTCTATCGTTGTTGGACATTTGGGTTGGTTCCAATTCTTTGCTGTTGTGAATAGTGCTGCAATAAACATACGTGTGCATGTGTCTTTATAGCAGCATGATTTATAGTCCTTTGGGTATATACCCAGTAATGGGATGGCTGGGTCAAATGGTATTTCTAGTTCGAGATCCCTGAGGAATCGCCACACTGACTTCCACAATGGTTGAACTAGTTTACAGTCCCATCAACAGTGTAAAAGTGTTCCTATTTCTCCACATCCTCTCCAGCACCTGTTGTTTCCTGACTTTTTAATGATGGCCATTCTAACTGATGTGAGATGGTGTCTCACTGTGGTTTTGATTTGCATTTCTCTGATGGCCAGTGATGATGAGCATTTTTTCATGTGTTTTTTGGCTGCATAAATGTCTTCTTTTGAGAAGTGTCGGTTCATGTCCTTCACCCACTTTTTGATGGGGTTGTTTATTTTTTTCTTGTAAATTTGTTTGAGTTCATTGTAGATTCTGGATATTAGCCCTTTGTCAGATGAGTAGGTTGCAAAAATTTTCTTCCATTCTATAGGTTGCCCGTTCACTCTGATGGTAGTTTCTTTTGCTGTACAGAAGCTCTTTAGTTTAATTAGATCCCATTTGTCAATTTTGGCTTTTGTTGCCATTGCTTTTGGTGTTTTAGACATGAGGTCCTTGCCCACACCTATGTCTTGAATGGTATTGCCTAGGTTTTCTTGTAGGATTTTAATGGTTTTAGGTCTAACATTTAAGTCTTTAATCCATCTTGAATTAATTTTTGTATAAGGTGTAAGGAAGGGGTCCAGTTTCAGCTTTCTACATATGGCTAGCCAGTTTTCCCAGCACCATTTATTAAATAGGGAATCCTTTCCCCATTTCTTGTTTTTGTCAGGTTTGTCAAAGATCAGATAGTTGTAGATATGCGGCATCATTTCTGAGGGCTCTGTTCTGTTCCATTGATCTATGTCTCTGTTGTGTTACCAGTACCATGCTGTTTTGGTTACTGTAGCCTTGTAGTATAGTTTGAAGTCAGGTAGGGTGATGCCTCCAGCTTTGTTCTTTTGGCTTAGGATTGTCTTGGCGATGAGGACTCCTTTTTGGTTCCATATGAACTTTAAAGTAGTTTTTTCCAATTCTGTGAAGAAAGTCATTGGTAGCTTGATGGGGATGGCATTGAATCTATAAATGACCTTGGGCAGTATGGCCATTTTCACGATATTGATTCTTCCAACCCATGAGCATGGAATGTTCTTCCATTTGTTTGTATCCTCTTTTATTTCATTGAGCAGTGGTTTGTAGTTCTCCTTGAAGAGGTCCTTCACATCCATTGTAAGTTGGATTCCTAGGTATTTTATTCTCTTTGAAGCAATTGTGAATGGGAGTTCACTCATGATTTGGCTCTCTGTTTGTCTGTGATTGGTGTACAAGAATGCTTGTGATTTTTGTACATTGATTTTGTATCCTGAGACTTTGCTGAAGTTGCTAATCAGCTTAAGGAGATTTTGGGCTGATACAATGGGGTTTTCTAGATAGACAATCATGTCCTCTGCAAACAGGGACAATTTGACTTCCTCTTTTCCTAATTGAATACCCTTTATTTCCTTCTCCTGCCTGATTGCTCTGGCCAGAACTTCCAGCACTATGTTGAATAGGAGTGGTGAGAGAGGGCATCCGTGTCTTGTGCCAGTCTTCGAAGGGAATGCTTCCAGTTTTTGCCCATTCAGTATGATATTGGCTGTGGGTTTGTCATAGATAGCTCTTATTATTTTGAGATACGTCCCATCAATACCTAATTTATTGAGAGTTTTTAGCATGAAGGGTTGTTGAATTTTGTCAAAGGCCTTTTCTGCATCTATTGAGATAATCATGTGGTTTTTGTCTTTGGTTCTGTTTATATGCTGGATTACATTTATTGATTTGCGTATGTTGAACCAGCCTTGCATCCCAGGGATGAAGCCCACTTGAGCATGGTGGATAAGCTTTTTGATGTGCTGCTGGATTCGGTTTGCCAGTATTTTATTGAGGATTTTTGCATCAATGTTCATCAAGGATATTGGTCTGAAATTCTCTTTTTTGGTTATGTCTCTGCCAGGCTTTGGTATCAGGACGATGCTGGCTTCATAAAATGTGTTAGGGAGGATTCCCTCTTTTTCTATCGATTGGAATAGTTTCAGAAGGAATGGTACCAGTTCCTCCTTGTACCTCTGGTAGAATTCAGCTGTGAATCCATCAGGTCCTGGACTCTTTTTGGTTGGTAAGCTATTGATTATTGCCACAATTTCAGAACCTGTTATTGGTCTATTCAGAGATTCAACTTCTTCCTGGTTTAGTCTTGGGAGGGTGTATTTGTCGAGGAATTTATCCATTTCTTCTAGATTTTCTAGTTTATTTGCATAGAGGTGTTTGTAGTATTCTCTGATGGCAGATTGTATTTCTGTGGGATCGGTGGTGATATCCCCTTTTTCGTTTTTTATTGCATCTATTTGATTCTTCTCTCTTTTCTTCTTTATTAGTCTTGCTAGCGGTCTATCAATTTTGTTGATCTTTTCAAAAAGCCAGCTCCTGGATTCATTAATTTTCTGAAGGGTTTTTTGTGTCTCTATTTCCTTCAGTTCTGCTCTGATTTTAGTTATTTGTAGCCTTTTGCTAGCTTTTGAATGAGTTTGCTCTTGCTTTTCTAGTTCTTTTAATTGTGATGCTAGGGTGTCAATTTTGGATCTTTCCTGCTTTCTCTTGTGGGCATTTAGTGCTATAAATTTCCCTCTACACACTGCTTTGAATGTGTCCCAGAGATTCTGGTATGTTGTGTCTTTGTTCTCGTTGGTTTCAAAGAACATCTTTATTTCTGCCTTCATTTCATTATGTACCCAATAGTCATTCAGGAGCAGGTTGTTCAGTTTCCATGTAGTGGAGCGGTTTTGAGTGAGTTTCTTAATCCTGAGTTCTCGTTTGATTGCACTGTGGTCTGAGAGACAGTTTGTTATAATTTCTGTTCTTTTACATTTGCTGAGGAGAGCTTTACTTCCAACTATGTGGTCAATTTTGGAATAGGTGTGGTGTGGTGCTGAAAAAAATGTATATTTTGTTGATTTGTGGTGGAGAGTCCTGTAGATGTCTATTAGGTCCACTTTGTGCAGAGCTGAGTTCAATTCCTGGATATCCTTGTTAACTTTCTGTCTCATTGATCTGTCTAATATTGACAGTGGGGTGTTAAAATCTCCCATTATTATTGTGTGGGAGTTTAAGTCCTTTTGTAGGTCACTCAGGACTTGCTTTATGAATCTGGGTGCTCCTGTGTTGGGTGCATATATATTTAGGATAGTTAGCTCTTCCTGTTGAATTGATCCCTTTACCATTATGTAATGGCCTTCTTTGTCTCTTTTGATCTTTGTTGGTTTAAAGTGTATTTTATCAGAGACTAGGATTGCAACCCCTGCCTTTTTTTGTTTTCTATTTGCTTGATAGATCTTCCTCCATCCCTTTATTTTGAGTCTATGTGTGTCTCTGCACATGAGATGGGTTTCCTGAATACAGCACACTGATGGGTCTTGACTCCTTATCCAGTTTGCCAGTCTGTGTCTTAATTGGAGCATTTAGTCCATTTACATTTAAAGTTAATATTGTTATGTGTGAATCTGATCCTGTCATTATGATGTTAGTTGGTTATTTTGCTCGTTAGTTGATGTAGTTTCTTCCTAGCTTCTATGGTCTTTACAATTTGGCATGTTTTTGCAGGGGCTGGTACCGGTTGTTCCTTTCCATGTTTAGTGCTTCCTTCAGGAGCTCTTTTAGGGCAGGCCTGGTGGTGACAAAATCACTCAGCGTTTGCTTGTCTGTAAAGTATTTTATTTCTCTTTCACTTATGAAGCTTAGTTTGGCTGGATATGAAATTCTGGGTTGAAAATTCTTTTCTTTAAGAATGTTGAATATCGGCCCCCACTCTCTTCTGGCTTGTAGAGTTTCTGCCGAGAGATCAGCTGTTAGTCTGATGGGCTTCCCTTTGTGGGTAACCCGACCTTTCTCTCTGGCTGCCCTTAGCATTTTTTCCTTCATTTCAACTTTGGTGAATCTGACAATTATGTGTCTTGGAGTTGCTCTTCTCGAGGAGTATGTTTGTGGCGTTCTCTGTATTTCTTGAATCTGAATGTTGGCCTGCCTTGCTAGATTGGGGAAGTTCTCCTGGATAATATCTTGCAGAGTGTTTTCCAACTTGGTTCCATTCTCCCCGTCATTTTCAGGTACACCAATCAGACCTAGGTTTGGTCTTTTCACATAGTCCCATATTTCTTGGAGGCTTTGTTCATTTCTTTGTATTCTTTTTTCTCTAAACTTCCCTTCTTGCTTCATTTCATTCATTTCATCTTCCATAAGCGATACCCTTTCTTCCAGTTGATCGCATCTGCTACCGAGGCTTCTGCAATCTTCACGTAGTTCTCGATACTTGGCTTTCAGCTCCATCAGCTCCTTTAAGCCTTTCCCTCCATTGGTTATTCTAGTTATCCATTCGTCTAATTTTTTTTCAAAGTTTTTAACTTCTTTGCTATTGTTTTGAATTTCCTCCCATAGCTCAGAGTAGTTTGATCGTCTGAAGCCTCCTTCTCTCAACTCGTCAAGGTCATCCTCCATCCAGCTTTGTTCTGTTGCTGGTGAGGAACTACATTCCTTTGGAGGAGGAGAGGTGCTCTGCTTTTTAGAGTTTCCAGTTTTTCTGCTCTGTTTTTTCCCCATCTTTGTGGTTTTATCTACTTTTTGTCTTTGATGATGGTGATGCACAGATGGGTTTTTGGTATGGATGTCCTTTCTATTTGTTAGTTTTCCTTCTACCAGACAGGACCCTCAGCTGCAGCTCTGTTGGAGTTTACTAGAGGTCCACTCCAGACCGTGTTTGGCTGGGTGTCAGCAGCGGTGGCTGCAGAACAGCGGATTTTCGTGAGAACACAAATTCAGCTGTCTGATAGTTCCTCTGGAAGTTTTGTCTCAGAGGAGTACCCGGCCGAGTGAGGTGTCAGTCTGACCCTACTGGGGGGGTGCCTCCCAGTTAGGCTGCTCGGGGGTGAGGGACCCACTTTAGGAGGCAGTCTGTTCTCAGATCTCCAGCTGCATGCTGGGAGAACCGCTACTCTCTTCAAAGCTGTCAGTCAGACAGGGACATTTAAGTCTGCAGAGATTCCTGCTGAATTTTTGTTTGTCTGCGCCCTGCCCCCAGAGGTGGAGCCTACAGAGGCAGGCAGGCCTCCTTGAGCTGTAGTGGGCTCCACCCAGTTCAAGCTTCCTGGCTGCTTTGTTTACCTAAGCAAGCCTGGGCAATGGCGGGCGCCCCTCCCCCAGCCTCGCTGCTGCCTTGCAGTTTGATCTCAGACTGCTGTGCTAGCAGTCAGGGAGACTCCGTGGGCATAGGACCCTCCAAGCCAGGTGCGGGACACAATCTCCTAGTGTGCCGTTTTCCAGGCCCGTTGGAAAAGCGCAGTATGAGGGTGGGACTGACCCAATTTTCCAGGTGCCGTCTGTTACCCCTTTCTTTGACTAGGAATGGGAACTCCCTGACCCCTTGCACCTCCCGAGTGAGGCAATGCCTTGCCCTGATTTGGCTCGCGCACAGTGCGCTTCACCGACTGTCCTGCACCCACTGTTTGGCACTCCCTAGTGAGATGAAACCGGTACCTCAAACAGAAATGCAGTAATCACCTGTCTTCTGTGTTGCTCAGGCTGGGAGCTGTAGACCGGAGCTGTTCCTATTCGGCCATCTTGGCTCCACCCCTATGTGCTCTTGTATACATTCTTCATTTTAAAGCAATCACTTTTGTCTGTCTTTTTCTTATACTTAGTGATTGTTTTGATCTTCTTCAATAAATCATATTAACTATAGCTTTATAGTTAATATCTAGGAGAACAAGTCTCAACTTTTCTTGGGCTTTTGCTCTTTCATGCCAATTTTAAAGTCAGCTTGTCTGTTCCTCTAAAAACATGTTGAGGTTTTCATTGAAATTTCATTACTCTGTAAATTAATTTGAATAGAATTGACGTCTTCAGAATGTTGAGTTTTCCTACCCATTAACGCAGTGTATATCTCACTTATTCAACCTGATTTAATGTTTCAAAGAAAGTTTTAATGTTTTTGAGTGTTGAGTTTGTGGGTGTTCATTTTTTGGTTCCAGCTTCATAATTTAAATATATGCATCATATATCAAATATAACATAACCTTTAAAAAATGTGGGAATATGTCTTAAGTGAAATGCAGCCATTTAAAATGATGGATCATTTAGTGATATGGGAAGATCCATAACACAGTAATAAGTGAGAAAAACCTTTCCATAATAGCATATGTTTTATGTAAATGCCATTTATATAAATATGTGTAAAATTATGAGTGTGAAATAAAGAGAGATATCTGGAAGGTTGTTAAAAATGCAGAGTCAGATACAAGATGCATTCCAGATGAAGAAACACTTCTGGAATGATACAATAAGGACCTTTGAAAATTCACTGCTCTAGAAAAGCAATGAGAACACTGGTAAAAATTATCAAACTCAAAATTTTCAGGACCCTGAAAATTAAAAATTGCAACATTCCAAGGAATATTTATTCAATAAAATGAACTGAATCCTGTTAAAAATTGTAAGCTTTGTGGTGTTTGAAGTTGCTCTAGTACCATCTCCTTTTTCCTAGATCCACAGTAGACATGAAAACCAACACATTCACTACCATAGTAGCTATGATAACTGCAAATTAGCAGC
The DNA here is from genome assembly GCF_009828535.3 of Hylobates moloch. Classification (NCBI taxonomy): domain Eukaryota; kingdom Metazoa; phylum Chordata; class Mammalia; order Primates; family Hylobatidae; genus Hylobates; species Hylobates moloch. Next base: position 79,690,108 of record NW_026652286.1, on the reverse strand, counting down.
TACTAGAGGAGGTGGAATGGGTTTACAACTCCTGAAAAGTCCCATTTTCAGAAATTTGACACTTTTTAACCTGTCTGGTAGCTTATTAAAAAATTCTCTATTCCCAGGATTTGTCTTTATTTAACCTGGCTTAGAGCTTACTCTGTGAATTTGTCAAAAATAATTAGTGGCAATAGTATAACACTGCCCAAAGTTGCATTTCCACTTGGGATTAGAAGAGGTAGACCACAAAATTTAAAAGGAAAGATTTTGGGATGAGATGTCCTCTTTGGGTTTTGAAAAGCTTCAACATATTCCTGGGAATCTAGGCATCCATGCACATGTGCTTTGAGGTGTGCATACGTAGGAAAGACCTGAAAAAGTTCTAAATTTTCATCTTGGGCTGATCTTGAGTCTCTGTGCAATTGGGAAGTGAAGGCTAAGGAAGAATTGTAAACTGCCTGCCAGAACATTGATGGTATACCCCAACACACACGCAGCCTCTCAGCAAAGAATAGGACGCTTACTGGTTCAAGGCACTTAAGCTAAATGACGAGCTAATGGGTGCAGGAAATCAACATGGCACATGGATACATATGTAACAAACCTGCACATTGTGCACATGTACCCTAAAACCTGAACTATAATAAAAAAAAAAAAAGAAAATCTCTTTCCGATAATTAACTAATCACTAAGTTAATTAAGCAGAGACTCCAATGGTCATGCACAAAAAGACAGTAGAGTACAGAATCATAGTCATGTGTTGCTTAACAACTTGATTTGTTCTAAGAAATGCATTGTCAGGAGATTTTGTCATTGTGCAAACATCATAGAATATACTCACACAAACGTAGATATTATAGCCTACTATACACCCTATTGCACCTCAGCTACCCACCTGTACAACATATTACTATGCTGAATATTGTAGACAATTTTAATAGAATGGTAAGTATTTGTGAATCTAAACATATCTAAACATAGAAAGCATACAGTAAAAATCTGATGGTATAACCTTCTGGAAACGCTGTTATATATACTGTTCATTGTTGGCCAAAACATTGTTATGTGGAGCATGATTATAGTTTAAAAAAGTCACCAAACAAACAACAACAACAAGAAAACCTGGCGAAGGTGGATGTTAGATTTCCAGAGATGCGACATTATAGTGTTTAAAATGTATAGTTTTTAATGAAAATTAAGAAATATGCAAAGAAAAAAAAGTGTGGTTCATATTACAGGAAAAAGGCATTAATAGAAACTGTCCCTGAGAAAGCCAGACATTGGACTTACTACAAAGATTTTAAATCAGCTATTTTAAATATACTCAAATAAACCATGCCTAAAAAACTGTAGGAAAGTATGAAGACAATGTCTTGCCGAACAGAGAATATCGAGAGAGATAGAAATGATCAAAGGGAACCAAATAGAAATTCTAAATTTGAAAAGTGTAACTGAAAAGTAAAAATCACTAGAAGGGCTCAACATCAGATTTGAGCATCCCAAAGAAAGAATCAGATAAATTGAAGATAGATTGATAGAGATTATATAATGTGGGGAACGAAAAGAAAAAATAATAACAAAAAAATGAGCAGAGCTTCAAAGAACTATGTGACATCACTGAGCATGTCAACATGCATAATAGAATCCCCCAGAAGGGAGAGAAGAAAAGGAGCAGAAGGAATACTTGAAGAAATAATGAGAAAAAATTTCTCAAATTTGATGAAAATCTTGATCTATGCATCTTAGAAATTCAACAAACACCAAGTAGGACAAATTCAAAGAGATCCATATGTAGACACATCATAGTCAAACTGTTGAAAAACAAAGAGAGAATCTTGAAAGCAGCAAGAGCAAAGCGACTTATCATGTAGAAAAGATTCTGAATAATAATAGCTTACTTTTCTAATCAGAAGCCATGGACACAAGGAAGCAGCAAAATGATGTATTCAAAGTGCTGTAAGAAAACAACTGTCAGTCAAGATTGACAGCAAATCTGTGTTTTAAATCTATCACCAGCAAAATTATGATTTAAAAATGAAGAAAAAAATCCTTTCCAGATAAATAAAATCCGAGAGAATTTGTTGCTAGCAGAAATACCACACAAGAAATACTAGAGAGAGTATGTCAGGCTGGAAAGAAAGGACAATAAATGGGAACATAAATCCACAAAAAGTTATAAACAGTACTGGTAAAGGTAACACAAAAACTTGTACACAAATTTTTCATAGCTGCATTATTCATAATATAAAAGGGGAAACAAGCAAGTGATTAAACAAAATGTAGTATAGCCATGCAACGGAATACTATGTAGCCATAAATCTCTACACATGGATGAAACTCGAAAGCATTATACTAAGTGAAATAAGTCACAAAAGGCCACACACTGTATAATTTTATTTAAATGAAATGTTTGGGATAGTAGATTAGTAATTGTCATGGACTGGAGAGAGGGGAGAACAGGGAGTGACTGCTAAGGGTGTGAGATTTATTTGGTAGGTGATGAAAATTTTCTGAGTGTGGTAATGATTGCACAATTCTGTGAATATACTACAAATCACTGAATTGTACACATTAAAAAGTTGAATTTTAAGTTGTGCAAATTTTGTGTCCATAAAGCAGTTCTATTATAAAAGACACATTCTGAAGTCCTTTTCAGATCTGATACTTCGTTTGAAGAAGAGAGGTCCTATGCTGAAGCACTGTAAACATAGGTGATGCAATATAGAAATGTACAATTCTTAAAAGTGACAATTCATTCTATTTAAAAAGTTATGTTGAAAATAAATCTATGCAATTTATAAAATATTCAATGATTACAAAAGAAAAATCATCCTTTGACTCTAAACTTCATTTTACTCCCAAGAAGTAACCACAGTCAAGGAGTTACTGTAATATTCTGCCAGCCATTTGCCTATTTGGTGTCAGATCAAGTCTCTATCCTTCTTTTCTCTGTTCTGTATTGTGGGGAACTCGTCTTCCATCCTCTGCTTTACCCTGTGGTTTCCAGGTAGCTTCAGCCAATGGAATGCAGCAGTGGGAGACTGTAGAGGGGGAAGAAGTAGAAACTCACCTCGGCTTCGGGCGGCATCCCTAAGGCAAATGCCTGTATTCTGGGGAGGCCCATCATGATTCCAGCTTCCTTTGGGTGGCCTCAGCACAGGGCTGTGATGACACCATCCCCCGCTTTTTTCCTCCAGCCTAAGGATTGTAGTGACTTTCTGCTTTTGCTAAAGCCTATGTTGTCTCACCCTGCGCTGTTGATCTTCTCAGCTTTTTGTCTTAGTCTGCTAAACAGGTGTGTTAAGTTCTTCTATTTGAAATATCTAGGACAGTTAGTTTCCTGACTGGGCACTGATTGATACAGTGTTCTTCCAGAAAATTTCCATGATTATATGTTTACATACATAACTATCCTTTTTAAATATATATGAGATCATAGTATTTATAGATTGCCTGTTTACTTAACAATATATCTTGGAGGTCTTTCCTATTAGCCTATGCAAATTGATGTCTATTTTTTAAACAGCTGTATATTATTTCGTTGTAGGGATATACCATACTGTATTTAATCAGTGCCCTATTGGTGGAACTTTAAGTTGCTTCCAGTTTTACATTATTACCAACACTGATGCGTATACACATTGTTGTATATGTGGGAAAATTTGGATTTTGAAATAAATTGCTAAATATATTGCTAAAGAGATTACCCAAATGTATACTCCTAGCAATGGTGTATGTAACACTTGTTTCCTCACCTTCTTACACACACTGTGTATTGTCAAACTTTTAAACCTTTCCAGTTTGGTAGAGAAAAAAAACTTCAACATTTTACTGTTTTAATGGTAATTTTCAAATTATTGATGCTATTAAGGGGGCCCTTGTCCTTCCTAATATACAGAAACCCTAGGACATGACCTGGAAGTCGTAAGTTGAACATGACTCGAGACTGCCACATCCTGCATGAGAATGAGAAGCCAAAGGTAGGGCATGTGCAATTCATGGAGATTCTCTTTCTTCAATAAGGATCAGTAACAAACCAATTCTGGGAACAAATGGTTATCTTATAAAGTTGTGTTATGTGTGAGGGCATGTGTGTGTGTGTGTGTGTGTGTGTGTGTGTGTGTGTGTGTGTGTGTGTGTGTGTGTGTGTGTGTGTGTGTGTGTGTGTGTGTGTGTGTCCTGGCATGCTCCTGTTGCATTTGAGGTCATGCTTATTCCCTGGAACCTTAGGCAGAGCCCCCATTTGGCACTTCACACTGACTTGGAGGTCAAAGCTTATTCTAGAACCTCTTGCTTAAGCTCTTCTTTGGAGTCACCATTAAGTAGCTTAGATGACAGAAAGAATTAACTCCTGAAGATTAACTTCTAAAATGAGAACAACCCCCAAGTGAGACTGTGGTTTGGGAGAACCAGGCAGTGGTATTTTTCCATATAAGCTTGAGAGTCATACATTGGAGCTTCGATGATGGAATTATTCACTCAAAGAAGGGCAGATGCCAGGAAAGGAAAGGAAGGCTTGGATTAGGTTTGTGGCCCTGGAGTTCCAGGTGGTGACCAGTAAAGAAGTGGGCAATAGAAGATGGGGTAGAGGAGGGCAGAGCTTGAGATGCAGGGGAAAAGGTTCCTGGGGGAGAACCCAGGCGCAGATATTGGGGAAGGAATCTTCTTGGGGGAGGCCGATCTGTGCAGCAGTGACATCTATGTGACCCTTTTTCCTAGTAGCAACCCCACGTGTAGTTCGACCAGAAGATGGAGAGGGTGTAAGACAACAATCAGAGAAAGGTGACTGTTTCTAATGGTCACATTTATCCAGTTCAGGGATTTACGCTTTCTCCTTCTCCATACCCTTTGAAAGCTACAGATTTAGTATTTTTCCATTTCAAAGCTATTTTAAAACGTCTCAGCAGAGAGCTTATACTTTGTAGCATGATTTTCTCATTCCTTTGAATGAAGGAGGAAAAGAGGGAAAGGGGAAGACATTAGAAAAAAGAAGAGATGTGAAAGCAGGGAAGGAGGAGAAGGAAGAGGAGGATCTAATGCTCTAAATGAGTGTGTCTCTTAAGGCTAACTGCTAATTAATTATTTTGGGGACCCAATCCCTGTCAGTTTGTCATATAGATAAGGTTCTCTTTATTCAGTCTCCTCAGTCACCGTTCATACAAGGGTTCCTTAGCAGTTTCTAATTTGAAGAGCTGAACTCCCTTTCTCTAAGTGTTCAAAGTGGGATTGCTTCTTTGTTTTCTATACGGCTAAAACTATCTCTGAGTATCTGTTCATCAGTTAGAGAGAAACTGCCATGTTTCTAAGCATACCTTTCCCCCAACAGAAGGAAACCAAGCACCACGACCATCCTATACTCTATTGACCTCTCAGAAGGAAAGCCTTGCCAAGTAAACAGCCCCATCATTGCTTTCACCCCACAAGGATCTTCTAGGAGGGAAGAATTCACAGCCTGCCAAATGAAACAGGCTAAAACTAGAAAAGTAATAAATGGTATTTTCCTGCCTCTAGGAGCATATTACAAAAATAGAAGCTGAAAGTTAGAAAAAAATGAAAAATTCTCTGCTGTAATGTGGTGGATAGAATTGAAATTTCCCGTAAGCATTTTGGTTTCAGGAAACCCATTCCTGCAATTTTCACAATATCTTGAGAGTGAGATATTAAAACCCTTAATAAATATCATCTTTAGTTCAAGACAGCTGAATCAACATACATGACTATCACTCGCAGTTTCGTCCTCCTTTGCTATCTTCTGATTAAGAGGAATTTTCAGCTAGGCCTACCTGGACTCCTTTCTAGCTAACCTGGAGTTGCCTTGGCCTCTAGGCTAGATATTGCTTAACTGGATTGTATGTCATTTAAATGATTTTGCATACTTTCCTGCAAATTGTTTAAAAATAAGAGTGAACACACTTGTGACCCTTGAGTTTGCTATTAGAAAACACAGCTGCCAAAAGAAGCACATGGATTTCCAGATAAACCATTTGCACAGTTACATTAAACAGTAAATTTCCCTGCTGGAGCTGGAACAAGTCAGACATGAGGAAGCCTGACTGTCAGAGACTCAGAGGTAATAGGTTGACTGAGAAGCAGGAACACGCTCCTTGTACCAGGGGACTGTGTGCAGCTGGAGTGAACTCACATCAGATGAGATGTCACACTTTCAGAAGCAGTGGAGAGGCATTTAACTCAGGCAGGATCTCTGCTGCACATGCTTCCTTTCCCCAAACAGCATGTCTGTGCTGAGAGCTGAATTTATAAAACACTGCAATGAGGCTGGCAGGCTAACAGCCAGTGGGAATTGGAAGGAGAAGAGGTGAGATTGTCTGTGATATTGGGACCTGGTGGAAGTGGGTTGGCCTCATCTTTCTATTGCATTACTTGGAAGTGCTCAGGACCTAGTTGCTCCGTGTTTCTCTCATGCAGAGAAGGTCTTGTGACTGGTGCTGAGCAAAACGTAGAATGCAAGATGCTATCTCTAGATAATAATGTTTTCACGGTGGACTTTTGGAGCTATTGTTTCTAGCTTTGCTGCCCAGTCTGGAGTGTGACAGAGTGGGGATTTTGGGCAGGACAAGCCAGGGTGCCATGCTCATTTATACAGCAAGATACTTTATTAGGTCCCCTGTTTTGTTATTTGTGTGGCATCTAGTGCTCTCTGTAAGGTAGTACTGGGCAGTGCCTGCTTTATCCCTTTATCACTTGCCTTGACTTTTTCAATAACAACCTAATCCTGTCTCAAGTCTCCCCCTATTCCAGTGCCACCACGAGCCACACACTGTGCTCAGTGCTAGGGGTGTATATGGAGGTGCAGCCCCTTCCATTAAGGATTTTTCAGTGTTTATGGGAAAACAACCAGGAAAGAGACCAATTAACTACAATTGAACTACAGTAGCCAAAGATACAACGTGCTGGAAGAGTGTCAAGCATTTTTTTTTCCCAGTAAGCCCTTGAGATTGTTAGTTATTGATTTTAAATTAAGGGATATAGTTTCATTATCTGTAAATAGTTAATTTGAGTCTTTTGGCAGGAAGAGTGGGGTTTATGGGTCTCCAGCGGAAGTGGTAAATGAGGGTAATCCTCTCCAATTCATAGATTAAATGCAAGGCATCCAAGTCTATGCCTCAAAAAAAAAAAAATCAAAAGTGTGTATTTAACTTATTCCCAAAATATAGCTAGAGATACAAGAATCTATCATTCATCATGAGCAAATGCATTTTCAGGACTTCACAGAGGAACTCTAACTGAAAATTGATGCCAAGCCTCTGTATTTATAATAATTGTGTAACTCAGGACAATTCTCTCCTTATATTCACAGTTCCCTTAAATTTCGTACATATCTACGCAATATGCACAGATGCAAAGTTCCATTCCAGGCACCAGAGGCAAATTGAGGAGGGAGAGGGAACAGCTGGCAGAGTCTGAGGCTGTGAGCCATGGCTTTCCTCAAAGCAAAGAAAGAGAAAATTTGAAGTGTCTGCAGGAAACCAGAACTTTCATTCTAGCTTGTCTATTAGAATTTGATAAATCCTTTAAATATGTTTTGCATTAGACACCCAGATAACCAGAAGACATATGGTGCTAATGTTTCCCTAGCTTTTTATGAACAGAAGCAGCTGGCAAGCAGAATGAAATTTTTAAAAAAGGAACAAGTGAGCCTCAGGGGATTGAAGTTGTTATCAATCAGTCTTGAGTTCTTCAGCTTCACTGACATCTTTAACTAGCAGGAGGGGGCAGGCAGAGGGTACAGAACAGGTTGTGCTTTGAAGAGCCTGGCTGGAACTTGTGTCACCTGTGGCAGGAACACATGCGATCCTCTCTGGGCCTATGGGCCTCCGTCATGACAATTCATAGGAAAAGAACCTGTTTCTAGGGACAAGAAGCTGTTCCAGGGGCTTTGTGGTAGTTGGAAAGCCGCTGATTGGTGTTGGCCATGCAGGTTGTGAGTGTGGGTGGTGGGGACTGGTCAGACCACCCTCTTGTTTCTCCCTTTGCTCTCAGAAGCAGCTCCTATTTCATCTTGTAAATTAAAACCACAATAATTATTCTTGGAGCAAGTCCAAGCAACCAACTAGAATGATTCGTAATCTCATTGAGAGTTCATTTTTTTTTCAACCAACTTCAAATTATTCAGCTCCATTTATGTAGCTTGTTTCACCTTCTACATTAAGCAAATTTCCAAAGCCTTATGGGACCATCTCTATTTCATTTGAAACCCCTATTCTGCTAAACTTATTGTTTAGTGAATGCCGAGCATGCACCTAGTGTGGCACTAGGCACTTTGCATTCATCATCTAACTTGAGTCTTGTAAAGATTGTATTGCCCTTCTAGAGATAAGGAAACTGAGGCTCAGACAAGTTAAGCAACCTGCCAGAAGGTCACTCAGCTAATAAGTGACAGCATCAGGATTTTAACTCCATCTTCTCTGACTCCAGAGCCATTCTCTGATCTTGCCATTTTTTTTTTTTTGATACATGAAGAATCATTGCTGAGGTCTTTCCGTTACCCAATGTGATCTTGGACAAAGATTGATATGAAAAGAGTCTTACCTATGCCAAGACAAGACTCTTGAAAATGATTCTAAATGTGCCTTTTTAGGGTCACATCATAGCTGAAAAGGATAAGGATAATTTTAAATACAGGATTAGGTAAACGTCAGAGGATTCAGAGAATGGGCATCAGCTTGAATTCTGCATCTTTGGCAGGGGGATTCAGGATAGTCGTGGCCTAGTGCTCCCGGAAGTTTGGGCTCACAGGATGAGAGAGCAGAGACCGAGGCCTGCTGGGAGTGGATTCTTTGATGAGTTCTGAAGCTATATGAGGAAACTTACTGCAAAAGCTGCAACCCCTACGTGCTCTTGAAAAACATTTCATTCTCCTCCAAAGCTGTATTTTAAACATGAGGTGAGTGGTCCTAAAGAGGAAGGTGCAGCAATCATTCCTCTGAAAGGAACAAAGATTTCAATATCCGCTGACAAAAATGTGCTCCATTAATCAGCTGAAATAAATAAAACTGCCAGTCAATTTCTTCATAGATTTTCCAAGAGGGTGCTGCCAGCCTGTTCCTCTTCAACTAGAGGTCCAGACAAGCAGCTCTGCTTCATTTTCTTAGCTCTTAGTCCTTCTTAGGAGGGGAGGTTATCAGACCTGGTTCTCAGAGGGAGATAAGAGAGGAGCCTCACCTCCTAAGCTCAGCATATGACATAGGTTTAACCCTACTGTCCTCGCCTTCCTTGCTACTTGACTTTGAGGACAAATCCGTCTGCTAACAATGTCTGACACAGCTTTGTCCGTTTATACAAGTGATCACAGGGCTTTATTCCTGCTGAGGCTCCAGTGCCTGGTCCCTGACACTTTCATATGCTTTCTACTTACCTGAATGCTTCCAAGTACGCCATCTCATTTAGTCCTCATATTCACTCTAGGGGTAGGCATTATTAGATAATGAAACCAAGGTTTGAGATCATAGAGCTCATAGAAATCAGAGCTGGAATGCAAACTCAGGACTTTCTGGCTCAAAGCCTATGCTTCTTAACCATTACACCACGCTGCCTTTTACAGACATGGAAACAGAGGCCTGGGAAGGTGAGGCAGCCTTAACACAGAACCAGTAATGGGATACATAATTGATCTTTTCTTCATTACAACTCTCTACTGTTTGATCTTAAAAAAATGGTCTTACTATTATTGGTTTACACATTCATTCATTTTTAAAATAGATTTTATTTTTTAGAATAGTTTTAGATGTAAAGAAAAATTGTGATGATGATATAAAGAGTTCCTATATACCTCTCATTTGGTTCCCCTATTGTTAATACTTTATATTAATATTATACATTTATTGTAATTAATGTACAAATATTGATATACTGTCAACTAATTATTATGAATACTATTACTAGTTATTATTAACTGATGTCTATATTTTATTCTGATTTTCTTAGTTTTTACCTAATATCCTTTTTCTGTTCCAGAATTTTATCCAAGATACCGCATTACCTTTGGTTATTGTGTCTCCTTAGGCTCCTCTTGGCTGTGACAACTTCTCAGACTGTTTGGGCTACTGTAACAAAATAGCATAGACTAGGTGACACATAAACAACAGAAATTTGCTTTTTGTAGTTCTGAAGGCTAGGAAGTCTAAGATTAAGATCCTGGCAGGTTTGTGTCCAGTGAAAGCCCCCTTCCTCATAGATAGAACCTTCTTCCTATTACATGGTATAGGTGATGAAGGGTCTCTCTCAAGCCTCCTTTATAAGGGCACTAATTCTCTTCAGGAGGGCCCCACCCTCATGACCTAATAATCTCCCACACCATCACCTTGAGGTTTAGAATCTCAACGTATAAATTTTGGGGGGATGCAGATATTTAGACCATAGCACGGACTTTCTTTGTTTTTTATGACCTTGACAGTTTTGAGGAGTATTGGTCAGGCATGTTGAAGGATGTACTCCTACTGGGATTTGTCTGATGTTTTTCTCATAACTAGTCTGTTATGGGGTTTTAGGAGGAAGACCACAGAATTAAAGTGCCTTTTTTTTTTTGAGATGGAGTCTCGCTCTTGTCTTCCAGGCTGGAGTGCAATGGCGTGATCTTGGTTCACTGCAACCTCCGCCTCCCAGGTTCAAGTGATTTTGCCTCAGCCTCCCGAGTAACTGGGATTACAGGTGCCCACCACCATGCCTGGCTAATTTTTGTATTTTTAGTAGAGATGGGGTTTCACCATGTTGGTCACGCTGGTCTTGAACTCCTGAACTCAAGTGATCCACCTGCCTTGGCCTCCCAAAGTTCTGGGATTACAGGCGTCAGCCACTGTGCCCATCCTAAAGTGCCATTTTCATCACATCATATGAAGGGTACGTACTATCAATATAATTTATTGCTTTTGTTAACTTTGATCACCTGGCTGTAGTAGTATATATGTAAGGTTTCTCCACTGTGAAGTTATTGTTTTTTCTTCCCTTTCATACTATACTCTTTGGAAGGAAGTCACTGCACAACCCATGCTTAAGGAGTGAGCAGTTATGCTCCATCTCTTTGAGAGCAGTGTATCTATATAATTTGGAATTTTTCTGCACAAAATATTTGTCTCTTTCCACCATTTATTTATTCAGTCATTTATTAATATTTATATCAGTATGGACTTCTGGTTATTTATTTATTTTTGACATCAAAGATTATCTGATTTACTGTAGCAGTAAGAAAGTAGTAGGTTGGTAGAACCCCATCTTGCTTTAGTTAAGCAGTAAAAGTTCCTGGTTATTCTGAAGAGGTAGTGATATTTGAAGGGCATAGACTTTTTATGGGCTAGTTATTGACACGTGGGGTGGTGGTTCCGAATGATATCACTGTCACTGGTATTCTTTTTTTTTTTTTTTAGACAGAGTCTCACTCTGTTGCCCAGGCTGGAGTGCATGGCACCATCTCAGCTCACTGCAACCTCCACCTCCCAGGTTCAAGTGATTCTCCTGCCTCAGCCTCCCGAGTAGCTGGGACTACAGGCACGTGCCACCATGCCCGGATAATTTTTGTTTCGTATTTTTAGTAGAGAAAAGGTTTTGCTGTGTTAGCCAGGATAGTCTTGATCTCTTGACCTCATGATCCGCCTGCCTCGGCCTCCCAAGGTGCTTTATTTTACTGATGAGGAAATGTAGTCACAACTATTATGATACCACTGATCTGGTTCATTTCTCACCTGCTCCATCTTTCCCTGTTGCCCACACCTGGCCAGATTTTGTGGGAATCCAGTAGCTTTCCCTAAGTCAGAGAACTGTTTTCATTGTTGATCTGAATTTCAACAATCACTTTACATGGCACCCAATCTCAACCAGAGTGCTCTCAGCATAGTGAGGAACAACAAGCCACACTTTTTTTTTAAGGCACAGAGGGAAAGACTATATCAAGTTTGTACAACCCTCTTTATTTTTGTTGTTGTTGTTTTTCTGTTTTGTTTTGTTTTAGGCTTTCAGCAACCTGAAGCCATGGTTTTTAGTGTCTGTCTCTAGTGATAAATGGAAAAGAGGGACGAGGAAAGGGCTTTACTGGCTCAACCAGAAACAGAAACTAAGAACCCATGACTGTATTCTTTCCCTTGGGCACTAGATAATTTTTAATGTCCTGAAACTCATTCAGGAATAAGAGAGACATGGTATTTTTGTTTTCCCTTAAGTACGTATTGTATGTATGGGATCCATTTTGGCAAGAGGAGCCAAACCTTGGGATTTACATTAGCATAGGAGAAACTGATTTATAAGCTGATAACTAAGAAACTTGACAGCAAGACTGAATTTTTATCCACCATACAGATAGGATTTGATAAATAGAAAACTGAATCCAATCCGTTATTATGGATGCCTGAGCTGTTCATAGTAATCATCTGTGCCACATGATGATGAATGACGGGCTCCTAGGCATGCCTGACACTTCCCAGCAGAAGGCTGGCTAGGACCCTTTGCTTCCCTCCCAAACCTTTGGTAGGGAAAAATAGCTTGTGTGAAGAAACAGTTTTACTGCCTTTCCTTTGGAAAATCTCCATACATCTCTAATTCTTACTTGAATAATCTTGGCTTTCAAGTGGCATTATTTGGGCAAGATCACTCTGCTGATCTGGAGCCTCCGCAGGTGTCAGGGATTGCCAACTATAATTGCGTGCTTTCTTGTCTGGTGCTGCTCCAAGACTGAAACAGTTTTATATTTTATTTCCATTACACAGTCTACCTTTCTGGGGCACATGAAGTGTGGTCTGAGCCCAGTGATGCAAACAGTCTTGCCGAGGCCGAAAGCTGCCAAAAGCACTTGGTCTATTGGTGAAAACTTGACCTTCAAAGAGTAAATGGGGCTCTCTCAGTCAATCTGCAGATGTGGAGTACAGGGTTATACTAACATTACTGTCAGGCAGTGTAGAATGCTGGGGAACCACTAATATATAAATAAGAGATATGTGAATTATAATCCTGCTCTGTCACTTATTGACCCTGTGACCTTAGATAGTTACTTAGCCCTTGTGAATCTTTCTTTCCTCAAATAAAAAGTAAAATTGGAAGTTTCTACTTTATGTAATTTCTATTTGGATTAAATGAGACAAGGTATGTAAAGAGCCTGGAGTATAATAAAGGATTCAGAAATCTTAGTGGCTATAATTGTCATCATCAAACTCCTAGCATTATATTTTCTATGATTACGTTTTCAAGATTCTGAAATCTGTGTGTTATAGTATAGTCCAATGTATTTCTCTGTGGGCTTGGCTTCAATAAGAAGTATTGTCCTTCACAGAGCAAAGAGTCTCTTCTGACTCACACCACTACGGCATCACTTTGAATTACTTTTCATGATAGGATAATTTGTTCAGACACATTCTCACTTTCTCCTGATTTTATTTATGTTCAGTGATGAGCATTTACAAGACCACTGGCCCTGGATATAATATACTCCAGATCAAATAATGTGTATTGTTACACAGGAATTGAAACCTTGACCATGACCTTACAACATTGAGCAGAGCCAAATTGTCACAACAGATATTGGTACATCTGGTACATCCTAGAAGATGCCTCCCAGCCTGAAGGTGATCCACATGCTTTCATCATCTTAGGATGGTTCCTTTTCCTCTGTCTCCCCATAAGCAAAACAAACTCACTTGCTCTATTGATATATAATCTTTATTGATTGATTGGGGAGGAGATCTCCTTTAAGACAGTACCCCATACACAGCCACAGACACTCAAGCCTGGAGGAGACTTCACCAGCCCTTCAGTGCCAACTGCCCCTACAACAATTTGGAAACCACTCGTGGGGAGCTTGTGGTATGACTTCACTTTTCTGCCAGGTTGAACTAAAGAAATATAAGCATCCACTTGCCATAAAAATGTTCTCCACTATCACCTAACACATTTCTTAGCAACCTCTCCATATTCCTGGTGAGGTCTTCACATTATCAACCTATTTGTGTCTTTTCTTTGACCTTCAAATGTCTCAAGAGAGTAAACACTCTGCCTGTTCACTCCTTATCCCATTTGCTCTCTCCCTGTTGTCTCCACCATAATTCTGGAGTTGCTTCTTGTAGTGCTATCGTTTTAGTCATCTGTTAGCGGTCTAACAGATCACCTTTCCTCAATGCCATATTCCTTCCTGGCTTATCTGACACTCTCCCTCGCTCTTCTCTTCCTGAAACTGCTTCCTTAATTTCTAATATTTTATACTATTCAGATTCTCCTTCTACTTGTCAGATTATTCAGCTGTCTACTGGGCTGATTTTTCCCTCTTCGCCTACCTTAAAAATGTAGGCATTCCCAAAAGGCCTATTCTTATCTGTGTTCTTTTATCTTCCTGCCCACTTATTTTCTCACTCTTCTCATTTATTTACCTTGGCTTCAAATATCACCTTCTTCCAGATGGTTCTCAAATCTTTATCCAGACCTTAACTCTCTCCCAGTCTCCTGTTGTCTCTACCCAGTGGCTTGCTGAACATTTTCACCTGTAGATCTGTTGGTACCTCAAAAGCAGTATCTATAAATCTCAATTTATCATTCATATCGGAGGTTTTCAAACTATGGTTTCCAGGTCCCTAAGGTTCATGAAAATGTCTTAAGTGCCAAACAAGGTTGGGACTGATGGTTGTGAAAATGAGGGCTCTAGTGCTTCTACTAACTGGAGAACTCTTTTTTTTTTTTTTTTTTTAAAATATGTGGGACTTCTAATTGAGATTTAATTTTTAATCAAGGATTGTAATGCCAAATAAATGTTTGGAAACCACTGAGCTACCACAGTTTGTCCTAAACTAGTTTATTCTACTATTGAGTTTTTAATTTTTGTTGCTAAGAATCATAAAATCAAATTCCTACAGGGGCCAGGTATGAAATGTAAGTAAGTAAAATGGCCTGAGTCCATGACAAAAGAAAGTAGTGGGGATTGTGGTGTGTTGAAGATAACATACTACTTCTAAAAGCCTTCAAATTAAAAAAGAAAAAGCTAACTCAGTGTATGGGCTGTAAATCCGCATCTGCAAGTTTCATCTTGTGGAGTTATGAATTTACATTTGGGTAGCAATAGTATCCTAATTACCCAAGCTGGATATCTTGGATGGATTTCCCTCCTTCCTCTTTCTTCCCTGACCCATAAGTTATCTGTGACCAAATGCTATTGCTTCTTTTCTCCCATTGGTTTCCTTGTTTATCGTTTCTATGCTATTACTGATCCTGGTTTATACTCTTTATAGCTTGTCAGTGGACTTTTCCCTTGCTCCTTCCTCTAAGCTTTCCTGCCAGCACTGCCCAGAATGTGTTCACATTGTCTATGGTGAGAAGACAATGTCCTCAGTTTGGCTTCCAAGGACATCCACCATTCTTATCTTTTAAATGCCTTATCTTTGCAGTTACACAGAACCTAATTGTAATCATCTCATGATATTTACCATCTCTGTATTTTATGACTTGTAGTCATTTGTATCCATGTCTCACTGTTGTTACTAGATGCTAGATTAGTACTAGATTATAAACTCCTACTGTTTCATTTTAATACACATTTTTTAGTACCTACGATGTCTAATAGGTATGGTTTCAGGTGCTTTGGACATAGACTTTGTCCTCAAAGTGGTCACAGGTGAGTCATAAAGACAGTAACGCAAACAAGTAATTACCACACTGAGTAGTGAAGGCTTATAATAAAGATATGTACAAAATGATGCTATGGGAATACAGAAAAGGAAGCAATTAATTCTGGACAGATTGTATAGTGGGTGAAGTGTCAAGAAAGGTGACATTTGTGTTGAACCACGAAGGATGAATAGAGAGATTCAACAGGATGTAGGAAAAGGAACACAAAATAATTATAGGCATTCCAGATCGTGGAAAGATTTTGGAAATAATGTTTTATAAGGAATGTGGAACGAATTGGGGCTGTTTGTCTTGAAGAACAGATAACATATTTGAAGAGGAAATAGATTCTTCCCTAGGTAACAGCAGAACCAATATGTGGAATTTATAGAGAGAAACTTTAAATTTAATACAACAAAGGTCTTTCCCTGATTAAAGACTCTCAGCTTGGACATGTGTTGGTTCAGTAATGAACTCTTTGTCATTAATTCTTAGAGGCTAAACAAACATCATAATCTATAGAAGAAGGATTTCAAAATGGAAATCTTAACCCTAAAATATGTTTAAAATACTTGTATAGGTGTTTCTATATCGGCCAATGTGACTATTTTGGCCAAGTTGAGTAGAACATTTATTATTAGGCTCATTAAGCATATTGGTTCTATCCATATTGCTCAGCACAGAAGTACGCAATAAATGTTGAATTGAAATCAAGCAGATAAATAAACTGTGATCAATAGATGGTTTCTACATAGGAGCTTTGAGAATATATTCAGTTGCTTTTCTTTTAAAAACTCTTTGTGGGAAATTGGGAAATGCATATCTTTATCTCCTGCAGGTGAGAGTATAAATTTGTGCAACTTTTTGCAGGGAAGTTTAGCTTTACATATAAATAGCATCAGTACATTTATATATCTGATGCAGTAATTCTTTGGCAGCAATTTCTTCTAGGGCAATTATAGATTGTAAACATTTTACTACAAAGATGTTCATCATGCAAGTGCTAAAAATAAGAAGAATCGGATATAAATCTAAATGTCTATCAATTTGTAATTGGTTAAATAAATTATGGTACATCTGCACAATGAAATAATATTCAGCCACTAAAAATGACGTTATAAAAGGATACTTCACAACGTGGGCAACATGTGCATAACTTATTGTTAACTTACAAAAGCAAGTTTCCTAAGTACTATAATTCTGTTTTTATCCTATAATATGTTTTGATTGCTGAGTTGTGTGATTATGGAAGGTTTTATTTTTTCCACTTATTTGTCGTAAACATTTCTTGCAATGAATATAGAATACTTTGCAGTAATTTAAAATGGTAGTTGCTGGGCACCATGGCTCACACCTGTAATCCCAGAACTTTGGGAGGCTGAGGCGGGCGGATCACCTGAGGTCAGGAGTTTGAGAACAGCCTGGCCAATATGGTGAAACCCCGTCTCTACTAAAAATAAAAAAATTAGCTGAGCATGGTGGCGGACGCCTGTAATCCCAGCTGCTCCAGAGGCTGAGGCAGGAGAATCGCTTGAACTCGGGAGGTGGAGGTTGCAGTGAGCCGAGATCGCGCCACTGCACTCCAGCCTGGGCAAGAGAGCAGGACCCCGTCTCGGCAGGGGAAAAAAGTAGTTAAAAAACAAAAACAAAACCTGTCTTGCATGGCTGTTCTACTCCCTTGAGGGTAGGGCCACCACATATTCAATATGGAGGCCAGAAAGGAGCAAAACCCAGCACTAGGCGAAGCTGGAAGAACAGAGAGGTCCTGAAGGTGAGTTCAGTCTTTATGGCCAGGAAGCCATCCCCTCTGTTTAGTAAAAGTGCTACTTGCCTCCTCTGGACTGTGCTGGCCACAAATCATATAACAAATTTTCCTTATATTCTTTTTTTTCAAACCCCCACCCCCCTGACCCCGCTGACTAAATGACTCACCTCATTTACACTTCCTAAAGGCTGTCTGTACTTTTCCTTTTCTACCTCCGCTCCTTCACTCAGGGACTGACTGTCTCACTGCATCCAGCAAACTGGATGGTGCCAGATGATTCCTGAGATGCATCAATAATGACGGTGGATGCTGTTATGGAGTTAAATGTAGAGAATAATTCATGGACTTCCTGGGGTTGGGCCATTGGTTCCTGCTGCTTTTGCTACCAAAATGAGCCTACTGGCTTTCATACCTTTGCTACCTGCCTTTTCTTGGAAGTAAGCAGGAAGAAGTGGCTCATGTTGGAACAACCGCATAGTGTAAGGAGCTGAGCTACCTCAATCTAGACCTCGATTTGCCTCCATGGCAAGGTGACTAAAAGATAAAGAGAGGCCTGGACTAGCTAAGATGGCTTCATTCTTTTTCTGGTGACTGGGGCTTGGATGAGATGACTTTCCTGTGCGAGTTTATGAAATTTCATGGTAATTATTCTCTTTTCTCCCTTACTCGAAGCAAAGATCACACTCAATATAAACTACTCTATTCTAACCTTAACACTATATTTAGGTAAAAGTAGTTTTTTTGCATCTGCCCTACCCAAAGTGAGAAACTCTCAGTTGTAGGATCATGCTCATTTTATATTTTTACCAAAATGTAAACCACATAATGGGCATGTTGGGGCAGCAGCAGCAAAGAACCTTGAAGCTTATGGGAAATATGCTATTTAGCAATAGTTCCTACATTTATTCAACACTTATTCAGGTATTTTCAGGCCATGGGTGCACAAAGAAGATGAAGTCATAATTTCTGCCCATAAGTAGAGAAAATGAACTTTTCCAGATAATTCCAGATTAATACAGCTTATGTTAAGTGCAAGGACCGAGGCATGCACACGGGTTGGAGCAGTATGAAGAGGGACTTCTAGGGTCCTGGCACTGGGAGTGAGGGTGAGATTTGGGGATGAGTTTAAAGCATGAAAGGAGATAGGTAAAGACAAAGAGGGTGGGAAGAAGATGTTCCAGACGAAAGGACAGCATGAACGAAGACATGGAGGTGTAAAAGTGCATGCTGTGCCTGGGGAATTAGCATATGATATGATGCAGGCTTTGATAGGGAAATAAGAATGTGGAATTGGGCATAACAGGCCTTGGAGGACTTCGTGTGCCTTATTAGTGAGTCTGGACTGTCTCCTGTAGGCAGTGAGGCACCATTAAGGGGTTTTAAGTAGGAAAGCTACATACCATATTTGAGCTTGAAAAAGTCATTTTGGTGGAAATGGAATTGAGTGGGAACAAACTGGAGTATGGGGCCAGCCAGGAAGTGGATGTTAACAGCTCAGGGGAGGGATAGTAAAGCTTAAATCAAGACGCAGGTGGTTAGTTGGCAGGAGGGTACAATTTTATCACCTAGATTTTTCTCCAAAATTTAGGAGATAAAATTAACAGGATTTGGGGAATTAATTAGACATGTGTGTGTGAAAGCACAAAGATATGGTGGAATCAAAGACAAGACCAGGAAATCAGGCAACCTGAGCTCTGTGTGATGAAAGTCACACGCTTCCTTGGGTTCATGTTACCATGAACAGTTCTTCCATGGTCTAAGTCACAGGTGTCAGTCCATATGGCTCAGCATTAAGACAGATTGGTGGTTGAAAGCAATTTTCTGTTAAGAGAATATAAAAAAATTATTTTAATTTGCTTTTCTTTTTTAGAGAGTTGAGGGAAAATAAAAAGGAAAAGAATCCCTAGGCTTTTATGAAAAGAGACACATTTTAAAACTTTTTTTTTAGAATTTAATTACAATCTCCTTAATAGAAAAGCATTAGGGATTAATGGCCCGTATCAGTTTTACCATTGGATATGAAGAATTAAATGTTGGCAAGCAAAATATCTGTTACGAAAGGAGTAATTTGAATGCCTAAATAGGTAAAACCCAAGGTAGTTAATTAGCCTAAGTGCTGCTGGAGAAGGCTTTCGTTTGGAATATTGCCAGAACAGATGATTAAGGATTTAGAAAAATTAATTTTGTATCCAGGGAAAGGTGAAAGACACCCAGTGATTCATTCAGTAGCTGCTAAGGACGTTTTGGCATCTGAGCTGTAAAACACAATGTTGTCCTTGTGTGGATTATGTTTCCCTAATGGTTCCTTGGTGGAAGCTACTAGGCCCAGGGCTCGCCTTTTCTTCCATGTGTTCTCTCAGGGGTGGAGGGATGTTGGGGGTTGATTACGGATAAATAAGAAAAGATTAGGAAATATGTACCGATTTTGGGGGCCCCTTTGAAGGGAGACAGTCCTTTTCTCCTTAGTGGTGCTTTACATCACAGTATAATCACATTCCTGATATCTGTCTGTCTTTGTTTAAGCTGCCTGACTATAGCAACAATGAAACCACTATGGATCTTTTCAGCTGAATTTTAGGGTTGATGGAAGAATACATAGGAGTATGCGGTTAATAAACCCTGTAAATAGCATAATGGATGAGGTTTTGTCAGTGAGGCCAGCTAGAGATGAGATGAGCCTGGAATTGCCTGGGTATCAGATATAATCTATTTACCTCTCCAGATGTGCTCTGTCCCTCAAGAGGCTGACCTGTATAGACTGCATAAGGGGACTGCTTTATTCTCGGCTTCCAGTTAGGTTTCTCCAATGGGAAGCCCTGGCACGAGATCAGAAGGGGAGAGGAGAGTGAAGCTGGGGCATTTATTACCCCAATTTTGTCAATGTAAGTCTTCTCAGATTAGCTGCATTCCTGATCCAAAGGTTACAGCTCCTTGAAGGTGACCTTCTCTGTACTCTATCCGGGCCTAAGGGCAGTAACTAGCTCTTTAGCCCCTGGGCCCTGTACTTTCTCTTGTGGTTTCCTACAGCAGTGGTTCTTGAGTGTGAAAACCACTTGTTTCATATGTCGGGGGGTGAAGCCTGAGCATTTGTACTCCTAGCAAGTGATGCTGATGCTGATCTGGGAACTGCACTTACGTCTTCATTAACTCATTCTTTTTTTTTTTTTTTTTGAGACGAACTCTAACTCTGTCACCCAGGCTAGAGTGCAATGGCGCGGTCTTGGCTCACTGCAACCTCTGCCTCCCAGGTTCAAGTGATTCTCTCGCCTCAGCCTCCTGAGTAGCTGGCACTCATCAGTGCCACCACACCTGGCTAATTTTTGTATTTTTAGTAGAGACGGAGTTTCACTATGTTGGCCAGGCTGGTCTTGAGCTCCTGATCTCATGATCCACCTGCCTCAGCCTCCCGAAGTGCTGGGATTACAGGCTTGAGCCACGGTGCCTGGCAACTCATTCTTGAATTACTCTAATTTGAGTGTTTCATCTGTTTCCCAACAGGATCTTGATGGAACAGGCCTCAATTCTTGGGCTTGATACAGTTCCCTTCAGGGACTATCAGATGGTCCAGGAGGGAAGAGGGCCAGTAGAAATGAGCACCGAAGGAAGTGAGTGAAAGATTGTCTGCATCAGCTTTGAAGGAGGAGTTGGGAGGAAATGGGATGTCACAGAGAAGGGCTGGGAATGGTGATAGCTGCCATGGAATAGTGTGATTACCTATCAATGAATGTCAGGGAGTCAGGTTTCCAAGGACGAAGGGATCTGACCAGATTAGTCCTTATATTCATCCACATTGAGGTTTTTAAAAATTTTTTATCAATATTTATAACTTTTTATATGTACATAGTGGGTATATATATATTTATGGGGTACATGAGCTATTTTGACACAGTCATACAATGCATTATAATCACATCAGAGTAAATGGAGTGTCCACTGCCTTAAACATTTATCCTTTCTTTGTATTACAAACATTCTAATTATACTCTTTTAGTTATTTTTAAGTGTACAGTAAATTATTGTTGACTGTAATCACCCTGTTGTGCTATCAAATACTAGATCATATTCATTCCATCTAACTATATTTCTGTACCCATTAACCATCACCACTTTCCCCTCCCTGGCCCCCAACTATACTTCTCAGCCATGGGTAATCATCCTTCTACTTTCTATCTCCTAGTTCATTTTTTTTTTTTTTAATTTTTAGCTCTTACAAATGAGTGAGAACATGCAAAGTTTTCCTTTCTCTATTTTTTGGAATAGTTTGAGTAGAGTTGGTATTAGTTCTACTATAACTGTTCGGTAAAATGCGGCAATGAAGCCATTGTTTCCTGGGCTTTTCTTTGCTGGAGACTTTTTAACTACAGCCTTAATCTCATTACTTGTTATCGGTCTACTCAGGTTTTGGATCTTCTCATGGTTCAATCTTGGTAGGTTGTATGTGACTAAGAATTTTTCCATTTTTTTCTAGGTTTTCCAATTTATTGGCCTATACTTGCTCATAGTAGTTTCTAATGATCTTTGGAATTTCTGCAGTGCCAGTTGTAACATCTCTTTCATCTTTGATTTTATTTATTTAGATCTCTCTCTCTCTCTTTTTTTTTTTTTAGTTTGGCCAAACACTTGCCAATTATACTTATCTTCTTGAAAGAACAACTTGTAGTTTCATTGAGCTATTGCATTTTTTTTTTTAGTTTCAATTTCATTTATTTCTGCTTTTACCTTTATTATTTCTTTTTTTCTACTAATCTTGTGTTTGGTTTGCTTTGCTTTTCTATTTTTTTAAAGATGCATCATTAGGTTGTTTATTTGAAATTTTTCTACTTTTTTGATATAGGCACTTATTGCTATACATTTCCCTCTTAAGACTGCTTTTGTTGTTTCCCATGGGTTTTGGTATGTTGTTTTTCTGTCTTTATTTGTTTCGATTTTTTTCAATTTTCTTTTTAATTTCTTCAGTGACACACTAGTCATTCAGGAGTATATTGTTTAATTTCCATGTGTTGATATAATTTCCAAAGTTCCTCTTGTTATTCTAGTTTTATTCCATTGTGATCAGAAAAGATATTTGATATAATTTCAATTTTTTTGAACTCTTTAAAGACTTGTTTAGTGGCCTACCACATGATCTACCCTTGAGAATAATCTATGTGCTGAGGAGAAATATGTGTGTTCTACAGCCATTGGATAAAATGTTCTATAATATCTATTAGGTTCATTTGGTCTATAGTGCAGAATAAGTCTGATGTTTCTTTGTTGGTTTTCTGTCTGTATAATCTGTTCATTGCTGAAAGTGGAGTATTGAAGTCTCCAGCTATTATTGTATTGGGCCTATCTCTCTTAGCTCTAATTATGTTTGCTTCATACATATGGGTGCTCCAGTATTGAGTGCATATATGTTTACAATTGTTACATCCTCTTGCTGAATTGACCCTTTTATCATTATATAATGACTTTCTTTGTTTCTTTTTATAGTTTTTGTCTTGAAATCTGTTTTGTCTGATATAAGCTTAGCTACTACTGTTCTTTTTCATTTGGTTTCCATTTGCATGGACTATCTTTTTCAATCCCTTTATTTTCAGTCTATGTGTGCCGTTATAGGTAATGTGTTTCTTGTAGGCAACAGATCACTAGGTCTTGTGTGTGTGTGCGTGTGTGTGTGTGTGTGTGTGTGTGTGTTTAATCCATTCAACCACTCTATATTTTTTGATCAGTGGGTTTAGTTTATTTATATTCAATGTGATTATTGATTAGTAAGGACTTACTCCTGCCATTTTGTTAGTTTTTTCTAATTATTTGGTGACCTTTTTTTCTTCCTCCCTCCCTCACACCTTCCCTCCTCCCCTCCCGTCCGCTTCCATCCCCTTCCGTCCCCTCCCCTCCCTCCCCTTCCCTCCCCTCCCCTCCCCTCCCCTTCCTTCCTTCCTTCCTTCCTTCCTTCCTTCCTTCCTTCCTTCCTTCCTTCTTTCTTGTTTTCCTCTTTGTGAAAGTGATTTTCTCTGGTGGTACATTTTAATTTCTAGCTTTTTATTTTTTGTGTATCTGTTGTAGGTTTTTTGATGTGAGGTTATCAATGAGACTGGCAAATAACATCTTATAACCCATTATGTTAAACTGATAATAGCACTGAAAAGTCAAACAATTTAATAAACAAGCAAAAGGAGAACTAATAAAAACTCTACACTTTAACTTCATCCCCCACTTTTTAACTTTTTGTCATTTCTATTTATATCTTATTATACTGTTTATGTCTTGAAAAGTTGTTATAGTTATTATTTTTTATTGGTTAATTGTTAGTCTTTCTACTCAAGATATGAGTAGTTTACATACCTTAATTACAGTGTTATAATATTGGGTGTTTTTCTGTGTAGTTACTATTACAAGTGATTGCACCTTCAGATGATTGCTTAGTGCTCATTAATGTGCTTTTCTTTCAGACTGAAGATCCCCTTTTAGCACTTTATGTAGCACAAGTCTGGTGCTGATGAAATCCCTCAGCTTTTGTTTGGGAAAAGTTTTTAATTTCTCTTTCATGTTTGAGGGATATTTTCACTGGATTGGATATGCTATTCTAGAATAAAAGATTTTTCCTTCACTACTTTAACTGTATCATACCACTCCCTCCTGGCCTGTAGGAGGCCACATTTGCTGCCAGATGTAGAGGAGATTCATTATATGTTATTTGTTTCTTTTCTCTTGTTGCTTTTGGTATCCTTTATCCTTTACCTTTGGAAGTTTGATTATTAAATGTCTTCAGGTAGTCTTATTTGGGTTAATCTCTTTGGTGTCCTATAACTTTCTTGTACTTGAATCTTGATATCTTTCTCTAGATTTGGAAGTTTAAAAAATTTATTATCACTTTGAATAAATTTTTTATCCCAATTTCTTTTCCTACTTCCCCTTTAAGGCCAATAACTCTTAGATTTGCCCTTTTGAGGCTATTTTCTAAATCTCATGGGCATGCTTCATTCTTTTTTATTATTTTTTCTCCTCTGTGTATTTTTAAATAGGCTCACTAATTCTTTCTTCTGCTTGATCAGTTATGCTGTTGAGAGACTCAAATGCATTCTTCAGTACGCCCATTGAATTTTTCAACTCAAGAATTTCTATTTGATTTTTAAAAATTATTTCAATCTCTTTGTTAAATTTATGATAGGATTCTGAATTCCTTCTCTGTGTTATTTTGAATGTCTTTGAGCTTCCTGGAAACAGATACCTTGAATTCCCTGTCTGAAATGTCATGTATCATTGTCACTCTGGGATTGGTCACAGGTGCCTTATTTAGTTCATTTGGGAGACTGTTTTCCTAGATGTTCTTGATGTTTGTTATTGTCTGGGCATTGAAGAGTTAGGCATTTATTGTAATATTTGCAGTCTGGGCTTGTTTGTACCCATTCTTTTTGGGAAGGCTTTCCCAGTAGTCAAACAGTTTTGAGTGTTGTGATCTAACTCTTTGGCTACTGGAGCTGTATATGCATTAGGGGGCACCCCAAGCCCAGGAACACCGTGACTCTTGCAGATTCATAAAGGCCTTGCCTTAGTGATCTTGGATAAGATCAGAATGAATTCCCTGGATTATCAGGCAGAAACTCTTGTTCTTTTCCATACCTTTCACCCAAACAAGTGGAGTCCATATTTCTATGCTTAGCTGCTTGGAGCAGGGGGAGGAGTGACACAAGCATCCCAGAGGCCACTGCCACTGGGACCCTGCTCAGTCAGGCCTGAAGCCAGCAAAGCACTGGTCCTACCATAGGCTTGTGGCTACCCCTGCCTGATTAGCAGTGATGTTGACTTAAGGCCTGAAGGCTCTTCAGTCAGCAGATGGGAAATCCAGCCAGGCTTGTGCCCTTCCCTTCAGGGTGGCAAGCCCCCCCCCACCCTGCCAGCCCAGGGCAGGTCTAGAAATGCCATCCAGGAGCCAGGGCCTGGAGTCAGAGACCTTAGGAATCTAAGTAGTGCTGTATTCTACCGTGGCTGAACTGGTACCCAAGCCACATGACAAACTCCTCCCCATTCTTTCTTCTTCTTTTCTCAAGCAGTAGCCTCTTCTATGGCCACCACTGCCTCAGGCCTGCAGCACATACTGCCTGGCTATCTCCAAGATTCACTCAATGCTCATGGGCTCTTCAGACAGCATATGATAAGTGCTGCTAGGCCTAGGTCTCTCCCTTCATGGCAGTGGGCTCTGCTCTGGCATCAGGTAGGTCCAGAGATGCTGCCCAGGAGCCAGGGCCTGGAACTGGGGGCCACAGGGGCCTGTTTGGTGCTCTGATCCACTGTGACTGAGCTGGTACCCAAGCTGCAAGACAAAGTACCTTTTACTCTTCCCTCTCCTTTTCTCAAGGAAGAGTCTGTCCTTCTGGCAACCACAGCTGGGAATGTGCTTGGTCATACCTGACACCAGGACAGTACTGGGTCTCACCCAAGGCCAACAGCATGTACTGCCTGGGTGCTGCTGATAATTATTCAAGTCTTAAGTGTTCTTTAGTCAGCAGGTTATGGATCATGCCAGGACTGGATCCTAAGGCAGTGGGTCCCCTTCTGGCCCAGGTTATATCTAGAAATGTCATCCAGGAGCTAGGGTCTGGAATGGGTGCCTTAGTAGTTTGCCTGGTGCCTTATCCTGCTGTGGCTGAGCTGGTATCCAAGTTTCAATACAAAGTCCTCTTTATTCTCCTCCTCCTCTCTTCAAGCAGAAGGAAGGAGTCTCTCCTGGTGCTGTGAGCTGCCCTGCCTGGGGCACTCCCTATGCTCCCCTGGTTGGTGTTTCACTAAGTTGCATGCACCCCAAGTCCACTGGCTCTGAGCCCACCACAGCACCAGGACTTGCCCAGGAATTGCAGTTTTTGTGGCTTAGACTGCTGCCTTTGAAATCTATTTAGAACCCCAGAGCACTTTAGCCCACAGTGGTAGGCCCAGCTGGAACTCAGGTTCTGACCAATGGAATGGGCAATTCCCGTCTAGCTAGGTCAGGTCTAAATCCTCCCTCCATTGGTGCTGGCTGAATTCTGCTCTGTGTTCCTTTTCACTGTGACATGTCAGCTCTGAGTTCCAATGGAAAGTTCTACAATCACTGCCCTCTTCATCCCCCAACCACACAGATTCTTTCACACTGCATGGCGATGCTGGGGAATCAGGGAGGGTTGCATTGGCAATTCAGTATGGTCTTTTCTACCCTCTTCAGTGCCTCTTCCCTTGCGATAATGTTAAAACCAGGCACTGTAATCACTCACCTGATTTTTGGTTCTATGAAGATGCTTTTTTACGCAGATGGTTGTTCGATTTAGTGTTCTTCCTGTGGGGAATGATTGCCAGAGAGTTCCATTTGGCTATCTTGCTTCACTTCCTTTAGAAAAAAAAAAAACAAAAAACCTTGAGGTTTGTTAGAACTAGTAAGAAACTATATTCTATAACTGATATAAAAGTATGGACATATTGTTGACCTTTGGAAGCTCCGAAAAATACTGTGTTTATATCTATTAGGCATTTCAGCAAATCATCTAAATTTGCTGAATCTAATGGTGGTTGGAGTGAAGCGCCTGTGACTGGAGATGAGTCACTTAGATTGTCGAAGAATAATTATTTATTTGGTCCTGTGTAAAAGAGAAGAGTACAGAAGTGACAGAAAGAGGAAAGAGCCCTTACTCTCTCTCCTTTTTCCATTCTTTTTTGTCACCTCTCCTTTGTCCCTCCTTTCCTCAGTCTCTTTCCTCTCTCTTCCCATAAACCCAAATACTATCTAATAAACTCAACATGTTAAAGAGTACAAGTGTCAGTTTATTTTGTAATTATGTAAAAAAGGGGGCACAATATACACTCTTTGGCTCAGGAGTGCAGTGTTCTTAGTTATGCACTTTTTCAGCAAGGTATATTTTTTTTCTCTTAAATTCAGAGTACTAAACAGTCTTCTGCTACTAAACTCAAATGTACACATGGTCATGCTTGTTACATATTTACTTTACAAATATTGAAAAGTACCTCAGAGAGTGAACTCATGCTTATAACTTCTAACTGTAAAAGTAGACATAACATGTACCTGTTCAAAGTTCTCATGTATCCAGAGTAATCCCTCTAAACAAATGCAATTAAAAATGATACTAATATGTCAACGGGACAATAGGTCTTTGAGTTCAAAAAAAACTGCATCAGCATGATGGTGTCAGTGTTCAGTTCGAAAACATGTTTCCTGTGGTTCTAAATGCCAATTAGTATGATGCAGGAATTGGTGACACAAATGAGGGTTATAAATGTCAACATCATTAATTATCCCTAGCTGTTAATTAGACAGTAGATGCATCATTGGAAAAACTCAGAATGTCTTAAATTTATTAAGTGAATGTTAAATAAACGTTCATGTCCCCAATTTGATTCAGTAATGGAATTGCCAATGAAAAAACAATAGTACAAATGAACGGCGGTTTTATTATTTTATTCTTTTTGGATTCAATTGATTTTTTTTTGGTTAAGTATCTATTTCCTTTACCCCGAAGCATCCTAATTTACTTTCAGGAAATAGCGTCATGTCATTCTTATTGGGTACAATTTGATGGAAATGTTAAGCGTGTGCATTGACCTTCTTAGCCAAGGGGCAGGCATTTGACAAAGCCAATTAGTTGCTTCCTTCCTGAAATTTGCATCTTGATAGGAATACATTTGTTTGGGCAGTGACTTGACCAAATTGTTTCTGCTATAAGACTCTGTAGTTTCTGGTTTTGTTCTTACCCACTTCTAAGCATATTTATCCATTCTTACTGTTAATGTTTCATATCTTTTTTTTTTTTTTGCTCAAGCTACACTTGATTTCTGTTGCTTTCAACCTAAGATCTTGACATAGACAGCATGTGACAAAAATTACTTTGAACTTTCATTATTAAATTTCCTTGAGTGAGGTCCAATTTGGACTTTATATAACTGGTGAAGTAGCAGTAATTATATATTCATATATAAATTTCATTCTTTATAATCCATGCTTAAACAACTGAAGCTTGTTTCTGTCACTTGAATTATTTTACTTTTGCCCATCATATTGGGAAAATTCCTGTAATGACAGATCAGTAAGTAGCATTAACAGAGACTATTAACAGTGTGTGTGTGTGTATGTGTGTGTGTGTGGGTGTGTGTGACTTTGAAGATGAGAATCCTTTTGACAGTTTCCATTTCTAGTCCATTGCAAACCTCTGACTAACAATAACATTAATAATGATGATGACAGTAATTTTATAGAAAGCATAATATGTTTTCTGGTAACTGAGAAAATAGCTAGTGTGGCCTTTGAAATAATGTGTCACAGTGTATGGATGACTAAAAGCCTAGCAATTCATGACAGCAAGTCCTTTTTGCATGTTTATGACCACATGTTGTGCATATTGGTCTGCAGTGGCAGCCATTATAAGAAAGATGCTTTCTGTCTTAGTTTATTTTGTAATGTTATAACAGAATACTTGACACTGGGTAATTGATAAAAAACAGAGATTTACTTTTTATAGATCTAGAGGCTGGGAAGTCCAAGGTCCAGGGGCATGCATTTGGTGAGGCCCTTCTTGCTGTGTCATAACGTAATGAAAATCATTATTTGGGCAGGAAAGAGAGCAAGAGAGGGAGTTGAACTCATTCTTTTATCAGGAATCTACTCCTGTAATGACTAACCCACTTTCTTGATAATAACATCAATCCATTTATGACAGCAGAACCCTTATGACCTAATCACCTCCTAAAAGTCCCACCTCTCAACACTATTGCATTGGGGATTAAGTTTCCAACACATGAACTGTGGGGAACACATTCAGATCATAGCACTTGCCTTTCTGCCTCTGGATGCAGCACATTTTCTCAATAAAAGCAGCTGTTTCTTCCTGGATCTAGACCTTTGAGCCAACCTTATTTTAGAGAGAACTTCAGATATATTGTATTATGTAAAATAAAGAATCAAGTTCAAATTAAGTTGTCCTTGAAATGTCCATGGTTAGTAGCATCTAAGGTATCCATGCTGCATTATGTAAAATGAAAAATCCTAAATTGTCATCAAGTTTTCCTTGAAATACCCATGGTCAGTTGCATCTTAGGTATCCAATTGTCATTTGTTCTCAGCCCCTTACCAGGCCATTCTCAATATATAGATGGCATGGCTCTTACCGTATGGCATGGCTGAAAAGTAAAGATGGTGTTACACTTATCTTGGACAGGAAGAACATGTTGAGAAAATAACAGCACTAGCAAAAATCTCTTGAAACATTCATTTTCTTTAACTAGAATAAAACTTCAGATGGAGCAAATAATCAGCCAATGTACAATAACAGGTACTGTCCTATCTTTCTGGGAATATTGCTAATGCAGGAAAGAAAGCATAATTTGCCCCTTAATTTGCATGTAATTAAAAGTGGGTGTAAATATGACTGCAGAACTGCCTTTGAGCTGTTACTCTGGGCACACTGCTTATGGGATAGCCCTGCTTCACAAGGAGCAGTATCTCTGCTGGTGTATACTGCTGCTTCAGTAGAAGTTGCTGTTTAACACCACCAGCTTACCCTTGAATTCTTTCCTGGATGAAACCAAGAACTCTCCTGGGATAAGCCGCAGTTTGGGGGCTTGCCTGCCTTTCTTCAGAAGCATTGGAGAGGAGAATCTAAGTGTTCCTGGGAGAGTCAGGGAAGGCTTCCCATAGCAGGCAGCCTTGTTGCAGATACTTTTGCAGGAGTTAGACCCTGAGATGTCAGTTTAGCCTGAGGAGTAATCATATATTTAAGTAGGCAATTTAATGTACTTAAAATATAGGTATACATAAGGCATTGTGGCAGTGCATATGAAAAGAAAACTTATTTTGCTGTTGTGATAATAATAGAAATATATAGCCTTGAAGTGCCCTTGAAGCTAGGCTCAGAAGAATGAGCAAATGGAACTACTGAACAGGGTAGTGTAGCCATTTATCCATGAAAGACAAGTCAGCAGTGAGGCTGGACATAAAGAACTTACCCCCACCTAGGGGCTTATTTTCCAGTCCATTACTTCTTCCCATGGCTGGGTCTTCGGCTTATCTTTGGCATCATAACATTCTGGGGGATTTTCTTAGGCACACCTTCAAGCCTTCAAGTATTTAATTGAAACCACTGTTGAGAATGACGTATTTTCTCATTAATACCCGCCCCCCACACACACACACAAAATTTCCTCACACATAGGAACTCCTAATATTTTGCAGTGTCATCTAAAATCTCATTATTCATCTTGTAAAGGAAGACTAATTCAAAGATGAAAACTGATGGACACATGAATGAACAAAGGCAAGTGATGGAATGCAGAACTCTGCATTGAAGTGTGAAAGTATGATAACTATGGAGAGCTGTGATGGATCTTGTAAATACACTTTAATATAAGACCATAAGTAAGACTTGTGAAATCTAGGCATGAAAAAAATGTACTTTCTCTTATGCTTGAAAAAATCCTTATCTACAGAGAATATGCTCGTATAAATTGTAAGGGAATTGCATGTGGCACTGCATTGTTCATAGAAAAAGAAAATTGTCTGATTTGAATTTTGACGTTTTTAAGAGCCCCCTGCAGCAGGTGTGGATTATGAAAAAAGGCTCTCTCTAGCATAATTTGACAGGATTACTTGGAAGGCATGAAATTATGCTCTCAGTAAGCACAGACTTATTTCTAAGCATCTTATCTTCAGGAAGAACCATAAACATCGATTATGACAGTTTTATGTATTATTTTTTCTGACTAGTCTCTTTTTATTGGTTAAGACTTGAGCTTCTGAGGAATAAGAGGAACCTGAAGGACTCCACTTGAGATGGCTGACTCATGCCCATTGCTTAAATCCAGGTGCAGGATTGGGACTATGTGCAACCCTCAACACATAAGAAGTTGAAAAAAAAACTGCTTCGAACTGATGCTCAGGTCTTTTTTTTTTTTTTAACTTTTAAGTTCAGGGGTACATGTGCAGGTTTGTTACATAGGTAAACATGTATCATGGAGGTTTGTTGTACACACTATTTCATGACTCAATTATTCAGCTTAGTACTATTAGTTATTTTTCCTGATGTTCTCCTTCCTTCCACCCTTTACCCACTGACAGGTCCCAGTGTGTATTGTTCCCTTCTATGATATCATGTGTTCTCATCATTTAGCTCCCACTTGTAAGTGACAAGATACGGTGTTTGGTTTTCTGTTCCTGTGTTAGTTTGCTAAGGATAATCGCCTCCAGCTCCATCCATGTACCTCCAAAGGACATAATCTTGATCCTTTTTATAGCTGCATAGTATTCCATGGGGTATATATACCACATTTTCTTTACTCAGTCTACCATTGAAGGCATTTAGGTTGATTCCTTGCCATTGGTATTGTGTATAGTGCTGCAATGAACGTACATTTGCATGTGTGTTTGTAACAGAATGGTTTATATTCCTTTGGATGTAACCCAAATGCAATTGCTGGATCTAATGATATTTCTGTCTTTAGATCTTTGAGGAATCATTACACTGTCTTCCACAATGGTCGATCTAATTTATACTCCCACCAACAGTGTATAAATGTTTCTTTTTCCCCACAACCTCGCCAGCATCTGTTATTTTGACTTTTTAGTAATAGCCATTCTGACTGGTGTTAGATGGTATCTCATTGTGGTTTTGATTTGCTTTTCTTTAGTGATTAGCGATGTCAAGCTTTTTTCAAATGATTGTTAGTCACATGCATGTTTTCCTCTGAAAGTGTCTGTTCATGTCCTTTGCCCACTTTTTAATGGGGTTTTTTTTTTCTTGTAAATTTGTTTAAGTTTCTTATAGATGCTGGATATTAGACCTTTGTCAGATGCATAGCTTGCAAAAGTTTTCTCCCATTCTGTAGATTGTCTGTTTACTCTATTGATGGTTTCTTTTGCTATGCAGAAGCTCTTTAGTTTAATTAGATTCCACTTATATTTTTGCTTTTGTTGCAATTTGCTTTTGGCATCTTCTTCATGAAATCTTTGCCCATGCCTACGTCCTGAATGGTATTGTCTAGGTTGTCTTCCATGGTTTTTTATAGTTTGGGGTTTTACATTTAAGTCTTTAATCCATCTTGAGTTAATTTTTGTAAATAGTGTAAGAAAAAGGTCTAGTTTAAATCTTCTGCCTATGGCTAACCATTTATCTCAGTATCATTTATTGAATAGGGAATCCTTTCCCCATTGCTTGTTTTTGTCAGTTGTTTCAAAGATCAGATAGTTGTAGGTGTGTGGCCTTATTTCTGGGTTCTCTATTCTGTTCCATTGGTCTATGTGTCTGTTTCTGTATCAGCACCATGCTGTTCTAGTTACTGTAGCGCTGCAGTATAGTTTGAAGTCAGGCAAAGTGATGTCTCCAGCTTTGTTCTTTTTACTTAGGATTGCCTTAGCTATACAGGCTTTTTTATGACTTTTAAAATAGTTTTCTCTAGTTCTGTGAAGAATGTCAATAGTAGCTTAATAGGAAGAACATTGAATCTATAAATTACTTTGGGTAGTATGACCATTTTAATGACACTGATTTTTCTTGTCCATGAGCATGGAATGTTTTTCCATTTGTTTGTGTCATCTGTGATTTCTTTGAGCAATGGTTTGAGTTCTTGTAGAGATATTTTACCTCCCCAGTTAGCTGTGTTCTTAAGTATTTTATTCTTTTTGTGATGCCCAGGTCTTTAGCAGCTGCAAACTGAAAGTCCAAAGAGGCAGGAAGATATGGCCACAATTTCTCAGAAATAATCTTGAATAAAGGCCATTACTGGCTTTACGGCTTGATCTACAGTATTCTTGGTATTATCATGGGGCGGTTACCATGAAAATCACACCCTAAGCCTGGTTCTGAATCAGTGCCTCAAAAGCCTGGGTAGAGATAACCATAAAACTAGTTTTGTGGAAGGGAGGGAAGGACAAGAAAAGGAAGAGTGAACATATGTTAAGCAAACAAACAATAATAACAAAAACACTTCTCACTAAAAATGAGGCTAAAAATGAAGATCCTCAAAGTCAAAAAGGCAGTCAATACAATAAATAATTAGCAGTTGAAATTAATCCAGATGAAATTAATATTATAACTATGTTCCTGAAAAAAGTTTAGAATAACTGTTTTGAAGATGTTCAAAGGCCCAGATGAAAGTATCACTTCACTAAAAAAGAATCCGAAAACTTGAAACAAGGAAGAAAAGAAGAAGAGCAATGTCTATGAGAAATATCATTATTGAAATAAAAATGCAGTCAGCCAAATAGATTCTAACCAGAGTATAGAATGAATTTGCCCATAATGTAGTTTCCAGATACAGGGATGCAAATTGTACAAGAAGAGATAACACATGAAAGGTAGATTGAGAGGCTCTGTATTAGTTATATATTACCATGTAACAAGTTACTTTAAAACTTACTTAGAAGGCACTTATGTCTCATGGTTTCTGCAGCTCAGGATTTTAGCTTGGTGCTTCTGGCTGAGGATTTACTATGAGGTTGTAGTGCAGGTGTTAGCTGAAAATGCAGTCATCTGAAGGACTGACTGGAACTAGAGAAGGCACTTCTAAGCTCATGCATCTAGTTGTTAGCTTGACAGCCATTTAAAATGGGAAGTTATTGGAGGTTTTTGAGCAGAAGTGTTAACATAGTTTTAACTGGATTACATTAGCTGCTATTTGAGAATCACTTGGAAGTAAGCAAGGGCAGAGACAGATCAATTAGAAGGCCATTGAAATAATCTAGGTAAGATGTGATGGTTACAGGCTCAGGGCAGCAGTGTAAGGTGATAAGAAATGCTCAGGTGCTAAATATGTGTTGGCAATAGAGCCAACAAGTTTTATTGATATATTGGATGTGGAATTTTAAAGAGTTATTTCTACAACAATAGAATTACGTCTTTGTCAAAAATGTTGGATTTTTAAATAGTTTGTTGTGTGTGTGTGTGTGTGTGTGTGTTTACCATTAATGCAGTTTTTATTTTTATGTAGTCAATTTCGTCCATTTCCTTCTTCATGGTTTCTGGGTTATGTGTGCTCTCTAGAAAAGTTACCCTCTGTACTTTAAATTACACAAAATATTTTCCTTCTTTTTTCCACTGAGTGTATGTTAATGTGTTGAGAGTGAAATAGGTTCTGATTTTTTATCCCTCTATTAGTGGCCATCCCAACTATCCACTGAATAATCAGATTTTGTCCAATTAAATGTGATTTGTTTAATTAACATTTTACTCTGTTTTATTTGTTGATGTTGCATTAAATGTACAGCTAAACTCAGGGGTATTTTACATTCTTTCTCTTCTCCAAGAACAAGTCATATCTTTTTATCCATCCAAGTCTTAGTCACTGTCTTTCACAAAATAGCACCTTCATTATTTTTAGGTATTACATCTTTTCTATTGCTGTAGTGAGATCTATACAAATATATATTTTTAGCAGTTTTATTGAGGTAAAAATAAGATATAAAACATAACATTTGTTATTCATCTTAAGTATACAGTTTGATGAATTTTAGTAAATTGATACATTTCAATTCATATTTAACGATTACCCAAAAAAGTGTCCTCGTGTTCATTTACAATCAATTCCTGTTCCTACCTCCAGCCCCAGGAACCACTGATATTTTATAAATGGAAGTAGAGAATATGTAATCTTTTGTTCTTGATTACATGTCAGCTATTAACTTTACTATTTTTTAAGAAGCAGCTCTAGTGTTTATTATGTTGTTATATATAATATAAATTAGCTTAAGTCCATTAATCTCTAACCTTTATGATTGCTTTCTTCTCTTTTACTTGGCTTTATTTTGCTGTTATATTCCTAATTTATTAAAATGAGCTCTGAATTTATTTGCTATTATTCTTTCTTGCATAGTAATTAAGTGTTTAGGGTTATGAATATTTCTTGAGCTCTACTTAATCACATTCCATAGGTTCTAATGTGTATATCACCCCCATTTTATTTTCTAAAACTTTCTACACTTTGTTTTATCTCTTTGGCCCATATTAAGAGAAAACTTTCAATTTTCAGCGGGTCAAGGTGTTGTTTCCTTCTTTTCTAAAAACGTTTATTTATAGCTTTTCTCTTTCTTTTTTTAATGATTGAAATGACTGTAGCCTTTACTATTTCTACTTTTTAAAATTTTAATACACTTTCTGGTCCATTTTTATAAACATTTATTTGTCCCTGGATTAGAAATTATATATTCTTTTGACTGCAATACTTATATGTAAATGTGTTAGTATTATCTTATTAAGTATATAATTTATATGCTCAATGCATAAAAATCATTTAAGGTGCTTGCAAACATGATGATTTCTGGGTACCACTCCCAGAAAACCTGATTTCATAGGCCAGAGTAGAGACTTGAAATATATTTTATTTTACAGGAATCCTAGGGAAGTTTGTTGCAAGTGGTCCTTGGACCACACTTTGAAAAACTCTTCTCCATATTGTTACTTATTTTGATTATGTACTTAATTTTCTATGAGATGAAAAAGGTGAATTGGAAGTACCTTAATGTATTATTGTACTTTCTGTTCTATTTTTGGGAGGATTGCATTTTGAAAAATGATATTATGCTATTTAAGACATCAAATTTTATAAAAAGTTCACATTTTATTGTTATCAGCTGCCCTTTGTTATCTCAGTATTTCTTTTGAAACACTGGTTGATGTGAATATCCAACTTCTAGTTTCCCTGTGTGTTTGTGTGTGTGTATTTTCCTAGTATAATTCTTCCATTTTATTTCTGCTCTTCCTAAATGACTTTGATGTGCATGTATTTCTTATGGACAGAAACTTTTTTTTTTTTACCCAGTCTGAAAATGTTTTCATTTTCATTATGTTTTTCTCATTTTCATTATGACAGATATGTGTGGTCTTGGGCTGTCATCGTATATTGGAAAAATGAGACTTTGTGTTGGCTTTAGATTTGAAAGCGTCAGAAGTATTTCTGTTTAATTCAAGCTTGTCATGAACAGCTGCAGCAGGGATCAGTAATTATAAAACCTATCTAAACCACCAGAAGTTACACTGAGCTTTTATAGTGTGTGTCTAATAGGACTTAATCCAAGGTGAGAAAAGAGAGGAGATGAAAGAAAATTTGCAGTGAATTCTCTTGCATTTGAAATGTATAGACACAATTATAAATTATAAAAATGTTAGCTAAGTTTATAAAATTATCTAAAACATCTTTCACAAACCTTGAGACCCATAAACTTAGAGTACCACTTTCATTTTTTAACCTTACAGAGTTATATGATATATAATAAACTGATTCTATTTAAAGTATATAATTTGATAAATTTTGGTGTATGAATATACACTGGAAACCATAACTGCAATCAAATTAATGAATATATCCATTGCCCTCAAGAATCTCCTCAAGCCCCTTTGTAAATCTTCCCTCTCTGTCCACATCCCTGACATCTTCAATCAAACACTGCTCTACTTCCTGGAATTATGAATTACTTTGCATTTTCTAGAATTTTAAATAAATGAAATCATACAGAAGAAGTTACTCTTATGTCTGTCTTCTGTCACTTAGCACCTAATTATTTTGAGATTCATTTATGTTGTTGGATATACTGATTATTCATTCCTTTTGGTGAGCAGTATTCCTTTCTATGGATGTACTACAGTTTATTTATCCATTCACCTGTTGATAGGTTGTTTCTGATCTTTGGCTATTGCAAATAGAATTGCTATGAACGTTCGTGTACAAGTCTTTGTTGTGAACATTTGCTCAACTACTAGTCTTAGATAAACATCTAGGGGTGGAATGGATGAGTTGTATGGTAGGTGTATGTTTATTTTAAGAAAGTGCAAAACTGTTTTCCAAAGAGGATGTACCATTTTATATTCCAACAAACAATGTATGAGAGTTCTTGTTGTTCTACATATTTGCTGATATTCGGTATGATCAAGTTTTTAAATTTTAGCCATTCTACTGAGTGGTATCTCACTGTGAATTTAATTCAAATATCCCCAATAACTAATGATGTTGATACTTTTCTCAGATGCTTATTTATTAATTCATATATTATCTTTGATGAAGTATCGTTTTAATCTTGAAATTTTTTCTATTTTAATAGCTTTAAAGGTACAAGTGGTTTTCGGTTACATGGATGAATTGTACAGTAGTGAAGTCTAGGATTTTACTGCACTCATCACCCAAGTAGTGTACATTGTACCCAATAGGTAATCTTTTATCCCTCACCCTGCTCCAGCTTTCCCCAATTCTGAAACTCCAATGTCCATTATATCATGCTGTGTGCCATTGTGTACCCATAGATTAGCTCCCACTTATAAGTTAGAATATGTGGGGTTTGTTTTTTGATTCCTGAGTTACTTCACTTAGAATAATAGCCTTTAGTTCCATACAAGTTGCTGCAAAAGACATTATTTTGTTCTTTTTTAATGGCAGAGTAGTTCTTTAAGAAATCTCCTTACTGTTTTCTGTAGAGTTTTTATTAATTTACATTCCCACCAACAGTGTGTCAGCATTCCTTTTTCACCATATCCATGCCAGCATCTATTGTTTTTTGACTCTAATAATGACCATTGTGGCTGGGGTAAGGAGGTATCTCATTGTAGTTTTAATTTGTATTTACCTGATGATTAGTGATGTTGAACATTTTTTATATGTTTGTTGGCCATTAGTATATCTTCTTTTGAGAAATATCTGTTCATAACCTTTGCCCACTTTTTAATGGGATTTTTTTTTTTCTTGCTGATTTGTTTGAGTTCTTTGTAGATTCTGGATATTAGTCTTTTGGTGTATGCATAACTTGCAAATATTTTCTTCCATTCTGTAGGTTGTCTGTTTACTCTGATTATTTCTCTTGCTGTATAGAAGCCTTTTAGTTTAATTAGATCCCATTTATTTATTTTTGTTTTTGTTGCATTTGCTTTTGGGGTCTTAGTCATAAGACCAAGGTCCTGAAGAGTTTTTCTTAGGTTTTTTTTTTCTAGAATTTTTATGGTTTCTGGTCTTACATTTAAGTCTTTAATCCATCTTGAGTTAATTTTTTTATATGGTGAGAGATATGGAACCTGTTTCATTCTTCTGTGTGTGGCTATCTAATTTTTCCAGCCCCGTTTATTAAATAGGGTGTCCTTTCCCCAATTTATGTTTTTGTATGCTTTGTCAAATATCAGTTGGCTGTAAGTATTTAGCTTTCTTTCTGGCTTTTCTAATGTTTTCCATTGGTTTATGTGTCTACTTTAATACCACTACCATGCTGTTTTGGTTACTATAGCCTTGTAGTATAGTTAGAAGTCAAGTAATGTTATCCCTCCAGATTTATTCTTTTTCCTTAAGATTACTTTGGGTATTCAGGCTCTTTTTTGATTCCATATGAATTTTAGGATTTTTTTCTGATTCTGTGAAAAATGATGTTGCTATTTTGATAGGAATTACATTGAATCTATAGATTGCTTTGGACAGTATGATCATTTTCATGATATTGATTCTTCCAATCCATGAACATGGGATGTATTTCCATTTATTTGTGTCATCTATGCTTTCTTTCAGCAGTGTTTGGAGTTCTTGTAGAGATCTTTCATCTTCTTGGTTAAGTATATTCCTAGGTATTTTTTTTTTCAGCTATTTTAAAAGGGATGGAATTCTTAATTTGATTCTCAGCTTGGTTGTTGTTGGTGTATAGTGGTGCTATTGATTTGTGTTCACTGATTTTGTAACCTGAGACTTTACCAAATTCATTTATCAGATCTAGGAGTCTTTTGGAGGGGTCTTTAGGTTTTTTTAGATATAAGTTCATATCATTGGCAAACAGATAGTTTGACTTACTTTTTTCCAATTGGATGTCCTTTATTTCTTTCTCTTGCCTAATTGCTCTGACTAGAACTTCTAGTACTATGTCGAATAGAATTGGTGAAAGGGGTCATCCTTGTCTTGTTCCGTTTCTTAAGGGGAATGCTTTTAACTTTTCCTCATTTATTATGATGTTGGCTGTAGTTTTGTCATATGTGGCTTTTACTATTTTGAGGTAAGTCCCTTCTATGGCTAGTTTGTTGAGGGTTTTTATCATAAAGCAGTGCTGAATTTTATCAAATGCTTTCTCTGCACCTATTGAGATGATCATATGTTTTTTTCAATTCTGCTTATGTGATGAATTACATTTATTGACTTGCTTATGTTGAACCATGCCTGCATCCCTGGAATGAAACCCACTTGATCATGGTGAATTTTTTTTTTTTGATGTGCTCTTGGATTCAGTTTGCTCATATTTTGTTGAGGATTTTTACATCTATATTCACTAGGGATCTTTGTCTGTAGTTTTATTTTTTTTTGTAATATTCATTCCTGGCTTTGGTATCAGGTTAATATTTGCTTTGTAGGATGAGTTAGGGAGTATTTTCTACTTCTCAATATTTTGAAATAGTTTTGGTAGAATTGGTACCAATTATTATTTGAATGTCTGATAGAATTAAACTGTGAATCCATCTGGCCCTGGGATTTGTGGTTGTTGTTGGCAGTTTTAAAATTACTGATTCAACCTCACTGCATGTTATTGGTCTGTTCAGAATTTCTATTTATTCTTTATTCAATCTAGGTGAATTGTGTGTTTCCAGGAATTTATCCATGTCCTCTAGCTTTTCTAGTTTGTATAGCATTGTTCATAGTAGTCTCAAATGATATTTTGTATTTTTGTGATGTACATTGTAGTGTCTTCATTTCCATTTCTAACTGAGCTCATTTGACTCTTCTCTCTTCTTGTTTAATATAACTAGTGGTCTATCAATTTTATTTATAGTTTCACAGAACCAAGTTTTTGCTTCATTGATCTTTTGTATCTTTTGTGGTCTCAATTTTACTTAGTTCTGCCCTGATCTTTGTTATTTCTTTTCTTTTGCTAGCTTTGGGTTTTTTGAAAACTCTTAAAATTTCTGTCTTGATTTCATTATTAACCCCAAAACCACTCAAGAGTGGATTATTTAATTTCCATGTATTTGTATAGTTTTGAGGGTTCCTTTTGGTATTGATTTTTTCAGGAGTTCTTTTTTTTTTTTTTTTTTTTTTTGAGATGGAGTCTCACTTTGTCACCCAGGCAGGAGTGCAGTGGCACGATCTCGGCTCGCTGCAAGCTCCGCCTCCCGGGTTCATGCCATTCTCCTGCCTCAACCTCCCACATAGCTGGGACTACAGGCGTCCGCCATCACGCCCGGCTAATTTTTTTGTATTTTTGGTAAAGACGGGGTTTCACCGTGTTAGCCAGGATTGTCTCGATCTCCTGACCTCGTGATCCGCCCGCCTAGGCCTCCCAAAGTGCTAGGATTACAGGCGTGAGCCACCGCGCCCGGCCCAGGAGTTCTTTACTCTGTTGTGGTCTGAGAAGATACTTGATATGATTTCAACTTTTACAAATTTATTGAGACTTGTTTTTGGCCTAGAATATGATTTATCTTGGCAAATGTTTCATGTGCTGATGAGAGTAATGTATATTCTGCAGTTCTTGAGTAGAATGTTCTGTAAATATCTGTTAGGTTCATTTATTCTAGAGTGCAGTTTAAATCCCGTGTTTGTTGATATTCTGCCTCAGTGATCTGTCTAGTACCATCTGAGGAGTATTAAAGTCCCTCATTATTATTGTGCTGCTGTCTCTTTTTATAGGTCTAGTAGTAATCGCTTTATGAATCTGGGAACTCTGGGGTTAGGTGCATACATATTTAGGATTGTTATATCTTCCAGTTGAGTTGTTCCTTTTATCATTATATAATGACCTCCTTTGTCTTTTTTTTCTATTATTGTTTCAAAATCTGTTTTATCTGATATGAGAAAAGCTACCCCTGCTTTGGTTTTCATTTGTGTGAAATTTCTTTTTTTTTATTAATTTTTTTTGCACACAAAACAAACATTTTCTAAAAATACATACAAACAAAAAGATGCGTATCAAACATATTAGGAAGGTTACACATGGGAAGACAGGGAATAGAAATGGGGAGTGGGAATTAAAATGAATGAGAGAGGGACTTTGTATGGATCAATGATAATAACTCAATCCTCTATTTGACAAAGAAGAAGTGAAATTTCTTTTCCCACCTCTTTATACCTTGAATCTACAAAAATCCTTACATGTTAGGATTTACAAAATCTACAAAAATCCTTACATGTGTGTCTCATGAGAACAGCAGATATTTCGTTTGTGATATTTTATCCATTATGTCAATGTGTATATTTATAGATGGAGTATTTAGATCACTTACATTCAATGTTAACAATGAGATGTGAGGTACCATTCCAGCCATCATGTTGATAGTTGCCTAGTGACTTTGTTTTCTTTATTGGGTTACTGTTTGATAAGCCATGTGAATTGCATGCTTTGAGGAGTTTCTATTCTTGTGCATATCAACCTTTTATTTCAAGATTTGGAACTCCTTTTAACGTTTCTTGTAGGGCTGGTCTAGAATGGACAAATTCCCTCAGCGTTTGCTTGTCTGAGAATGACTTTATTTCTCCTTTATTTATGAAACTTAGTTTTGCTGAATACAAAGTTCTTGGCTGCAGTTATTCTGTTTAAGGTGTATAAAGATAAGACCCCAATTCCTTATGGCTTGTAAGGTTTCTACTGAGAAGTCTGCTGTCAGTCTGATAGGTTTTCCTTGATAGGTTACCTCATGCTTTTGTCTCACTGCTCTTATAATTCTTTCCTTCATGTTGGCTTTAGATAGTCTGATGACTGTATGCCTTAGTGATGCCATTTTTGCAATGAGTTTTTCAGGAGTTCTTTGACCTTCTTTTATTTGTATGCCTAAATCTCTAGCAAGCAAAGAGAAGTTTTCTTCAATTATTCCCCCAGATAGGTTTTCCAGACTTTTTGCTTTTTTTCTCCCTCAGGAACACTTGTAATTCTTAGTTTTGGCATTTTATATAATCTCTTATTTCTTGGAGACTTTGTTCATTGCTTTTAATTTTTTTCTTTATTTTTATCTGACTGGGTTAATTGAAAAGCCTTGTCTTTGAGCTCTGGAATTCTTTCTTCTACTTGTTGTAGTCTATTGTTAAAACTTTCCACTTCATTTTGTAGTTCCCCAAATGTGTCTTTCATTTCCAGAAGTTCTTATTGATTTTCTTTAAAATATTTACCTCTTTAGATAATTTTTCAAAAAATTTCTTTATGTTGTTTTTCATCTTTCTCTTGTATCTTCTTGAATAACCTAATAATCAACCTTTTACATTCTTTATCTGGTATTTCAAAGATTCTGCCATTGCTTGTATCCACTTGCTGGAGAGTTAGTGTGATTTTTGGGGTGTTATAAGATGCTATTTTTTTCATATTGTCAGA
Organism: Hylobates moloch; assembly: GCF_009828535.3. Classification (NCBI taxonomy): domain Eukaryota; kingdom Metazoa; phylum Chordata; class Mammalia; order Primates; family Hylobatidae; genus Hylobates; species Hylobates moloch. The sequence continues at coordinate 79,647,512 of NW_026652286.1, read as the reverse complement.
ATTACTTTTCTATTTTCTTCTAATTTGGGTAAACTATTTATTCTAATCATTTTTGCATTCATTTTTTATTCAACTAGATTTTTAAAAATTTCTTTTTTTCCCCTTGAGGATGTGACTTTAATGTTTATTGGTTATTGTCACCTATCTTTGGCTCTGAGTGTTTTCAATGGTGAAGAATCTGTATGAATTCCTTTGTGATATAGTTTGGCTCTGTGTTCCCATCCAAGTCTCATGTCAAAGAATTATAATCCCCAGTGTTGGAAATGGGGCCTGGTGGGAGGTGATTGGATCATGGAGGCAGTTTCTAATGGTTTAGCACCACCCCCCTAGTGCTGTCTTGTGATAGAGTTCTCATGAGATCTGGTTGTTTAAAAGTGTGGTATCTCCCCTCCCCCTTTCTCCTGCTCCAGCCATGTAAGATGTGCCTGCTGCCCCTTTGTCTTCTGCCATGATTGTAAATTTCCTGAGGCCTCCTTAGCCATGCTTCCTGTAGAGCCTGCCGAACCATGAGCCAATAAACCTCTTTTCTTTGTAAATTAACCAGTCTCAGATATTTCTTTATAGCAGTGTGAGAACAGACTGATACACTTAATTATAGTGAATCTTTGTGTGATGACTTTCTCAGATGCTGTAGTAGAAGGTGTGGGAGCATGTTCACTGTCTCCTTTGGGACTGGAATGGCAGAGGTCTCACGAAGCTTATGTCATGTAGCTTAGCTAAAAACTAGCTATGGCTAAAGCAGGTGGGTAAGTGCAATACCCCAGTGGTGGGCAGAGGTCCCAGCTTTGATGGAGGTGGTTAGAGAAGCTCTCAGTAAAATGCACTGAGGTGTTTCCAGGGGCTACCACAGATCTCTTTCCAGGCCAGCAGGAAAGTGGTCCACCTCCCAGTAGCACTCCAGACCTGGTGTTCTGGCTATTCAGATCAGACAGGCACCTCCTTTCATCTGCAGGAATGCTAACGTTCCATGCGAGAGGGATTGTAACTCTAACTCTCATGCTAGCCTGGACCTGGGGGGCATGCCTCCTATGGTTATGTAGTTACCCTGAAGTGTTCCAAAAAGGCTGTCTATAGATGCACCCATGCCAAGCTCTCTGGGAGAAGCCCCAGCTGCATCTGCAGTGGCGGGCAAGGGGGAGAAAAAGTCTCCTTCTCCAAGACTCTTCATGAGCACCAGGGATGTCTGACTATTGATAAAGAGTTGCAGACTTTCCTTACTGAGCACAACTTTGGGCCTATGCCTCTTCTGAAAGAAATTTCTCATAAGTGGAAAATTCCTGGACTCAAGGCCTGCAGTCTGGTTTCTTTTGTCCCACAGGGTGTTCCCTTAATGTGTTGTCCTCACCCTTCCTTAGGAGTGGCTATCCCTGAGGGCCAGCCTACTGTTAATCCTGCTGCCCCTCTCGGACTATCCATCTGGTGGGGCTGCAACACTCTAGGCTGGTGCTGGGGAATGTCTGTAAGGGATCCAGTGATGTGATCTACCCTCTAGGCTTCCAGCAGTGGGTACCAGCACCAGCTCTGATGAGGGTGGGATGGGAATGACGTTGACACTGAGATTTCCTTTGTTATAAATACCCTTAGTGTGTTGGCTTTCTTAAGTGCCAGCTGTAGTAGTAATGTATTGGGCCTGTAGTAGTAATGTACTGGGCATGTGGACAGACTCATGACCTCCTGGTTAGCTGGGGTGATGCAAGCAATGCTAATTGCTGAGGTCGAGCAAAAGCTTTCTCTTTCCTGAGATGATGTAATGGGCTGTGCCAGTTGGCCTCCAGCCAGTAGGTGGCACTTGCAAAAGACCACCAGCTATGATGAGAGCGGTGGAATCTGTGCTTACCTTATGTTACCCAGGGGAGGTGATCTGGTGTTTCAGGCAGTGGGAAGGACCGTGGCAGTACCAAATGTCTTTGTTCATTGTGTTATGCTACCATGGTAGGTTGAGAGTGAAAGCCAGTGGGAGCTAGGTCAGCTATGTTTGTGCTCTTTGTGCTCTGGCTCCCCACATGTGGGCACAAGTAGTGGCCGCAATGGGGATCAGAGATTAGTTCCCTTTCCACTGGGGTAACATTCCAGGGAGGAGCGCAGCTGCCTTTGAGGCACACAAAAGAATCTACATGGGGAGTAGGGAGTGGCAGGCAGCAGTAAGCCCCATTCAGCTCCCACACACTTGGCAAGGCTGGTCTCACATCCACAGTGTTCTGCTAATAGTAGCTAGCTAGGTTCCAGGCAGCCTGTGCACAGAACTCAAAACTGCCCCAGGCCATAAGCCTTCCTGAGGGAGACAGAAACCATGGCTGTCAGGCCATGCCCCTCCTTGTCTGCCCGTGAAGCAGGAATATCCAGCTCCTGTGCCCATGGCTGTAGCACGTGTCCCTCTCATCCCTCAGTTCTGGCCAATGGGGCTCATCCCCACTCAAGGTTATATTTCGAATTCCAATTAGGGGCTTCTCTCAACCTATGATCACTACCTGAGTTAGCTGGCAGACTTCTGCAAGGTCCCCTGTGAAGCAGGATCAGGAATGGCTTCCTTCTATCCCTGACAGAGTCCACGAGTGCATATAAAGCACATCCCAATGCCGCTCCTTCTCGTATACTCCCCACCACTCCATACATCAGCTCCTGTGCTGGGAAGGGTCAAGGCCTTCCCCTGGCCTGCGTGGCTTCGCTCCCCTGTTCAAGTGTGTGTTGCCTTGGCAGTTACTCCCTGTCTCATGCTATGGAGACTCACAGTTTTCAGTTTGATTTACCATGTAGGCTGCTGCCGGCCATTTGTTTCAAAGGGTTTGTGGTTTCTTTCAGTTTTCTGTTAAGTTCCTGTGCTGCTTCTTGGAAAAAAGTTCACAGGTGAATTTCTACTCACTGTTTTGTCTTTCCAAGTGGGACAGGCATGCTAACAATGCCTCCCGTCTGCCAGTATCTGTTTAAAATCTTTTGCCCATATTTTAAAATCAGGTATTTTGTTTCTTTTAACCTGTAAAATATTTATATATTCTAGATACACGTCTTTTGTTGAATACATGTTGTACAGATATTTTCTCCCAGTCTGTGTCTTTTCATTTTCTTGACAGTGTCTGTTAAAGTACATTTTTAATTTTAATGAAATCCAGTTTATTGATATTTTCCTTTTATAATTTGTGATTTTGTGTCATATTTAAGAAATCTTTGCCAAGCCTGAGGTAAGTAATATTTTCTCCCATGTCTTATTCTAGAGATTTTATAGTTTTAGCTCTTATATTTAATTCTGTGATATGTTTTTAGGTAAATTTTGTGTGTGAAGGGTGAGATTAGAATCCATACCAACTATAGTTCCTGCAAAATGGGTAGAAATTTTATTTTTTTCCATTAAAATACCTTGCCAACTTTGTTGAAAATTAATTGACCATATATGTGTGAGTCCACATCTGGGGTCTGTAATCTGTTCCATTGATTGATTTGGTCATCTTTACATCAATACCGCACTGTTTTAATTAGTGTAGCTTTGTGATAATTTTGAAATCAAGTAGTGCAAGCTCTTCAAGTTTGTTTTCAGAATCATTTTGATTATTTTAGTTTCTTTGTATTTGCATATAAAATTTTGAATCAGCTTGTAAATTTTTACATTTAACATTGTATTGCATCTTAAGATCATTTTGAGAAGAATCAGTATCTTAACAATATTTAATCTTCCAATTCAGGAACATGTTGTGTCACTTTATTTAAATAGTTTAAAATTTCTTAGCAATGTTTTTTATTTTCAGTGTACAAGTCCTAATGCATCTTTGGTAAAATTCACCCATAAGTAGCTTGTATTTTTTATGTTTTTGTAAGTGGGCTTGTTTAGTTAGCTTAAATTCTAGACTGTTTGTTGCTAGCACACAGAAATACATTGAATTTAGGGTCTTCTGGCATGAATAAAAAGAAAGGAAAAAAAGAAATATATTTGATATTTAGATATTGTTCTTGGATCCTGAAACCTTAATAAATTCACTTATTAAATCTAGTAGCTTCTTTTTAGATTATATTTAATTTTATACATAAACAACATGTGTCAAATAAAGACACTTTACTCCTTTCTAACCTGGTCTTCTCCTTTTCTCGTCTGACTGCACAGCTAGGAACTCCAGTAGAACACTGGATAGAAATGGTAAGAGTCCTTGACTTGTCTTGTTCATGGTCACAGGGGGAAAGCATTCAATCTCCCACCATTAATTATGATATAAACTGTTAGTGATTCATAGATGGCCTTCATCAAGTTGAGGAAGTTTCTTTATATTCCTAGTTTTCTAAGAGTTTATGAGGTATGAATGTTGTATTTTCTCTAATGCTTTTTTCTGCATCTATAAAGATGATTAAACAGTTTTTATGTTAGTTTATATGGTGGATTACATTGATTTTCTTTTCTTTATATATATATTTTTAAAATTTAAAATGCAGCCGTGCTTGGAACATTGGTTGATTTTCTAATGTTAAATCAACTCTACATTTTTGGGTACACCTCACTTGGTCATGAGGAATTATTATTTTTATATTTTGTTGGATTACTTTTTAAAATAGATGTCATTTCCTTTGTTTGTGGCTATTTTATCAGTGCTTCATAGTTTTCAATGTACAATTCTTTCACCTCCTTGGCTAAATTTATTCATAAGTATTTTTTGATGCTGTTATATCAAATAAAAATAACTGTGAATAAACTTAACCAAGGAGATTAAAGAATTGGGTGAAAAATAGATTTTCTTAATTTTTTGGATAATTTGTTCTTAGTATATATAAATGGAACTGATTTTTGTATGTTGATTTTGTATGCTGAAACTTTGCTGATTTCATTTATTAGTTGTAACAATTATTTTTGTGAAATTGTAAGGGTTTTCTGCATATAACATTATATCTGCAAACAGATCGCTTTACTTTTTTCTTTCTTATTTAGATGCATTTTATTTCGTTTTCTTCCTTAATTACTCTGGTTAAGGCTTTCAGTATCATGTTGAGTAGAAGTAGTGAGAGTTGGCATCCTTGACTTGTTTCAGATCTTGGGGAAAAAGCTTTCGTCATTGAGCAAGATGTTAACTGTGGGTTTTTAATTTATAGTCTTTATTGTGTTGAATCAACTTCTTTCTGTATATAATTTGTTGAGATTTTTCATCATGAAAGGATTTTTAATTTTGTTTGTTTTTAAATTTTTTATTTCCATAGGTTACTGGGGAACAGGTGGTGTTTGGTTACATGGTTAAGTTCTTTAGCGGTGATTTGTGAGATTTTGGTGCACCCATCATCTGAACAGTATACACTGCACCCTATTGGTAGTCTTTTATCCCTCACCCCCTTCCCACCCTTTCTCCCTGAGTCCCCAAAGTCCATTGTGTCATTCTTATACCTTTTCATTCTCGTAGCTTAGCTCCCACTTTTGAGTGAGAACATATGATGATTGGCTTTCCATTCCTGAGTTACTTTACTTAGAATAATAGTTTCCAATCTCATCCAGGTCATTGCGAATACCATTAATTCACTTCTGTTTATGGCTGAATGGTATTCCATCATACACACAACACACACACACACACATATACACACACACCAGAGTTTCTTTATCTACTTGCAATTGTGAATTGTGCTGCTATAAACATGCATGTGCAAGTATGTTTTTCATATAATGACTTCTTTTCCTCTGGGTAGATACCCAGTAGTGGGATTGCTGGATCAAATGGTAATTCTACTTTTAGTTCTTTAAGGAATTTCCACAATGTTTTCCATGGTGGTTGTACTACTTTACATTCCCACCAGCAGTGTAGAAGTGTTCCCTGTTCACCACATCTGTGCCAACATCTACTATTTTTTGATTATGGCCATTCTTTCAGGAGTAAGGTGGTATTGCATTATTTTGATTTGCATTCCCCTGGTCATTAGTGATGTTGAGCATTTTTTCAGATGTTTGTTGGCCATTTGTATATCTTCTTTTGAGAATTGTCTATTCATGTCCTTAGCCCACTTTTTTTTTTTTTTTTTTTTTTGAGACGGAGTCTCGCTCTGTCGCCCAGGCTGGAGTGCAGTGGCGCAATCTCGGCTCACTGCAAGCTCCGCTTCCCGGGTTCACGCCATTCTCCTGCCTCAGCCTCTCCGAGTAGCTGGGACTACAGGCACCCGCCACCACACCCAGCTAATTTTTTGTATTTTTAGTAGAGATGGGGTTTCACCATGGTCTCAATCTCCTGACCTCGTGATCCGCCCACCTCGGCCTCCCAAAGTGCTGGGATTACAAGCGTGAGCCACCGCGCCCGGTCTGCCCACTTTTTGATGTGATTTTTGTTTTTAACTTTGCTGATTTGTTTGAGTTCATTGTAGATTCCAGATATTAGTCCTTTGTCTTACGTATAGATTGTGAAGATTTTTTCCCACTCTGTGGGTTGTCTGTTCACTATGGTGACTGACTTTTGCCATGCAAAAGTGCTTTAGTTATATTAAGACCCAGCTATTTATCTTTCTTTTTGTTGCATTTGCTTTTGAGTTCTTGGTCATAAAATCCTTGCCTAAGCCAATGTCTAGAAAGGTTTCTCCAATGTTATCTTCTAGAATTTTTATAGTTTCAGGCCTTACATTTAAGTCCTTAATCCATCTTGGTTGATTTTTGTATGAGGTGAGAGATGAGGATCCAGTTTCATTCTCCTTCATGTGACTAGCCAAATATCCCCGGCGCCATTTGTTGAAAAGAGTATCTTTTCCCACTTTATGTTTTTGTTTGCTTTGTCAAAGATCAGTTGGCTGTAAGTATTTGGGTTTATTTCTTGGTTCTCTATTCTGTTCTATTGGTCTATGTGCCTATCTTTTCCTATAAGCTTGGGTTTTATTTTATTATTATTTTTTATTATACTTTAAGTCCTGGGGTACATGTGCAGAATGTGCAGGTTTGTTACATTGGTATACACGTGCCATTGTGGTTTGGTGCACCCATCAACCCGTTATCTATATTAGGTATTTCTCCTCATGCTGTCCCTCCCCTAGCCCTCCACCCCCTGACAGGCCCTGGTGTGTGATGTTCCCCTACCTGTGTCCATGTGTTCTCATTTTTCAACTCCCACTTATGAGTGAGAACATGTCGTGTTTGGTTTTCTGTTCTTGTGTTAGTTTGCTGAGAATGCTGGTTTCCAGCTTCATCCACGTCCCTGCAAAGGACATGAATTCATCCTTTTAATGGCTGCATAGTATTCCATGGTATATATGTGCCATATTTTCTTAATCCAGTCTATCATTGATGGGCATTTGGGTTGGTTCCAAGTCTTTGCTATAGTGCCTCAATAAACATACATGTGCATGTGTCTTTATAGTAGCATGATTTATAATCTTTGGGTATATACCCAGTAATGGGATGGCTGGGTCAAATGGCATTTCTGGTTCTAGATCCTTGAGGAATCACCGCACTGTCTTCCACAATGGTTGAACTAATTTACACTCCCACCAACAGTGTAAAAGCATTCCTATTTCTCCACATTCTCTCCAGCATCTATCGTTTCCTGACCTTTTAAAGATCGCTGTTCTAATTGGCATGAGATGGTATCTCATTGTGGTTTTGATTTGCATTTCTCTAATGATGAGCTTTTTTTCATATGTGTGTTGGCTGCATAAATGTCGTCTTTTGAGAAGTGTCTGTTCATATCCTTTGCCTACTTTTTGATGGGTTTTTTTTCTTGTAAATTTGTTTAAGTTCTTTGTAGATTCTGGATATTAGCCCTTTGTCAGATGGATAGATTGCAAAAATTTTCTCCCATTCTGTAGATTGTCTGTTCACTCTGATGATAATTTCTTTTGCTGTGCAGCACTCTTTAGCTTAATTAGATCCCAAAAGTCAATTTTGGCTTTTGTTGCCATTGCTTTTGGTGTTTTAATCTTGAGGTCTTTGCCCATGCCTATACCTATTTTTTAATACCAGTACCATGCTGTTTTGGTGACTATGGCCTTATAGTATAATTTGAAATCTGGTAATGTGATGCCTTCAAAATTGTTCTGTTTGTTCAGTCTTGCTTTGGCTATGAGGGCTCTTTTTTGGTTCCATATGAATTTTAGAATTGTTTCTTCTAATTCTGTGAAGAATGATGGTGATATTTTGGTGGGAATTGTGTTGAATTTATAGATTGCTTTTGGCAGTATGGTTGTTTTCACAATATTGATTCTACCAATCCATGAGCATGGGATGTGTGTCCATTTATTTCAACTATGATTTTTTTTCAGCAGTGTTTTGTAGTTTTCCTTGTAGAGGTCTTTCACCTCCTTGGTTAGGTATATTCCTAAGCATTTTATTTTATTTTATTTTTTGCAGCTATTGTAAAAGAGGTAGAGTTATTGATTTGATTCTCAGCTTGGTCACTGTTATATAGAAGAGCTACTGATTTGTGCACATTAACTTTGTATCCAGAAACTTTGCTGAATTCTTTTATCAGTTCTAGGAGCTTTCTGGAGGAGTCTTTAAGGTTTCCTAGGTAAACAACCATATTATCAGCAAACACCAACAGTTTGACTTCGTCTTTATCATTTTGGATGTCCTTTATTTCTTTGTCTTGTCTGATTGCTCTGGCTAGGACTTCCAGTACTATGTTGAAGAGGAGTGGTGAGAGTGGGCATCCTTGTTTTGTTCCAGTTCTCAGAGGGAATGCTTTCAAATTTTCCCTGTTCAATATTATGTTGGCTGTGGGTTTGTCATAGATGGCTTTGATTACATTGAGATATGTCCCTTGTTTGCTGATTTTGCTGAGAGTTTTAATCATAAAGGTATACTGGATTTTGTTGCATGCTTTTTTTGCATCTAATGAAATGATCATGTGATTTTTGTTTTTAATTCTGTTTATGTGGTGTCTCACATTTATTGACTTCTGTATGTCAAACAATCTCTATATCCCTAGTATGAAACCCACTTGATCATGGTGGATTATCTTTTGGATATGTCATTGGATTTGGTTAGCTAGTATTTTGTTAAGGATTTTAGCATCTATGTTCATCAGGGATATGGGTCTATAGTTTTCTTTTTTGGTTATGTTCTTTCCTGGTTTTGGTATTAGGGTGATACTGGCATCATAGAATGAATTAGGGAGGGTTCCCTCTTTCTCTATCTTGTGGAATAGTGTCAATAGAATTGGTATCAATTCTTCTTTGAATATCTGGTAGAATTGTGCTGTGAATCCATCTGGTCCTGGACTTTTTTGTTGTTGTTAATTTTTAAATTACCATTTCAATCTCACTGTTTGTAATTGGTCTGTTCAGGGTATCTAATTCTTCCTAATTTAAGATAAGAGGGTTGTATCTTTGCAGGAATTTATCCATCTCCTGTAGGTTTTCTAGTTTATGCATGTAAAGGTGTTCATAGTAGCCTTGAATGATCTTTTGTATGGTCTCCGTTGTAATATCTCCCATTTCATTTCTTGTTGAGCTTATTTGGATTTTCTCTCTTCTTTTCTTGGTTAATCTTGCTAATGGTCTATCAATTTTATTTATCTTTTCAAATAACCAGATTTTCATTTCATTTATCTTATGTATTTTTTTTTGTTTCAATTTCATTTAGTTCTGCTCTGCTCTTGGTTATTTTCTTTCTTCTTCTTCGTTTGGGTTTGGTTTGTTCTTGTTTTTCTAGTTCCTTGAGGTGTGACCTTAGATTGTGTGTTTGTGCTCTTTCACACTTTTTGATGTAGGCGTTTAGGGCTGTGAGCATTCCTGTTAGCACCACCTTTGCTGAATCCCAGAGGTTTTGATAGGCTGCGTCACTATTATTGTTTAGTTTGAAGAATTTTTAAATTTTATCTTGATTTCATTTTTGTGACCCAATGATCATTCAGAAGCAGATTATTTAATTCCCATGTATTTGCATAGTTTTGAAGGTTCCTTTTGGATTTCCAGTTTTTTATTTCACTGTGGTCTGAGAGAGTGCTTGATATAATTTCAATTTTCTTAAATTTATTGAGGCTCATTTCATGGCCTATCATATGGTCTATCTTGGAGGAAGTTCCATGTGCTGTTGAATAGAATGTGTATTCCATGGTTGTTGGATGGAATGTTCTGTATATATCTGTTAAGTCCATTTGTTCCAGGGTATAGTTTAAATCCATTGTTTCTTTGTTGACTTTCTGTCTTGATGATCTGTCTAGTGCGGTTAGTGGAGATTTAAGTCCCCCACGACTATTGTGTTACTGTCGATCTCATTTCTTAGGTCTATTAGTAATTGTTTTATAAATTTGGGAGCTTCAGTGTTAGGTGCATATATGTTTAGAACTGTGATATTTTCCTGTTGGACAAGGCCTTTTATCATTATATAATGTCCCTCTTTGTCTTTTTAATCTGCTGTTGCTTTAAAGATTTTTTGTCTGATATAAGAATAGCTACTGGCTGGGTGTGATGGCTCATGCCTGTAATCCCAGCACTTTGGGAGGCCGAGGCGGGTGGATCACCTGAGGTCAGGAGTTCAAGACCAGACTGGCCAACATGGTGAAACCCCATCTCTAATAAAAGTACAAAAATTAGCTGGGTGCAGTGGTGTGCACCTGTAGTCCCAGCTATTCGGGAGGCCGAAGCAGGAGAATCACTTGAACCTGGGAGGTGGAGGTTCCAGTGAGCTGAGATAGCATCACTGCACTCCAGCCTGGCAACAGAGTGAGACTCCATCTAAAAAAATTAATAAATAAATAAAGAATAGCTATTCTTGCTTCCTGCTTGCTTTTGGTGTCCATTTGCATGAAATGTCTTTTTCAACCCCTTTACCTTAAGTTTATATGAGTCCTTATGTGACAGATGAGTCTCTTGAAGGCAGCAGATAGTTGGTTGGTGAATTCTTATCCATTCTGCAATTCTGTATCTTTTAAGTGGAGCATATAGGCCATTTACATTCAGTGTTAGTATTGAGATGTGAGGTACAATTCTATTCATCATGCTGTTTGTTGCCTGTATAGCTTGGTTATTTTTGTTTGTTTGTTTTTTAAATTGTATTTTTGTTTTATGGGTCCTGTGAGATTTATGCTTTAAAGAAGTTGTGTTTTTAATGTGTTTCCAGGATTTGTTTCAAGATTTAGAGGTCCTTTTAGCAGTTCCTGTAGTGGTGGCTTGGTAGTGGTGAATTCTCTGAGCATTTGTTTGTCTGAAAAAGACTGTATCTTTTCTTCATATATGAAGCTTAATTTTTCTGGATACAAAATTCTTTGCTGATAATTGTTTTGTTTGAGGCTGAATATAGGGCCCCAATTTCTTCTAGCTCGTAGGGTTTCTGCTGAGAAATCTGTTGTTAATCTGATAGGTTTTTTTTTTTTTTTTTTTTTACAGGTTACCTGGTGCTTTTGTCTCACAGCGCTTAAGATTCTTTCCTTCATCTTAAATTTATATAACCTGATCACAATGTGCCTAGGTGATCTTTTTGCAGTGAATTTCCCAGGTGTTCTTTGTGCTTCTTGTGTTTGGATGTCTAGGACTCTAGGAAGGCCAGGGAAATTTTCCTCAATTATTTCTCCAAATATGTTTCCCAAACTTTTAGATTTGTCTTCTTGTACGAGAACACTGATTATTCTTAGGTTTGATCATTTAACATAATCCCAGATTTCTTGGAGGCTTTGTTCATATTTTCTTATTCTTTTTCTCTTTGTTGGATTGGGTTAATTCAAAGACCTTGTCTTAGAGCTCTGAATTTCTTTCTTCTACTTGTTAAATTCTATTGCCGAGACTTTCCAGAGCATTTTGCATTGCATTTCATTTTGCACAGCATATAAGTGTGCCCATTGTTTCCTGAACTTTTGATTGTTTTTTATTTATGCTATATATTCCATTGAATATTTCTCTCTTCACTTCTTTTATCATTTTTAAAATTTCCTTACATTGGGCTTCCCCTTTCTCTGGTGCCTCTCTAATTAGCTTAACAACTAAACTCCTGAATTCCTTTTCAGGTAAATCAGGGATTTCTTCTTGGTTTGGATTCATTACTGGTGAGCTAGTATGATTTTTTGGTGGTGTTAAATAACTTTGTTTTGTCATATTACCAGAGTTGGTTTTCTGGTTCCTTCTTATTTGGGCAGGCTGTGTCAGAGGGAAGGTCTAGTGCTGAAGGCGATTGTTCAGATTATTTTGTCCCGTGGGGTGTTCCCTTGATGTAGTACTCTCCCCATTTTCCTATGGATGTGGCTTCCATAGAGCTGAGCTGTAGCAATTGTTATCTCTCTTCTGGATCTAGCCACCCAGCAGGTCTACCAGACTCTGGACTGGTACTGGGGGTTGTCTGCGACAGAGTCCTGTGATGTGAACCATTTGTGGGTCTCTCAGTAATGGATACCAGCACCTGTTCTGGTGGAGGAGTGGGGTGCAATGGACTCTTTGAGGGTTCTTAGCTTTGGTGGTTAATGCACTATTTTTGTGCAGGTTGGCCTCCTGCTGGGAGGTGGTGCTTTCCTGAGAGCATCAGCTGTGGTAGTATGGGGAGGCACAGGCCATGTGTGGGGCCCTAGAAGTGCCAAGAGTATATGCCCTTTGTCTTCACTTACCAGGGTGAGTAGAGAAGGACCGCTGGGTGGGGGCAGGGCTAGGTATGTCTGAGCTCAGACTCCTTGGGCAGGTCTTGCTACAGCTGCTGTGGGGGATGGGGGTAAGGTTCCCAGGTCAATGGAGTTATGTTTCTAGGAGGATTATGGCTGTTTCTACTGTGTCATGCAGTTTGTCAGGGAAGTAGGAAAGCCGGCAGTCACAGGCCTCACCCAGCTCCCACGCAATCCGAAGGGCAGGTCTCACTCCCACCGTAACCCCCAACAGCACTGAGTCTGTTTCCAGGCAGTGGGTAAGTAGGGCTATCTTGCCCCAGGCTACCTGCCTCCCAGCTGCAAAAGCAAGTATGGCTTTCATTCTTCCCCTGCTTTTGGAGTCTGCCCACTGGATTCACGCCCTCCCCTGAGTTCTGGCCAGGATTCTTCTTGATCAGTTCAAATTGTTACGAAGTTCATCTGGATATTACCTTCTCCCTGTATCCTTTTCCCAGTGACTCCAGCCACCCTCCTGAAGGACCCATGTGAGGCCAGGCAGAAATGGTTTCCTAGGGGACCCAGCAGGGCTTTTCCTGCTTCTTCCTCTACTCCTGTATTTCACTCAGCTGTCTAAATTCACTCAGCTCCAGGTAAGGTCAGAATCTTCTCCAATAATCTAGACCTTCAGTTTTCCCATTGAGGGTGGTGTTTGGGGATGGATGATCTCCCCTTCCCACATCCACAGCTTGGGCATTCACAGTATTTGGGGTGTCTTCTGGGTCCTGCAGGAGCAATCTGCTTCCTTCAGAGGGTCTGTGGTCCTCTCAGATTTCCTGATGTATTCCTGCCGTCATTCTGGAGCAAAAATTCACAATGAGAGCCTCCACACGCTGCTCTGTCTGTCCAAGTTGAAGCTGCAGTCTAGTTTTGCCTCCCATCCACCATGATCTACCTTCCACCAAGCCATGATGAAAGAATTTTGAATTTTGTCAGATGGTTTTTCTACATTGATTGAGAAAATTCTATAATTTTTATCCCATATTAATGTTATGTATCACATTGATTCATTTGTGTATGTTGAACCATTCTTGAATTTCATGGATAAATCCACTTAGTCATGGTATATGATTCTTTTATTGTGCTTTTGAATTCAGTTTGCTGACATTTTGTTGAGGATTTTGCATTCATGTTCATCAGGGGTATTTACCTTTTCTTGTGGTATCTTTATCTGGCCTTGGTATCAGGGTAGTACTGCCTCCTTAAAAAGACTTTGAAAGTGTTTTTCTTCTTTTTTTTGGAAAAGTTTAAGAAGAATTGGTATTAATTCCTCTTTAAAAGTTTGGTTAGAATTTACTTGTGAAGCCATTTGGTCTTGGGATTTTTTTTTTTTTGATATGAGATTTTTATACTGATTCAATCTCCTTATTTGGTATGAGTCTGTTCAGGTTTCCTATTTCTTCTTGATTTACTCTTGGTAGATTGCATGCTTCCATATATTTATCTGTTTCTTTTAGATTGTCCAATTTGTTGGTTTATAATTGTTCCTAATAATCCCTTAGTGATGTTTTTATTTCTAAGGCATCAATTGAAATGTCATCTCTTCCACTTCTGATTTTATGTATTTGAATCTTTTCTTTTTTTCTGTTAGTCTAGTTAAGCATTTGCCCATTTTTGTTCATCTTTTCAGAAAACCAACCCTTAGTTTTGTTGATGTTTTTCCATTGCTTTTGCGTTCTGTATTTTATTTATTTCTGCTCTAATCTTTATTATTTCCTTTCTTCTACTAGCTTTAGGCTTGGATCTTTTTCTCCCTAGTTCCTAAATGTAACATTGACTGATTTGTTGAAGGTCTTTCTTCTATTATAATTTAGGCATTTATCACCAAGAATGCTGCATCCCATAAGTTTTAGTATGTTGTGTTTTCATTTTTGTTTGTCTCAAGATATTTTTAAATTTGCCTTTTGACTTCTTCTTTGACCCAATGATTGTTCAAGAGTGTGTTGCTCAATTTTCACATATTTGTATATTTTTGCTATCTTTTTGATATTTATTTCTTGTTTTATAGTACAGTGAATATTTCTTCTGCTCCATTTGTTTCATTCTTGTCTTCAATGACACCCGTTAAAGATTTACTAGTCTTTGTATATATTCTGCATTTATTATTTTCTCCTTAATTCTATTTAACTCTGATATTTTACATTTTATTATACTCTACTTTACAGTGCTTTTTTTTGTTTGTTTGTTTTTGAGATGGAGTCTTGCTCTGTTGCCCAGGCTGGAGTGCAGTGGCACAATCTCAGCTCACTGCAACCTCCTCCTCCCGGATTCAAGCAATTCTCCTGCCTCAGCCTCCCAAGTAGCTGGGACTACAGGCATCTGCCACCACATCTGGCTAATTTTTGTATTTTTAGTAGAGATAGGGGTTTCACCATGTTGGCCAGCTGGTCTCGAACCCCTGACCTCAAGTGATCTGCCCACCTCTGACTCACAAAGTGCTGGGATTACAGGCATGAGCCACCATGCCTGACTACAATGCTGTTCACCATGTGCTGGACCCAGCTATGTTTATTCTCCTTTTTGTAGCTTTCAAAGTAATTTTATCTTGGTAATTATTTATTTTTCTCTTCAGTTTCTGATTTGCATTTGCACTGTTTCATATTGAATCTACTTTGATTGTCATCTTGTGTTTGAAATCTCTGTTTTAGAAGCTAGGCAATATTTTGTTTAATTTGTGGAGAGGTGATTATTCCATTTTTTCCGTTTTGTTGTATAACACTTTTAAATTTTGCTCATTTTTATTTATTTACTTATTTTTTAATAGTATAAATGCACTGTTTCTTATCTTTTTTAGATATTTCTGATTTTTTATTATACTTTAAGTTTTAGGGTTCATGTGCACAACGTGCAGGTTTGTTAAATATGTATACATGTGCCATGTTGGTGTGCCACACCCATTAACTCGTCATTTAGCATTAGGTATATCACCTAATGCTATCCCTCCCCCCTCCCACCAGTCCACAACAGTCCCCAGTGTGTGATGTTCCCCTTCCTGTGTCCATGTGTTCTCATTGTTCAATTCCCACCTATGAGTGAGAACATGCGGTGTTTGGTTTTTTGTCCTTGTGATAGTTTGCTGAGAATGATGGTTTCCAGCTTCATCCATGTCCCGGCAAAGGACATGAACTCATCATTTTTTATGGCTGCATAGTATTCCATGGTATATATGTGCCACATTTTCTTAATCCAGTCTATCATTGTTGGACATTTGGGTTGGTTCCAAGTCTTTGCTATTGTGAATAGTGCCGCGGTAATCATACGTGTGCATATGTCTTTATAGCAGCATGATTTATAGTCCTTTGGGTATATACCCAGTAATGGGATGGCTGGGTCAAATGGTATTTCTAGTTCTAGATCCCTGAGGAATCATCACACCTACTTCCACAATGGTTGAACTGTAAACTAGTTCAACCATTGTGGATATTTCTGATCTTTAAAAAGGGCTTCATTCCTAGGCCTGGTGTTTATGGAAGTACAATGTAAGGGAAAGGTTAGGGGAACAAGCTGGAGCACTAACACACTTTAATTATTGACTCTACTGGTCATGGGTTTTCATAGTTATATCACTACTCGTGGAGACCTGGATATGTGCCTGGCTAGTAGCGAAACTGTGCATCTCACTGGCCCTTACTAGGACAATGTAGCATTGACTTCTGCATACGTTGCAGAACTGGTTTCTCCTCACTCTTTTTTTTTTTTCTTTTTCTTCTCTGTCAGGCCATTCACTCTTTCTATTCTACCTTGCCTCACCAATAGCCTACTTTGAAAGATGTTAAGTCTGAAAAAAATCCTTCTTAAGCCCTGTGCCTTCCATCTCACGGCTCGTGACTTTGCCTTAGCCCAACCTCCTAGATACTGCTATTTGAAGCAATGGATTACTGGTTTGTTACATCAATTTTGCCACTCACTTTTTGTGGATTTGGGGTATTGCCATAGTTCTACAGAGACAAGTTTCTGTTCTCAACCCCTTTCCTGAATTTAGTCTAGGTTATACTATACGTGAACACTGTTCTTTGTAGATTTTGATTTGGAGTTGTAATTGTGTCTTATTTTATCAGAGATGGAGTAGTTTTCTTTGCTTGTTTGTTTTTGCTTTTTATTCTCTTTGCTAGTTTTATTTTTAGAAAGGCTATTGTAAAAAGACAAAAACACTAAATGCAACCCTTATTATTCTACCTTAGTTAGCTTTATTTATATTTTTTTATGTTTTTGAGACAGAGTCTCGCTCTGTCGCCTAGGCTGGAGTGCACTGTGGAGATTTCAGATCACTGCACCCTCTGCCTCCCAGGTTCAAGCAATTCTCCTGCCTCAGCCTCCCAAGTAGCTGGGTTACAGGTGTTCACCACTACACTGGCTAATTTTTTGTATTTTTAGTAGAGATGGGGTTTCAGCATGTTGGCCAGGATGGTCTTGAACTCCTGACCTCAAGCAATCCGCACACCTTGGCCTCCTAAAGTGCCAGGATTATAAGTGTGAGCCACTGTGCCTGGCTGACCTTAGTTAGCTTTCAAATGCCAGAAGAATGTTCAAATGCCAGAAGAAAGATTGAGCAAATAAAACTTTAAAAGATAAAAATGACAATTTCTGAGATCAAGCATATGCTGGGTAGAATTAACAGAGTAGACAATAGAGCTCAAAATATTAGTGAGCTTGAAGACATAGCAATAGAAATTATCTATAATGAAACAAAGAGAGAAAAAATATTTAAAAGAGCATCAGTGAGCTATGCAAAAAATTCAAGAAACTAAATATACAATTAACTATAGTCCCCTAAGCAGAGGATGGAGGGGGGAGATTAAACAACCATTTAAAGAAAAAATAGCTAAAAGGGTTCCAAGTTTGGTGAAAATTATAAACATACAGATTCAAAAGTTCAATGAACCCAAAGTACAAGAAACAAGAAAATTATACCAAGACACTTTATGATCAAATGCTTAAAACCAATGATTTTTAAAAAAACCCCATGATTAAAAAGAAAAAAATAATTCAAAATCCTCATAGAAAATATATGCATTATGTAATGAAGAACAATGATATGGATTATAGCAGATTTCTTGTTGAAGACAATCGAAGCCACAAAAAAGGTACAGCATCTTTAAAAGTACTGAAAAAAAATTTAACCTAGGATTATATTTCCTTCAAAAATACACTTCAAAGAAAATACTCTTCAAAAAAGGCTTTTTTTCAGACATACAAAAGTTGCAATAATTCTTTACACAGAGATCTGCAATGCAAGACTTGCTAAGAGAAGTCCTGCAAGCAGAGTTAAATTGTATCAGTCAGGAACCTAGATTTACACAAAGAAATGAAGAAAAACAGAAATGATTACATGGGTGATATGGGTTGGCTCTATGTCCTCACCCAAATTTTACCTCAAATTGTAATCCCCACAATCCCCATGTATCAAGGGCGGGACCAAGTGGAGGTAATTGAATCATGGGGGTGGTTTTCCCTTATGCTGTATTAGTGATAGTGAGCTGTCACAAGATCTGATGGTTTTATAAGCATCTGACATTTTTTCTGCTTGTACTCACTCTGTTCTGCTGTCCTGTGAAGAAGATACCTGCTTCTCCTTTGCCTTCTGCCATGATTGTAAATTTCTTGAGGCTTTCCAAGCTATGTGGAACTGTGAGTCATTTAAACCTGTTTCCCTTATGAATTACCCAGTCTCGGGTACTTCTTCACAGTAGTGTGAGAATGGACTAATACAGTAAATTGGTACTGAGAGTGGAGTGCTGCTATAAAGATACCCGAAAATGTAGAAGCAACTTTGGAACTGGGAAACAGGAAGAGGTTGGAACAGTTTGGAGGGCTCAGAAGAAGACAGGAAGATGTGGGAAAGTTTAGAACTTCCTAGAGACTTGTTGAATGGTTTTTACCAAAATGCTGATAGTGATATGCACAATAAAGTCCAGGCTGAGGTGGTCTCAGATGGAGATGAGGAACTTCTTGGGAACTGAAATAAAGGTGACTGTTGCTATGCATTAGCAAAGACACTGGCAGCATTTTGTCCCTGCCCTAGAGATCTGTGAAACTGAACTTGAGAGAGATGATTTAGGGTATCTGGTGGAAGAAGTTTCTAAGCAGCAAAGTATTCAAGAGGTGACAAAGCATAAACATTTGGAAAATTTGTAGCTTGAGGATGCAGTAGAAAAGAAAACCATATTCCCTGGGGAGGAATTTAAACTGGCTGCAGAAATTTGCAAAAGTAATGTGGAGCCAAGTGCTAATCAGCAAAACAATGGGGAAAATGTCTCTGAGGCGTGTCAGAGACCTTCACAGCAGCCCCTCCCATCACAGGCCTGGAGATCTAGAAGGCAAAAATGGTTTTGTGGGCTGGGCCCAGGGCCTTGCTGCTTTGTGCAGTTTCAGGACTTGGTGCCCTGCATCCCAGGCATGGCTAAAAGGGTCCACATAGAGCTCAGGCCATTGCTTCAGAGAGTGCAATCCCCAAGCCTTGGCAGCTTACATGTGTTGGGCCTACAGGTGCATAGAAGTCAAGAATTGAGGTTTGGAAACCTCTGCTTATATTTCAGAGGATGTATGGAAATGCCTGGATGTCCAAGAAGAAGTTTGCTGCAGGGGTGGAGCCCTCACGGAGAACCTCTGCTAGGGCAGTGTGGAAGGGAAATGTGGGGTTGTAGCCCCCACACAGACTCCCCACTGGGCACTGCCTAGTGGAGCTGTGAGAAGAGGGCCAACGTCCTCAAGACCCTGGAATGGTAGATCCACTAACAGCTTGCACTGTGCACCTGAAAAAGCCACTGCCCTATTGGATTTCAGACTTGCGTGGGGCCTGTCGCTCCTTTGTTTTGGCCAACTTCTCCAATTTGGAATGGCAGCATTTATCGAATGCCTGTACTCCATTGTATCTAAGAAGTAACTAACTTGCTTTTGATTTTACAGACTCATAGGTGGAAGGGACTTGCCTTGTCTCAGATGAGACTTTGAATTGTGGACTTCTGAGTTAATGCTGAAATTAGATAAGACTTTGGGGGACTGTTGGGAAGGGATGATTGGTTTGGAATGTGAAAAGACATGAGATTTGGGAGGGGCCGGGGTGGAATGATATGGTTTGGCTGTATCTCCCCACCCAAATCTCATCTCAAGTTGTAATCTCCATAATCCCCACATTAAGAGTGGGACCAGGTGGAGGTAATTGGATCATGGGGGTGGTTTCTGCCATGCTGTTCTAGTGATAGTGAGTGAGTTCTCATGAGAGCTGATCATTTTATAAGCACCTGGCATTTCCCCTGCTTGCACTCATTCTGTCCTGCCACCCTGTGAAGAAGGTGCTTGCTTTTCCTTTGCCTTCTACCATGATTCTAAGTTTCCTGAAGCCTCCACATCAGTGTGGAACTGTGAGTCAATTAAACCTTTTTTCCCTTATAAATTACCCAGTCTCAGGTATTTCTTCATAGCAGTGTGAGAATGGACTAATACAGTGGGTAAATATTGAAACATTTCTCTATTACATTTTTTTCCTAAAAGATAATTAACTCTTTAAATAAAAAGTAATAATAAATTGGGATTTATAACACATGTATGAAGTAAAATGTATGAAAGCAACAGCAAAAAGGCTGGGAGAGGAGAATTGAAACTTCTTCTTTAAAGAACTTTTGTGAAGAATTTTGGTAAAATCCTTATGAATGAAATGATAAAAAATCACATAAAAGTAAATTGTGACAAAATAAAGATATAAAATATACATCCTAATTCAACAACTAAAATAACTTTAAAGTTATAACTGCTAAGCCAAAAAGAAGCAAAAATGAAATAATAAAAAAATGCTCAATTAATCCCAAAGAAGGGAGAAAGAGAGAAAAAAATGATAAAAGAACATATGGAATATATAGGACACAACTATGAGGATGGTCTGTTTAAAACCAAAAATATAAACATTACATTAAATATAAATATTCTAAACACCCTAATCAAAAGGTAGAGATTGTCAGATCAGATAAGCAGGACCTAATTATATGGTGCCTATAAGAAACCTACAAGGAACTTTAAATATGAAGACACAGCTAGGTTAAACGTAGTGTGGATGGTCACAATATATATGCTACAATAACCCTAATCCAAAGAAAGCTGGAGTGGCTATTTTAATTTTAGACAAATTAGGTTTTAGAGCAAAGAATATAAGCAGAGATAAAGAGAGTCATTTTGTAATGTTACAAAGGACCTGTTTATTAAGAGGGCATAGATTCCTAAATGTAATAGAATGAGCTAAATAATGAGAACACATGGACACATAGAGGGGAACACCACACACTGGGGCCTATAAGAGGGTAAAGGGTGGGAGGAGGGAGAGGATTAGGAAAAATAACTAGTAGGTACTAGGCTTATTACCTGGGTGATGAAATAATCTGCACAACAACCTCCCATGACACAAATTTACCTATTTAACAAACCTGAACTTGTGTTCCTGAACCTAAAATAAAGTTAAAAACATTTCTAAATGTTTGTGCACTTGTTAACAGAGATCCAAAATAAATAAAGCAAAAACTGTTAGAATAGAAAGAAATGGACAAATCCACATTTGTAGTTCAATCATTTTAACTCTTCTTTCAATAATACCTAAAATGAGAAGACAGAATATCAATAAGAATATAAATACTTGAACAATACTGTAGACCACCTTGACCTGTGTCATGTATAGAATGCACTACCAAATGACAGATACTTTTTAAGTATACATTTATTAGAATAGATGATATCCTTATCCATAAAACAAGTCTGAATAAACTTTAAGTGAGTCAAGTCATACTAAGCAGGTTCTCTGAGCAAAACTGAATTAGATAAATAGCCAATAAAAAAAGATATCAGAAAAAATACACTAAAAACAACACATTTCTAAATAAGATTCAAAGAAACAATAAAAATTTAAAAATATTTTTAAACGAAAATTAAAACAACATTAAGATATGTAGGATACAGCTAAAATGGTATATACAGGGAAATTTATAGCACTAAACTTCATTAGAAAAGAAAAAATTCTTAAATTAGTGATCTTGGTTTCACCTCATTAAGAAGCTAGAAAAAGAGAAGCAAATGAAACCTAAATTGTGAAAAATAAAATAATGGAGATTACAATGGAAATCAATAACATAGAAGACAAACCCAATACAGAAAATCAATAAAAGTAAATGCTGATTATTTGAGAAGATAAAATTGATAAACCTCTAGCCAGAGTAATTGGAGAAAAAAGAAGACACATATTATTAATATTAGAAATGAGATAGAGACATGATTATAGATTCTACAGATATTAAAAGATAATAAGTAATTATTATAAAGAGCTTTATGCCAATAAGTATGACAACTTAAATGAAATGGAAAAATTCCTTAAAAACACAAACCTTGAAAGCTTACAAAAGAATAACCAGATAACCAAAATGGCCCTATATCTATTGAATAAATTAAATTTTGGTTAAAAACTTTAGTTAAAAACCTTTCCATAGATGTAGTTTCAGCTTTGACATGTAATAAACTAGAAATCTTCACAATAAGGAAAAGCTGGATAAACTAGAAAATCAATGCCTTTTCTTGGACCTATCAGAGAACTGAAGTCTTAGGATAAACTGCCACCCTAAATATGGAGACATAGGCACATCCAAAGTGATATCGTTTAGATATTTATCCCCTCCAAATCTAATATTGAAATTTGATCCCCAGTGTTGGAGGTGGGATCTATTGAGAAGTGTTTGGGTCATGGGGATCAATTTCCTCATGAATGGCTTGGTGACATCGTTGTGGTAGTAAGTTAGTTCTTGCTTTATTAGTTCACTGACTGTGGGTCCTGGTTGTTAAAATGAGCCTGGCACTGCCCCCTTCTCAGCTCGCACCCTCTCTCACCATGTGATGCCTGTGTCCCTTTACCTTCTACCATGAGTGGAAGTTTCCTTAGGCCCTCACCAGAAGCAAATGTGAAGCACCATGCTTCTTGTACAGCCCGCAGAACAATGAGCCACAGAAACCACTTTTCCTTATAAAATGACCCAGTCTCAGGTATTCCTTTACAGCAATGCAAATGGACTAAGGCACAAAGATGGAGAACTCAAAATCTGCTTAACTGGAGCAGAAACCACTAGAGCCATAAATTCTGGTAGCAACAATTCCATGGTAATTTCGATGAATTGCTGGAGGTTGAGTGTGGACTTGCACGAGAGTGTTCCCGAGGCCATAGTCTTACGATACACCCTATAGTTAGTCGTTGGGAAATACAAATTAAAACCACAGTGAGAAACCACTATATACTCATTAGAATGGCTAAAATTAAGAAGACTATCTATATCAAGTACTGATGTGTAAGTGGATGAGTTGGAACTCTCATACACTGTTAGTAAGAATGTAAAATTGTACAACTACTCTAGAAATCAGTTTATATTTTCCATATTATCCCAGCATTCCATGCTTAGGCATTTTCCCAAGAAAAATGAAAGCTTATGTCCATACAAAGACTTATACAAGAATAATCTTAGGAACTTTAATTATAATATCCCCAAACTGGAAACAACTCCAAGTGTCCACAAGAAGGTGAATTGATAAATGGTAGTACGTTCATGCAATGTTATACTACTCAGCACCAAAAAGAAACTGTCCATAAGAATTAACAGCATGGATGAATTTTAAAACAATTGTAGTTCAATGAAAGAAGCAAATCAACCAAGAGTACTTAATCATGATTTTATTTGTGCAAGAATCTATAAAATGCAAACTAATTTGTAGTGGCAGAAAGCAGATCGGTGGTTGCCTCGGAATGTGGGGGTGTGTGGGGGTCAGGAGAGAGGAATGACAAAGTGGCACAATCACTCTTTGGGTAATAAATACATTAATTTTGTATTGCAATGATATTTTCATGGGTGCATATATATGACAATTTTTTTTTCTTTTTCTTCTGGGCATATTTTACCTCCAAATGTCAACATTGATCAAATTATGTACTTTAATCATATAAATTTTATTTTTGTCAATTATACCTTAGTAAAGATATTTTAAAATTACCAGTCTGGGACCGGTGAAACCTTTGGAACCCTTGTGCAAGATACATAGAACTTTCTAGAAGAGATACTTCTATAATCGAGAGTCCTTGTGACTATTCAGGCAAAAATGCCCCTAGAAGAATAGTAGCTTATGATAGCAAAAATCATAAACTACTCTCAAAAAAGTGAAGATTTTATAAAGAAATTTTTCTAGTGTATAAGAACATTAAAACTTCACGCAATTTGTTTCTGAGTAGTAGTATGTTGCATGAATATGTCACATTTTGTTTGGCCATTCACATGTTGGTGGACATTTCAGTTACTTCCAGCTTGTGGCCATTGTGAATAAAGGTACTATGAGTATAAACACACACACACACACACACACACACACACACACACACACACACACAATCATGAGATGATAAAATACTGCCATTTATAACAATAAGTTAATATATTATGTCCCATTAATATGAAAGGAATTTTAGATAGGACAAGGTACAATTATCAAAACTGATCTTTGATTAGGACATGGAAGCTAAAAGTAATTATTAAAAACTACATACTTCTGTCTTTTCCCTTTGTCAACTCAGATTGGAGATAACATAACAATCTGAGTGTAAATGGAGATAACCATTCTTCTTCAGAGAAGAAATGTTTTCTTTTTCCCAACAAGATTGCCAGAAATACTTTAAGCACAGCAAAGCAACCCGCTAACATCTGATGCTCTCCACAGATGGGGTTGTTTTGGAAAGGACTCAAATGCTGTCTTCTCACAGACCCAGAAGTTAACATTTCTTGGCCCATATTCACATGGTCACCTCTTGGCCTTTTCATCAGTAAAAAGCACTTAGAGAAACACTGGTTCTAGACAAGAGGAAGAACAGAGATAGTTGGATCAGTGCACAGGAACAACACAGATAACATGGGGAGATTTTACAGGGGGCTCTTACTTTATATAAAGAGAGCGAAATCGCCAAAAAAAAGACAGAAAAAATGTTTTCCAGTGACACAGAAAAAAATGTCATAGATTAGTGTAAATTTAAGACACATCTCTGGGAAGAGGAGAATGGAGTTCACATTTATTGGTCACTTGTGTTGACAAAAATAGTTAAACTCTGTAAAATATTTTGAAGAGATTTATTCTGAGTCAAATATGAGTAACAATGGCCTGTGACACAGTCCTCAGGAGGTTCTGAGAACGTGTGCCCAAGGTGGTCGGGGTACAGCTTGGTTTTATATATTTTAGGGAGGCATGAGACATCAATCAAATACGTTTAAGAAATACATTGGTTTGGTTCAGAAAGGCAGGACAACTCAAAGCGGGTGGTAGGGCGGGGGAGCTTCCAGGCTACAGGTAAATTTAAACATTTTCTGCTTGACAATTGGTTGAGTTTATCTGAAGACCTGGGATCAATGGAAAGGAATGTTCAGGTTAAAATAAAGCGTTGTGGAGATCAAGTTTTAATGTTCAGGGGAACCTCTCAGATAGCAAACTTCAGAGAGAGAGCAGGTTGTAAAATGTTTCTTATGGGACCTAAAAGGATGCCTGGTTCTTAGTTTATTATCTCCTGGATCTGGAAAAGAAAGGAAAGAAAACAAAGGGAGAAGGGGATTGTCCATAGAATGTGGATTTCTCCCATAAGAGACTTTGCAGGGCAAGTTCAAGGTATGGCAAGGAAATATCTTTTGGGGTTAAATATTTTTTTCCCCTTGTCTCACAATGTTATGCCAGAGTCAGATTGAAAAGTAAGTCACAATATATAGGGTCAAATAAAACCCATCTGATGAGAATTTGTGGTTTGTAGGGCATGACTCCCTAGACCCACAAGGTAGGAATTTGGGCAAGATTTGAATCTGTCAATTATAATTTTAACAATATAAAGTCTTCTCATTCATAAACATGGGATTTCTTTGTATTTATTTAGATCTTCCTTAATTTATTTTAACAATGTTTTGTGGCTTTCGGCACATAAGTCTTGCACTTCTTTACCTAAATTTATTCCTAGGTATTTTATCCTTTTTGATGCTATTACAAATGTAATTGTAATCTTAATTTCATTTCTAAGTATTCATTGCTGATATATAGAAATAAATATAATTGACTTTTGTGTATTGATCCTGTACACTGCAATGTTTCTGAACTAGTTTATTAGTTCTAATAATTTGTTTTTAGTAAATTCCTTAGAAGTTTTCATATGTATAATAATGGATTTGCAAATAGAGATGGTTTTACTTCTTCATTTCCAGTCTGAATGCTTTTCATTTCTTTCTCTTATCTAATTACCCTGGCTAGAACTTTCAGGACAATGTTGAAGAGAAGTGGGGAGAACAGATACTCTTGTTTTGTCCCTGATCTTAAGAGGATAACATTGCTTTTCACCATAAAGTATGATGATATTAGCTGGATTTATGGATGCACTTTATAAGATTGGGAAAGTTCTCTTCTATTCCAAGTTTGTTGAGTGTTTTATCATGAAAGAGTGTTGTATTTTGTCAAATGCTATTGCTGCATCTATTGTGGTGATCATGTGGTTTCTGTTCTTTATTCTATTAGTAGTCTTTTGTATTGACTGACTTTCAGATGCTAAACCCACTGTTCATTCCTAGGATAAATTCTACATGGTCATGTTTTATAATTCTTTTTATATATAGTTGGATTGGCATTGCTAGTATTTTGAGGAATTTTGCATCTATATTGATAAAATATGTTGATTCATAGTTTTCTTGTGATATCTTTGTCTGGCTTTGCTATCAAAGTAATACTGACTTCATATAATAGAATAAGTTTAGAAGTGCTACTTCCACTTCTACTTTTTGGAAGATTTTGTGGAGGATTTGTATTTATTTTTGAAAAATGTTTAGTAGATTCAGCAGTGAAGCCATCTGGGCCTGAGCATTTTGTTGTGGGAAATTTTTAGATTGCTAATTCAATCTCTTTATTCATTATAGGTGTATTCATAGTTTCTATTTCTTCTTGATTCAATTTTGGTACTTTTTGGCTATTCACTAACCTGACACATTTGTCTAACTGCCTACTCCCTATTGTCACAATTTCTCTTTTCTTTTTTTTTAAAACTTTTTTTTTTTTTTTTTGGAGGTGGAGTCTCACTCTATTGCCCAGGCTGGAGTGCAGTGGCGTGATCTCGGCTCACTGCAACCTCCACCTCCCGGGTTCAAGCAATTCTCCTGCCTCAGCCTCCTGAGTAGCGGGGACTACAGGCATGTGCTACCACACCCAGCTAATTTTTTTTTGTGCTTTTAATAGAGACGGTTTCACTATGTTGGCCAGGCTGGTCTCGAACTCCTGACCGCAGGTGATCCACCTGTCTCAGCTTCCCAAAATGCTGGGATTACAGGTGTGAGCCACCGTGCCCACCCTTCTTCTCTTTCCTTAAACCTGATCCCCATCAACTTTTTCTTTTTGCCACTCTGTGCAGATGTCTTCCCATGTTCTCTTCCATAGCTATTTTCGACTCTGCCTTTGCTCCAGAAGGCTAAACCATAGCAACAGGCTCCCTGGCTCTTTGGCTTCACGTTTGCTCTGGCTAACAGGGAGAATCAAAGTTGGAGGGAGGAAGATAGTGAGGTCAGGGTATTTATTCCCCAGATTGTTTCTCTGCAGTCACTTTGGGCTTGCTGCATCCCTGTTCAATGACCAAAGGCACCAGCGACTCTCACATGACCCTCCCCACACAGTTCTTATTGTTCGTATGTTCCAGTTACCTCTCCTTCCCTCACCATTTCAGCCCAGAAGGCGAATGGAACCATCATTCCCCATAATTTCCCCCATGCCTGCTCAAACCTTTGCAAATAGTCTCTTTATTAAACTGTTTTCAAATTCTCCAAGCTGAGTGTGCCAGCTGTTTCCTGCTGGAACCCTTACTGATATAATTGTTACGTGCATCATCTTTCTGTCTTCTTAGCTCTATTATTCATTCTTTAGTAGACGGAAACAAAGGATGAATGCCTTTCCTTGCAATAACATATGTTTTAGTTAGAGTTTTTTGTTTTGTTTTCAGATTTCAAGAAGCTAAGCCACACTCATGCTACTTTAAGTAATAGGAATTTGTTGTGAGGACATCAATAGGAATAAAGAAGACAGTAACTTCTACCACAGCCTTTACAGAAAGTTGACAATACAGCACAGGTAGGTCTCAGGGGAACTGGAAGTCATCTTAATAGACCCATGAGCTACAGGATCTTGCTGCTCTTGATTGCCTTTGCTTTATGTCCCTTTCATTCATTTTAGGATGGTTGGGCCTTTAGATTCTCCTTGAATAGCAGTAAGTTAATTCTGAAGAATGTGGCAATGTCCTTGGTTTCAGTTAAGTCACAATCCTTTCTTATACTCCTGCAGAGCACTACTGGCTCTATTTTCTAACTATTTTTCTAAGTTCTTCCTTGTACTTAACTCTCCCTGGGACATCCAGGGTTCATATCCTTATCCTTTGAACATAATAAATTCAAGGCAATGTACTTAGTGGCTAAATATTCAGGAGGGGGCATCTGGCAGTCCTGGCTTAAATCTTGACTCCTTGACCAGGGCCTGCCTTTTGGTCCAGTTACTTATGTTTTCTAAGACTTAGTGTACTTGTACAATAAGGATAATGACCAATCTTACTTGTGGCTCTTGGAAGAATTTAGTCTGATAAAGATGGGCTGGGCAAAGAGTAAATGCTCAGCAAATGTCAGGTATTGCCATGACCATTTTTATTAGAAGCAAAATAGTTTTGGCAATGACTTAGAAGAAAATAAATCACTGGACCTGCACTCTGACTGGCAGCTCAAGGCAAGAAAACAAGCTTCCGGGGCTTGCATGACTTGATCAAAGAAGCTGTGTGGACAAGGACAGTATACAAGGCTGGAGAAATGGGCGTAACCAAGGTCAAAACCAAGTATTGTTAAGATGTCTTGGGAGATCAGTGGCAGCTTTGGCTAGACAGTGAACACTGATAAACCTTGTGCCTCAGTTGTTAGGTAGGGCTCACTTACTTCCCCATGGACTTGGGCTATAATAGTCTCTCAGCTCTAGAGAGCAGACTCTTGTTGATCCCTCACAGATGGGGTTCTATGTTCCCTCGTCTGGTGTGCTACAGTTTCTCACTTTGTCTCTGCTACATTCTGGGGGTTATAGTTTAACTTCTAGGTCCTGAATTCTATATATCTCAAGGTCAAACTCTCTCAGAGATGAATATAATCAGTATAGGTGTTCACCATCTTGCCTACTGGAGAGACCTTTCCTTTATAACTCACCTCATGGCCCAAGGGATATCTGTGGACTGACTGCCTTTGGGTCAGGGACCCATCCCTTCTTAAATCAGCTAATTGCTAGTTTGACAGGTGATGTGGCAGTAGCATTGAGACTTGTGTGAAAGTGGTTAAGAAGGGGATTTGACAGGCTGGGCACAGTGGCTCACGCCTGTAATCCCAGCACTTTGGGAGGTCAAGGTGGGTGGATCATGAGGTCAAGAGTTTGAGACCAGCCTGGGCAACATGGTGAAACCCCATCTCTACTAAGAATACAAAAATTAGCTGGGCGTGGTGGCGCGTGCCTGTAATCCCAGCTACTCAGGAGGCTGAGGCAGGAGAATCGCTTGAATCTGGGAGGTGGAGGTTGCATTGAGCTGAGATCGTGCCACTGCACTCCAGCCTGGGTGACAGAGCAAGACTCTGTCTCAAAAAAAAAAGAAGGGGACTCGACGAAGTCCCTTAGAAGGAACTTTGCAAGTGATAGGTGTTTCAGAGATTTGGCCCATCCAGTAGAGAATATAAATTCTACCACCCAAGTGAATTTTACTGTATGTGAATTATACCTGGATATAGCTGTTAAAGATATTTTGGCCCTCATTTTCAAAGATGAGAGTGGAGTAGAAAAGAAAACTGATACTGAGTAGGGTGTATATAGTGACTGTTAGGAGTATCGCCCAACAACAAATATTTGTTGATATCTACTATGTGTCAAATAACATACTAGCTATTGAATATGAAATATAAATAGACATATTCCCTGCCCTTGTTGAGATAATACTTTGGGTATTAAAAGTATTTTTTACTTCTTGGTAGAAGTGCAGTGTAGATGGCATTGTAGTATAGATTTTGCTTTTCTGAGTGTGTGAAAAAAGCTATATTTTTGTATCTTGTCCACTAAGGTATGAGACTATGGAGTGACACAGACTGTGTCAAGGGAAATTCTGTTTCAGATCAGGCATACTTTTCCTCTAGGCTATCACTGAAAATGTTTAGTAGAATTATTGTTTTAGTGACTTCATAGCTAACTGACAATATAAAACTAACTGCACATTTTTTTCCCATTACCTGGAGATGTCAAATAAATAGTACTTGCCCTCTTGATAATAAAAATACTTTGAGTTGCTACTGTCATAGGTATGTAGCTTACAATCTTTTCCATGGCCATGGAGCAATCTGTTTAATTTACCATTCTCCATGACACATTTCTTGTTTCTTTCTTTTGTGGATCTGAGTAGAAAATAAGTGACAGAGTATATAATAAGTGGCTGTTTGATTTTCCTGAAAGGAGCCATTTCCAGTGATACTGTCAAGCAATGATAGTTATTATTGCTTTTTCTTTATGTATTTACATATTATTCAACACTTAGTCATGTAACTATTCAGCAAACATCTTTTGGACACTTTCTCTGTATCAGTTTGTGGTCGTGCTGGCTGGATAGGAAAATACAAACTATGGACACTTTTACAGAAACTAAAAGATTATTGTCCACTGAGAGGTAAACATTGTCCTGCATATGGTCTTTTTTTTTTTTTTTTTTTTTCAAATTTTCTTATTGCCTGTATATCATAGGGTTTCAAAATAGGGTAAAAATAGTTTAATTCATTAAATCAGTCGGAGGCTATATTATTATCCCAAAGCCAAAAGGTGTTAATTATCCTAGTAAATGTATTATTCTGCTTGAGTTTGTGCTGCACAGGATCTGGCTATTAGCCCATTGTAGTACTTTAGATGTAGACTCTCTGGAGCAAAAAGTATTCAGAGTTAAATTGTGATAGACTCTGTAGATTGAGTACCCTCTGAAGCTGTTACAATATTTAACATGCTTACCTACAATGCCTGCATAAGATCTCACTTCTCGTAAGTTTGCCAGTGCTGGATATTTTCGATTTTTGCGTAACATTGTGAACTAATCCTATTTGTGAGACAGATCAAGGCACAGCTACCTTGAGTGGAGTGGGAGCCCAACTCAGGAGAGCTCAGAGCCTTGTCCAGTTGGCTTGCCCTTTCCCTTGTCTGTAGGTCCCTGGGAGCACTTACAGGGAATCCCAAGGCTCCATTTAATGCAGTTTGAAAATTGTTGTTTCTTCAATTGTCTTTATGGCCATGATTGTTTGTTTTTTCATAGTTATATGTCTTCTCTGGCATTTGAAGAAAAGATACTTAGCTTTCAAATTGATATTGTGTTCCTTTGGCTGATAATCTTTGTGTTCTAGTGGTGTTTAAATATAATTTCTAGTTTCCCAGGCACAAAAGAAAAAAGTCATTATATATTTATGCATTGTTTCCAAAGACTATAAACCAGATCTCAGTAGGACACCAATATAAAGTGCTTTATTATGTTCAGTGCTCAATTACCATCCTCATTACAAATTAAGCCATGTGTGTCATATTAACTCCTTCAGATCACAAGAGAAGCATTTAGCAAACTTCAAGGGTAACACCTCCAAATTTAATACACTGGTGTATTCCATTTTGGCCCAAATGGCTTTCCAGAGGACTGAACTAATGCTTATGGAAATATTCATGCTTTGGTTGGAAGACTTATAAATACCAGGACAATCAGAGAATGTGTAACATTCTAACTATATTGCATTAGCTTGGCCAAGAGCAGAATTTGAACAGAAATACCAGTGACAATGGATCTTTTAGAGAATATTGTTTATTTACTTTTTTCACAAAGTCACATCATGAAATTGTACTAGATAGGCATGGGCTATAAACATGGTCTGAAGCATTGTGATATACTTGTCAGATATAAACTTTCCTAAAGGGTGATGGGTTTCCAGTTCCTCTAAACTTGGTAAAGAAGTGAGAGAGAAAGCAGCAGCACCCTGACAGTCCAGAAACTCAACAGATTGGTCACTACCAGAGAGCAGTCATCCAGCCTTTCTTTGAGACATAAATGATTATGTCTGTGAATAAGTGGATCCCCATATACTGGTATTTATTCTCGTTGTAATTACCTCTCCTTAAGTCTGGGATGAATTGAGGGTCTTATTTCTAATGAAAAGAATATGGCAGTAGTAATGGAATGTTGCTTCTGAGATTAGGTTATAAAAAAGACTGTGCTTCTATCTTGTGGACTCTTTCGTGGTCTTAGTCTATTTTCTTCTGCTTAAAGCACAATACCTAAAACTAAGTAATTTATAAAGAAAATAAATTTATTTTCTACAGTTATGGAGGCTAAGAAGTCCAAGGTTGAGGGGCCATATCTGGCAAAGGGCCTTCTTGCTGGTGGGGACTCTATGAAGAGTCCTGAGGCAGCACAAGACATCACATGGCGAGGGAGCTGAGCACACTGATTCAAGGCTCTCTTCTTATAAAGCCACTAGTTCCACTCGCATAAAACTCATGAATCCATTAACCCATTAATCCATTAGTCTATAAGTAAATTAATTCATTCATGAGGGAAAGAGCCCTTTGACCCAATAACCTCTTAAAGGCCCAACCTCTCAATACTGCCACACTGGAGGTTAAATTTAAACATGAGTTATGGAGGGGACAAATATTCAAACCATAGCACTCACTCTCTCTTAAATCACTTGCCCTAGGAAAATTCAGCTGCCATGTTTTGTGAAGAGGCTGTCATGGTGAGAGACCAAGGCTTCTCAACAACTGTATGCAGATTAGAAATAAATTTCCTTGAACACTTTCCCCATCAAGACTTCAGATGAAACAACAGTCCCAGCTTATGGCTGAAATACAGCCTCATAAGCGTATGAGAGACCTTGGGACAGAGACCCTCAGTTAAGCTGTTTTTGTTTTCTGGCTTAAAAACAAAACCTCTGCTTTTGAAACTTTGTTATTTTGAACTGCTATATTTGGAAATTAGTTTTTTTTTTTTTTACACAGCAATATATGCACAAAAGAGACTCTTTTAAAAATATAAGTCTTTTCTATAATGTTCTGAACAGAATAAAGACATAGAAAGATCAGTGCTAAGTGGTTCTCTGTTAGTAAAACTCCAGGAACCTTGATCTTTGAAAATAACTCCTCCAACAAAGAGGCAGTGCCTGTGGTCAGTAGGATTGGCACCCCACATTTCAATATAGCTATTGTCACCATTAATTTTACAGCATCTTTGGCTGGACTGGAGTAAAGTAAAGTAAATACCCTAAATCTTACTCAAGACCAGGGTTCTGAAGGGTGTGTAGAAATGCAGCTTTCTCTAGTTTAGAGTTCAGAGGTTAGTAGCACCATACTAGGGTTTACCCATATATTAGCCTACTTAGTCTTCACAAAAGCAGTGTGAAATAAGTATTATCATCATTAATTTAAATATATGAAAACAAGTTCAGAGACATTAATACTTTGATCAGGGAATTATAGGTAGAACAAGCTTCTGTCTGGCTCCTTCAGGTATTGGGTTGAAATTTCATGTGACAGAGATGAACACGAGGTTAATTATTCCAGTGCAGAGGACTTCAGAGAGGTGTGGTTAATTATAGGAGGGATGCACATATTTGAGTTTATATGTTTTCAGGAGGCCCAAGGGGCTTGTGAGAAGGAAGTGGCACACTTCAAGAGAGACACAAAGAAGGGCTGGAAAATACATCAATGCACCCAAGGATTAAGAGAAAGCTAATGTCATTCGCTCAGGTCAGTGTCAGCTCTGCCACTTCTAAGATAAAGTAAAGTACTACCCACACCTCATTTGGCCTATTACTACTCCTAACTTCTTAACACTAAGGAGTCACTCTGGAGCAAGAAGTAGTCATGAGGATAAATTTGCATCATTGTTACAGCAAATAATTCATTTACATTAAATGCACTCACTTATTGACATTCGCCTATTCTATTTCGCTGTATTTTGTTAGCCAAAAATTCAGTGACAGTTTTCGTAATTATTTTCCAATTTTTTCAAATGGAAATGTGGTCTTTTTCCAAATTTTGTAAGTGCCTGTGCATCATAGGGTTTCCAAATAGGTAAGAATAGTGTAAAAGAACACTGTTAATTTGAAAGCTAAGTATCTTTTCTTCAAGTGCCAGAAAAGAAATATTACTATGAAAAGAATAACCAATCATGGCCATAACTGCTTGAGAACAAAGGGAAATAATTACAAAATGGAAATGTGGTAAATTTGGTTTCTTTATGAAATTAAATTTAAATAATTATATCCTTTTAGGATTTGTTTTTCAAAAAATAATTGTGTATAAAGCTGAATTTTCAATGCTTCATTTAGCATTGCTGAAGGAAAGAGCAGATACTAAAATATTTTAAGTTGAAGCTTTACATAGACAAACTTCAAACACTAATTACTAATTACATTCATATTTTGCACCAAAAAATGGGAAAGAGTTGCAAAGACATTCAGCAAGATTCAAATTTTGGCATTATCTCCCTTGTGAGTTTAAAAGTTTTCTAATTTTTTTTTGGGTAGTAAGAATCCCAGCAAGTGCTTTCTAATCTGAGTGCCTGCCTCAGGAGTTCTGGAAAAATAGAAGGATTTACTGGCCATCCTATTTGCCTGAGGATATATACATTTGATTAACGGAGAAACTTTAAAACACTGGGGCTGAGGTTTTTAAATGAAGTGGTCCGGGGAAGGGAAGAGTCAATGCTGCCACCAACCTGTAAACTCCAGAGAGTCCTGTAAACCGGGACCAGTTGAGGTGTCTGGTTTGATACCATGGATGCTTCAGGGTCTTAAAAACAACCTTCTGATTCTGGCTTATGGTGCTTTTTTTTTTTTTTTTTTTTGAGACAGAGTCTGGATCTGTCGCCCAGATTGGAGTGCAGTGGTGTGATCTCAGCTCACTGGAACCTCCGCCTCCCGGGTTCAAGCAGTTCTCCTGCCTCAGCCTCCAGAGTAGCTGGGATTACAGGCATGCGCCACCACGCCCAGCTATTTTTTGTATTTTTAGTAGAGACAGGGTTTCACCATGTTGGCCAGGCTGGTCTTGAATTCCTGACCCCAAGTGATCTGCCTGCCTCAGTCTCCCAAAGTGCTGGGATTACAGGTGTGAGCCACTGCGCCCAGCCTGGTTTATAGTGTTCTCAAGTAGCACCTGCAGACACTTGAACTCTGTGCTCCATCTAGACTGCAACCCACCTTTGACCCTTCTGCCATTGTTGATAGCTCCTCTTGACTTGTGCTCTGTCCCAGATTTACATACCTACATCATTCATACCTACTGAAGCTGAAGGAGGAATTTCTTTTATATACAGTATAATACTTAGTAAGAAAAAAGCTAAAAGTATAATGGCTTATTTCTAAGGGTCAAGTCAAAAATGTAAAACTGTGCTGTATTCAGTTGGCTTGTCAGAACATCAGGTATCTGGAAGCTGTTAAGAAAAGACTCTTGTGAATCAGAATGGAGGGAACACAAGCAGCAGTACCAAGAACACAAAATAGTTTCACAGGGAGAATGACAAATCATTACGATCTTTACCCTCATTATTCACTTCCCCCTTTCCTCTTTCCTTATAACCCCCCTCCCCACTGCAAAGCATACATGTTAGGTTGATGTGTCCTGTGGAAATGCATGCTGCTCTCCTGCGGTGGGCGTAGGGGGAGAGAAAATGTATCAAAGAAGTTAACATTTATTGAACATTTGAGATACATGCCAAGTACTGGACTGATATTTGGATAATAAGATTTACTGTTAGATTTCCATTTAATCCCACAAAACCCTACAAATTAGGTACTATGTACCTACCTCATGTAGAAAGATAAGAAACTGACCTCATGTAGAAAGATAAGAAACTAAGGAAAAAAGTCTAAATAATTCTATGGTTATTGTTTGAGCTTAGTTCAAACTTAGGTTCATCCGACTCATACTATTGTCCCAGAAATTTGCAAAGAAATATACCTGTCCCTTTGAGATGTGTGGACATCCTAGAGTGTCAAGAATTACACTCCTGTAGGCTACCTTTTATTCAGTGTATGTGTGTGTGCACATGCATATTTGTGTAATAACATTGATAAATGCATAGCCCTCCAGGGCATTGTGGGGGACTGAATTATTTAATAAGAGTGATCATGGAAGATATGTGGCTATATCTTTATTTATTTTTAATCTCTTCTGGCCAAGCAGTGGAAAATAAAGTTGATTCTCATTAATTTAGTTATCACAGTTTAGAGGGAAATTGACAACATATTTAACTGCAGTTCTGAATTCTGCCTGGACAAAGTCCAATTCTGAGTTAGAAATGTTTTCTTGAGGACCGTTTGCATGGTGTTATTTTTCAGTCAAGTGTAGTAAAGGAGCAGCAGTTGGAATTAGGGAGAAGAATTATACTTTGAGGCAAGTCCTATAGATTAGCTGGCTGAATTAAATTAGAAGGTCAACCCAAAAGATAAATGGAAACCTTGCCATTTCTGTTTGTGGACAGCAGGAACAAGAAACAGCATAAAGGGAGAGGGGGAGTTCAGAAAACGACTTTTAAAGACAGATTTGTAATATTTGTCTATTTTGAGCTGTCTCTTTTTCCTAATGAAATCATTGAGCATGAAATCTAAAACTCTCTTGTTTGTATTTTTTGCCCTGGAGGAATTACTCAGCTCCTCCTTTTTTTTTTTTTTTTTTTTTTAAGAAAAGTGTCACTATCTGGGTGATCAATGATATGGTCACCTTGGTTATTGCAAACCTACTATGTGCTAGGCACTGGACATAAACACGAAGGTGAACAAAAGAAACGTGATTCCCTGTCCTTGAGGAGATGTGTTTTAGTGGAAAGTCCACCTGCCCTTACTCTCCAAAAATGTAAAAGAAAAAAATAAAATAATTAGAGGACAATATGAAGGAATAAACTAAGACCTGAGATAATAATTAGGAGTAGGGGAACATCTTTAGTTAGATCAGATGGGAAAAGATCTTCTGAGGAAGTGACATTTAGGCCAAGATCTAAAAAATGAGGAGTTAGCCATACAGAGCCAGGGGAAGAATATCCTTAGCAGAACAAGTGGCATGTGCAAAGCTCCTGACGCTCTCATACTATGGCACATTTGAGAAATTGAAAGAATGCAGTGAGGATGTTGTTTAGTTGCAGGAAAGAGTGGTAAAAGTGGTAGACAAAGCCTAGTACATGCAGGTTACGGGATCTTCTAGGCCATGGTAAGAAGCCTGGATCATTCTAGGTGCAATGGGGAACCATTGAAGGTATTTTAAAAGAGTTTACATTGTTATTTCTGAGATCAGATCTTCTCTTTTTGAAATTGTATGGCATTTACTTTTTTTATTTTAATACAGAGAAATGCAAAAAATTAAATGATCCATAATGTTCCTGCCCAAATAGCATATTTTGATTAAAAATAAAAGTTTTATTTTTATACACATGAACACCACATATTTCTGTTTCTCACTCTGATGCTCGTGCCCTTTTCCTGAGAGTAATCACTATTAAATTTTCTTTTCTTTAAAATTTTATGCAAATATATATGTAATATATGTATATTATATATACATATATATAGATGTTATATTTGTATCATATTCTGTACTTACCCTTTCACTTAAAAATATATCAACACTCACAGAATATCTCATTCTTATTTAAAAGTGCTTAATATTCTATATTATGAATGTATGATTTTTTTAAGTAGTCACCTGTTGATATTTTTATGGCTTTCTCTTTTTGTTATGACAAATAATACTACAAGAAACATCTTCATAGGTACATCATGACACACTTTTGCAAGCGCTATTATTAAGTAATATCATGGAGAGATAATGTTAAAATGTCTTTCCAGAATAACTTCACCAACCTAAAACTGCTCTGTCCGATTATACAAGAGTGTCTATTTACCTACACAACCCACAATACTGGATATCAGAAAATGTTTTAATTTGTATTTGGGAAATAAAAAATGGTTTCTCAATGTCATTTGAAATTAATTTCTTGCAATCGAGTTTCTTTTTTTACGTTTATAAGTTTTTTATGTTTGTATTTTTGTGATCCTATTCCTACGTTTTAAACACGTTTCTACTGGGTCATTCTTTTCATCATCGATTTATCTGAGCTTCTTGTGAAATGATTAATTTGTAATCAAGGAAATTATGCCTGGTAGAGTATATATTTTCACAGCTTGGTATTTTGTTTTCCAGGGTTTTGATTTCAAGTAGTCAAATTTATCAAGTTGTTCCTTATGGCACCTAGGTTTTATGCTGTGATTAAAAGACCAGTTCCACTCCCACAGCATAAATGAATTATAAATAAATTCAACTATATTTTCATCTGGAATTATTATTTTGAATAGTTTCAAGCAAGGGAGTGATATGGTTTGATTTATATTTAAAGAGTTCCTTTTGGGTGTTGCATGATATATGGATTTGAGGAAAACAAGGATAGACATGGGAATGGACATGGGGAGACTAGTTAGGGGACAGTTAGGTGACAAAAAGATGATGGGGCCTAGCACAGTGTGGCAGCAGAGAATCTCCCAGGGAAGTGGACAGTTGCAAGATCATTTGGAGATTGTTATGACAGAAGTTAATTATGCACTGAATGTGGGTATGGCTGGGTAAGATGGAATCAAGCTCATTTCCTTGGTCTTTGACTTCTGCAACTGGGTAGATGTCAGGGTTACTCACTGAAATGAAGAAGATTGGAGTTGGTGGCAAAGATGTATTGTGAGAGAAAATCTAGAGTTACAGTTTAGACATGTAAAGTTTGAGATGACTGAGTGACATTCAATTGTAGCTGTTCACTGTTAGGTAAGTAACTGAGTGTATGAATCTGGAGTGTTCTAGCTAAAGTGGCTTCCATAATGTTCCTTGAACTCTACGGACACATAAATCCCTCACCCACTTCGACTTTTTGTTTAAATGTTTGTTAAATGTCAGTAAGGTCTCCCCAAACTACCTTAGTTAAAATGACAACTTCTCACCTTACTGTCCCTGTCACTGACTCTGTATTTTCCCCCATGTTATACTTAGCACAGTCTAATATGCCATGTATAGTTACTTACTTGTTTTCTAATAACTATCGCTTATTCTCTCTTTCTCTTTTCCTGTGAGAATAAACTCCAGAAAGGCAGGGAGCTTAGTTTGGTTCTTTGTTGTATCATGAGCATTTAAAAGAGTGTCTAGCAGATTGTCAGTACTCAATAAATATTTTGCATTATTTATTACTATTTTTGAATGAATAAATGAATAGTTCCAAATCACCAGTCACTGGCAAAGTCAGGTTCCCACCCTAGTGGTCAGGCACTGAAGCCTGGGCTCTTCATCAGCCAATTCCACTTCCATTCAAAGCCTCCATTAGGCAAAGAGTAGATGCTGCGTGTACAAAGGCAAAGGAAATTGGCTCAGACATTTATTACTCTGTAAGACATGACCAAATGGGCCTACTTATCATTCATAAATCTCTAAAATCTATTAGGCTCTCTAGGGTCTGTTTACTGAAATCAATACTACAAGCCACATTATTAAAGCATTATGATGGCAAAATTGAGTGCTTTTGACACACAGCCAAAGACATAGGCAAGCAAAGCCAAAAGAAGACTCACTGTCCCTTTTTAATCTTTGTGACTGGTTAAGTACAACCAGTGAATGTGTGTTCTACCTGAAATATTTTGTTAACAGGAAAGGAACAAAAATGAATGGTTTCCAAAATTGTGAGTCTGTGATTGAATTAATCCAAACATTTCTGGAAAGTTGTGTAGACTAGACAATACTCTCTACTGCTCCCCTTTAAAGAGGTGATGATGATGATGACTGCATTAAAAGTGTTGATGAAATAACTCAGTTCCGCATTTTAATTAGACATACAGATAAAATGAAATACTCAAATCTTTCTCATATTGCCAAGAGAGGCAGTGTTTTCATCTACGCTGTCCTTTGAGATAAGACACAGCTTTGTTATTTTAGAAATAAGTTTGGCTACATTTTAGAAGTAGAAAACTTTTCCAAGTTAATTCCTAAGGGTCTAATTTCAATTCTTCTAACAATGTGGGTGTGTATATTTGTGTATGAGAGGGGATGTGGGCATAGAAGTGGGTGGTATTTGTTGAGAAAAGAATATTCTCACTACCATCTCTTTTCCAAAATACCCTATCATCCACTAATTAGTATTTAAGAATTTACATGCAGTCCTGTGGGGAAAGTTTTAGTCATCATTCACAGCTTACTTGCCTTTAATGAGATATTCACTTAGCTGAAGGGATGGAAGGCTGTGCGTGTATGTGTGTGTGTGTGTGTGTGTGTGTGTGTGTGTGTGTTTGTGTGTTGGGCAAAAGATATTGAAGCACAAGTTTGGAATGTAGAGGTCTTCAGAGGGAGAAAATCTGGTTGGAGCCCTACATAAGAGATCTTAGAAAATCACCATGAGATTAGCTGGTGATGCTGAGTGTGCTGGCAATGCGTGTGAGAAATGAAGAAAGAAAAGGAGGAGATGCTTAATAATGTGTGCCAAAAAGTAGATATATGATTTGTCAGTCAATAAAAGAATGAATGATTGATATTCTCTGAGTCCAGAGGGTACCTTAGTCCATTTTGTGTTAATACAAAAGAATACATGAGACTGAGTAATTTATACAGAAAAGAGGTTTATTTAGCTCATAGTTATGCAGGCTGTACAAAAAGCATGGTGCTGGTATCTCCTCAGCTTTTGGTTATTTTAGAAACAAGTTTGGCAACTTGTTTACTTCAGGCACAAACCTTATAAATTTACTCTGTCTCTCTATCCCAGAGAGAGAGAGAAAACAACAACAACAATAATAACAGAAAAATTAACTACAAGCATCCCTTTTAAAATTTCCATATCTAAAAAGAGATGAATATTTAGGACTTTTGTCCTGCATCAAAACATGGCAGAGGTCAAAGGGGAAGTGGGTGTGTACAAAGAGGGGCCAGACCCAAGAAGCATCCTGTCTTTTTAACAACCCACTCTCATGGAAACTAACCTATTCCTAAGAGGACAAATGCCATCTTTCCAGAGAGAGACCTCTGGAACTATCAAGGGAACAGCAGCAAGCCACTGATGGGGGATCTGCTCCCTTGATCCAAACACTTGCTAGTAGGCTCACCTCCCAATACTGCCACATTGGGAATCAAATTTCAACATGAGATTTAGTGGGTACAACAAGCCATACCCAAACTGTAGCAGAAGATCTTAACAATGATCTGACACATTCTACAGGATGCCTTCAGGTGCAGGTTTCAGAGACCATTCATGATCTAAGTGCCTGTTTTTGGGAGTAAGCAGAGCATTTTCAAAAGAAGCAGCTTTGCCTGCATTTTTTACCCTCATATCCACAGTAATCATTTGACCTGTCTTGATAGCTATTCCCTTAAAATAACTTTTTTGTTAACATTTTAAAACCTTTTCATTCTTCTTGACTTGTGAGTTAAAAAGATCAGATGACCTAGACCTGGTAACTTGAAGGGGACCTTCCTTGCAGACAGTAGTTGTAAAGTAAGATGATCTTTAAAACACCCTTTCTCCTTTGGCTTTAAAAAACTAATCTTTGACTTTATCAGAGGTACTTTGTTGCTTTCATGCTGGATATAGAACAAATGTAACATTCATCTCGTTTTTGATATGGAAATTTAAAAAAAAGAAATGCTTTTTTTTTAAACTAAAATTTAAAAATATATATTTAGGGAGTACAAGTGCAGACTTCTTACGCATCTATATTGGGTAGTGGCAAAGTCTAGGCTTTTAGCGCACCCATTATCCAAATAATGAACATTGCACCCAACAGGTACATTTTCAACTCTCAATTTCCTTCCACCCTTCCACCTTTTGGAGTCTCCAGTGCCTATTATTCCACCCTGTAATTGCATATGCACACATTATTTAGCTCCCACTTATAAGTGAGAACATGTGGTATTTGACTTTTTGTGTCTGAGTCATTTCACTTAGGATAATGGCCTCCAGTTCCATCCATGTTGCTGCAAAAGACATAATTTTATTGTTTTCTTATGGCTGAATAGTATTCCATGGTGTATATATACCACATTTTCTTTATCCAACCCTGCATTGATGGACGATTAGGTTGATTCCATATCATTGCTATTGTGAAAAACATAATGATTGTGGTTATCTTTTTGATATAATGCTTTATTTTCCTGTGGGTACATACCTCGTAGTGGGATTGCTGAATTCAGTGGCACT
Organism: Hylobates moloch; assembly: GCF_009828535.3. NCBI lineage: Eukaryota > Metazoa > Chordata > Mammalia > Primates > Hylobatidae > Hylobates > Hylobates moloch. The sequence goes on along the minus strand of NW_026652286.1, from coordinate 79,605,710 downwards.
TCTATTTTAGTTCTTTGAGAAATCTCCATACTGCCTTCTTATGGTTGTACTAATTTACATTCCCACAAGCAGTGTATAAGTGTTCTCTTTTTCCTGCATCCTTGAAAACAGAGATACTTCTAATTAATGTTTCTGTTGTTATTGTTGTTTCTCTCTCTATATCTGTCTCAACACACACACACAACTATTTATATAGATAGACATAGGTACATAATTTTTTTAACTATTGGTATTACATTGGTATAGTAGAGAGGTTAAATTCTTAGGATTTGTACCACAAGTAAGCAAGTGCCAGGGTTTATTCCACTTGTTGCTCTGCACATTCCCAAAGCTGAGGTTTATCAGAATATTAAGGAAGTTGCTTCGGTTATGACACTTTATTTAAAATAACCTGAGCCTCCTGATATGGGTAAAATAAAGTGGATGACTTGGAATTGAATGGAGCTCTCTAAAATTCTGAAAAATCTACTATGGTTCTACTTCACAGCTGAACATTTATGTCTCCAGAATTTTATTGATCCCAGAACTGTGGCATTTTATTTTGATCTGAGTAACTAATACAACTGATTCTTAAGTAAGGCACATTTTAGTTTAAGTTTGAGGTTGTTTAAGTTTGTTTTAAAAAGCATCTTGAAGAAAGTGTGCGTTAGTCAGGGTTATTAGTCAGAAATCGAACCAATAGGATGTATATGTATATGGAGAGACAGAGAGAGAGAGAGAGAGACAGGCAGACAGACAGACACTGACTTATTATAAGGAACTGGTTCATTTAATTATGGAGGTTGACAAGACCCAAGATCCAAAATCTGCAGTTAGCAAGCTGGAGACTCAGGAGAGCTGATGATGTTAATTCCAATTCAAAGGCTTCAGGCTAACAACTCAGACAGAGATGATGTTTCAGTTTGCATCTGAAGGCAGAAAGAAAATGATGTCCCAGATTGAAGGCAGTTAGGCAGGAGGAATTCCCTTTTGTATGGAGAAGGGTCAACTTTTTGTTCTACTCAGGTCTTTGACTGACTAAATTAAGCCCACTCACATTAGGGAGGGCAATCTGCTTTACTTAGTCTGTCAATTTAAATGTTAAACTCATCAAAAACCACCTTCCCATAAATACCTATAATAATGTTTGATCAAATATCCAGGCATTCAATGGCCTAATCAAGTTGACACCTAAAATTATCTATCACAAGCCCATCCCTTGTCAACTTGGTAACCAATATATGTCTCCTTAAACCATACTTAATCTCCAAATTTAAACAACAACAAGGTCATAATTCCATCTAACATAATACAACTATCCTGCATGTGGGTAGAATGTTATGGATGAAATATTTGTATACTCCCCACGCCCTCAATTCATATGTTGAAGCCCCAACCTCCAATGTGGCTGGATATGGAGAGGGGGCCTTAAGGAAGTAATTAAGGTCAAATGAGGTCATAAGGGTAGAACACTGATCCTGTAGAATGGATGCCTGGATATATATTTTTTAATTTTATTTTTATTTACTTTTATTTTTTAATTGACTTTATTCTTTAGAAACACCTTTGATTTACAGTAGTACAGAATTCTCATATACTCAACATTTAGCCTTCCCTATTACTAATATCCCACATTAGTATGGCACATTTGTTGCAATCAGTGAGCCAATATTGATACATTATCATTAACTAAAGAATAAAGTATGAACTTTAGTTTAATAATCGGAATAAAGTTTGAACTTTAGTTAATGATAATGTATCAATATTGATACAATAGTTTTTACCTAATGTCCCCTTTCTGTTCCAGGATCTCATCCAGGACACCAGATATATTTAGTTGTCATGTTTTTTGAGGCCTTGTTGGCTATGAGAGTTTCTCATTTTCGATGGCCTTTACAAGTTTTTTAAAAATTTTATTTTGTTTCAGTAGTTTTTGGGGTACAGGTGGGTTTTGGTTACATGCATAAGTAGTGGTGATTTATGAGATTTTAGTGCATCCGTCACCCAGGCAGTGTATACTGTACCCAATATGTAGTCTTTGATCCCTCACTCCCCTCCCAATCTTTGTTCCCCATCCCCCGAGTTCCCAAAGTCCATTATATTCTGCTTAAGCCTTTGTGTCCTCGTAGCTTAGCTTCCACTTATAAGTAAGAGCATACAATATTTGGTTTTTCATTCTCAAGTTACTTCACTTAGAGTAATGGCCTCCAGATCCAGCCAAGTTGCTGCAAAACACATTATTTCTTTTCTTTTTATAGGTGGGTAGTATTCCATGGTGTACATATACCACATTTTCTTTATCCATTTGTTGGTTGATTGGCACTTAGATTGGTTCCATATCTTTGCAATTGTGAATTGTGCTGCTGTAAACATGCATGTGCATGTGTCTTTTTCCCCCATTTTGTAGTTTATCTGTTTACTCTGTTGACAGTTTCTTTTGCTGTTTAGAAGCTCTTTAGTTTAATTAGAGTCCATTTGTCAATTTTTGCTTTTGTTGCAATTGCTATTGGTATCTTCTTCATGAAATCTTTGCCCATACCTATGTCCTGAATGGTACTGCTTAGGTTGTCTTCCAGGGTTTTTATAGTTCTGTGTTTTATATTCAAGTCTTTAATTCATCTCGAGTTAACTTTTGTATATGGTGTAACGAAGGGGTCCAGTTTTGATCTTCTGCATACGGCTAGCCAGTTATCCCAGCACCATTTATTGAATAGGAAATCCTTTCCCCATTGCTTGTTTTTGTCAGTTTTGTCAAAGGTCAGATAGTTGTAGGTCTGTGGTCTTATTTCTGGGTTTTCTCTATTCTGTTCCATTGGTCTATGTGTCTGTTTTTATACCAGTACCATGCTGTTTTGGTTACTGTAGCCCTGTAGTATAGTTTGACATTGGGTAGTGTGATGCGCCCAGCTTGGTTTTTTATTACTTAGGATTGCCTTGGCTATTCAGGCTCTTTTTTTGGTTCCATATGAATTTTAAAGTAGTTTTTTTCTAGTTCTATGAAGAGTTTCCATGGTAGTTTAATAAGAATAACATTCAATCTATAACTTGCTTTGGGCAATATGGCCATTTTAATGTTATTGATCTTCCTGTTCATGGACATGAATGTTTTTCCATCTGTTCATGTCATCTAAGATTTTTCCGAGCAGTGGTTTTTAGTTTCCTTGTAAACGTCTTTCCCCTCCTTAGTTAGCTGTATTCCTAGGCATTTTATTCTTTTTGTAGCAGTTGTGAATGACAGCATGTTCCTGATTTGGCCCTCAGCTTAACTGTTGTTTGTGTATAGGAATGTAGTGATTTTTGCACATTGATTTTGTATCCTGAGACTTTGCTGAAGTCGTTTATCACTTTAAGAAGATTTCTCAGGTTGGTTTTTTTTTTTTTTTCTTTTGCCAGATGTGGTGGCTCAAGCTTGTAATCCCAGCACTTTGGGAGGCCAAGGTGGGTGGATCACTTGAGATCAGGAGTTAGAGACCAGCCTGGCCAACATGGTGAAACTCCATCTCTACAAAAAATACAAAAATTAGGCTGAGGCAGGAGAATTGCTTCAATCTGGGAGGTGGAGGTTGCAGTGAGCCAAGATTGAGCCACTGCACTCCAGCCTGGCGATAGAGTGAGACTCCGTCTCGGAAAAAAAAAAAAAAAAAAAAAAAATTAGCTGGGTATGGTGGCACGCACCTTTGTAATCCCAGCTACTTGGGAGGCTGAGGCATGAGAATCACTTGAACCCTGGAGGTGGAGATTGCAGTATACCAAGATAGTGCCACTGCACTCCAGCCTGGGCAACAGAGCAAGACTTGGTCTCAAAAAAAAAAAAAAGAAGTTTTTGGGGATTTTTAGATATAGAATCATGTCATCTACAAACAGAGATAGTTTGACTTCCCCTTTTCCTATTTGGATGCCTTTTATTTCTTTCTCTTACCTGATTGCCCTGGCCAGGACTTCTAATACTAAGTTGAATAGGAGTGGTGAGAGAGGACATCTTTATCTTGTGTCAGTTTTCAAGGGGAATGCTTCTAGCTTTTGCCCATTCAGATGGTTCTTATTATCTTGGGGTATATTCATTAAATACCTAGTTTATTGAGCATTTTAACATGAATAGATGTTCAATTTTTTTTTCTTTTTTCTTTTCTTTTTTTTTTTTTTTTTGAGACAGAGTCTGGCTTTGTCACCCAGGCTGGAGTGCAATGTCATGATCTTGGCTCACTGCAACCTCTGCCTCCTGGGTTCAAGCGATTCTCCTGCCTCAGCCTCCTGAGTAGCTGGGACTACAGGCAAGTCCCACCACGCCCAGCTAATTTTTGTATTTTTAGTAGAGATGGGGTTTCACCATTTTGGCCAGGATGGTTTTGATCTCTTGACCTTGTGATCCACCCGCGTTGGCCTCCCAAAGTGCCAGAATTACAGGCGTGAGCCACCACACCCAGCCAGATGTTCAATTTTATTGAAAGTCCTTTCTGCATCTATTGAGATAATCATGTGGTTTTTGTCTTTAGTTCTGTTTATGTAATAAATCACATTTTTTGATTTGCATATGTTGAATCAACCTTGCATCCCAGGAATAACTCCTATTTGATCATGGTAGTAAGCTTTTTGATGTGCTGCTGGATTCAGTTTGCCAGTATTTGTTGAGCATTTTTGCATTGATGTTCATCAAGGATATTGGCCTGAAGTTTTCTTTTTGTTGTTGTGGATACAAGATTTTGACTGACAATTATTTTGCTTAAGGAGGCTAAAGATAGGATCCCAATCCTTTTTGGCTTGTAAGATTTCTGCTGAGAAATCTGCTGTTTGTTTGATAGGTTTTCCTTTATAGGTTACCTGATGCTTTTGTCTCACAAGTAGAAGCAGCAGCAGGAATTCATTCCCAAATGAGATTATATCACAAAGTTTAGTTGGGGGCTTCTTTCATCCTGTGGCACCTCCCTGAGCTCTTCGGCTGACTTCCCCAAGGGCTCCTGTGAGATATAGTCAGGAATGGCTTACCTTGGTTCATACTGGAGACTGGGAATGCCTGCAGGGTACTTCCTGCTGCTGCTTCTACTTACATATTTCATGCTGCTCCCTGAGTTTGTTCCAGCTCTGGATAGGGTTAAGGCCTTCTCCCATGGCCTGGATCTTCATATTCCCTGGTGGGGGGGTGGGGGTATGTGTGTTCAAGGGCAGGCTGTCCCCCTCTTACCCTCAGAGAACTTGTAATGTTTCACCTGTCTCATGGAGTAGGCTGCAGCCTGCCACTTCTTTCAAAGGGTCTGTGGATTCTTTCAGTTTTTCTGTGAAGTTCCTGTATTGGTTCTTGGAAAAAAAAATTCAGTGTGAACCTATACCCACTGTTCTATCCTTCCAAGTGGGAGAGGCATGCTAACACTGCCTCTAATCCTCCATTTTGAAAAAAAAGATGTCTGGATATTTGGTCAAACATTATTTTGGGTGTTTCTGAGAGAGTGGTTTCAGATAATTTAATATTTAAATTGACAGACTAAATAAAGCAGATTGGCCTCCCTAATAAAACACACTAGAGAATGCTCCAGTACCCCCTCACTCTCATTCCCCAAGGACAGAGGAAAGAACATGTGAGGATGTAGTGAGAAGGTGACCATCTATAAGCCAGGGAGAGAGTCTTGATCAGAAACTGCATCTGTCTTCCCAACCTCCAGAACTGTGAGAAATAAATTTCTCTTATTTAAGCCACCCAGAATATGGTTTTGTTTTTGTTTTTTGTTTTTTTTTATGGCAGCCTGAACAGACTAAGACAAAGGAAGACATTGGACAGAAAGTAAATCTAATTTGCAGGCCTCTTGATATTAATTTATTTTAATTAAGAGCACATTCATTGCAGGTTTTGTGACACATTATTAAATGATAATGGTCATTAAAGAATGGCAATGAGAAATAGCAAAGTCCTTTTGAGCAAGTGTTTCTATTTGCACAAAGCATTGAACAAAGTAGCAAGCTAAAAACATTTCTTGAATAAGGAAATAAATGATTTAAAATGAATGTGAACATTTATAAAGAAAATAATTGACATATAAATTTTAAATGTTGTATTTGCAGACACACATTTATATTTTTTACATTACCTGAAATAAAGATACAGTGGAAACCTTAATTGACCATCCAAGAGGGGTGTTACATAAATTATGGTTTATCTACTTCATAGAATCTTATGTGATAACCAAATATGATAGTTATGAATGACACTTGGAAAAATGTCATTTATTTAACATGAAAATTGTAAAATGTGTTCTCCTGTGATCTTAGATGAAATCGTGCATACATATGAACAAGACAACCTCTCTTTTATTTGCCTTACAGTAAATAAAAGAATAGATTTATAAGAGTACAAGTGTCATTTTGTTACATCGATATATTGTGTAGTAGTGAAGTCTGAGCTTTTAGAGTAGCCATCACCTAATGGGTGTACATTGTACCCATTGCTTTACAGTAATTTTATATTAGTATTGCTTTACAATAATTTTTAAAAGAATTGGTATTTATTTAATTACAAAATTGCCAGTATCTTTCATGCTGTGTAGCCTGTCTTCTATCATTCTAAGAAGGGTTATAGATTCTTGTGCCTTGCTGAGCAGATGGCATGCATACAGCAGAGATAACTGGGTTTGGCATCCACTTGAATCGTACTAAATGTATGTTTGGTTAAATATTTGTCTAATTCCTGTAAATTGTTGTCATTAAATACTTTCTCTAAAGAACATAGCTTTTCTTTCTCCCTCTGCATAAGTGCATGTTATAAAGCAGGAAAAGAAATGAGGGTTAAAATGGTTAAAGCATCCAGAAAGGAGAATATTTTGAAAAACTAAAACTATATTTGGAATTGTAAACTTTATTGTTAAAGGGACAATAGTGTTGTAGGACTATATTAGTCCATTTTCATGCTGCTGATAAAGACATACCCAAGATTGGGAAGAAAAAGAGGTTTAACAGACTTACAGTTCCACATGGCCGGGGAAGCCTCACAATCGTGGCAGAAGGCAAGGAGGAGCAAGTCATGTCTTATATGGATGGCGGCAGGCAAAGAGAGCTTGTGCAGGGAAACTCCCATTTTTTAAAGCATCAGATCTTGTGAGACTTATTCACTATCATGAGAACAGCACAGGAGAGATCTGCCCCCATGATTCAATTACCTCCCATCAGTACATGAGAATTCAAGATGAGATTTGGGTGGGGACACAGCTAAACCATATCATTCTTCCCTTGGCCCCTCCCAAATCTCATGTCCTTATATTTCAAAGCCAATCATGCCTTCCATTGCAACAGTCCCCCAAAGTCTTAACTAATTTCAGCATTAACTCAAAAGTCCACAGTCCAAAGTCTCATACAAGACAAGGCAAGTCCCTTTGGCAGAGCCTGTAAAATCAAAAGCAAGTTTGTTACTTCTTAGATACAATGGAGGTACAGGCATTGGGTAAACACAGCCATTCCAAGTGGGAAAAATTGGCCAAAACAAAGGGACTTCAGGCCCCATGCAAGTCCACAATCCAGCAGGGCAGTCAAATCTTAAAGCTCCAAAATGATCTCCTTTTTCCAGGCACACAGTGCAAGCTGTCAGTGGATCTACCATTCTGGGGTCTGGAGGACAGTGGCCCTCTTCTCACAGCTCCACTAGGTGGTGCCCCAGTAGGGACTCTGTGTGGGGACTCCAACCCCACATTTCCCTTCCACACTGCCCTAGTAGAGGTTTTACATGAGGGCCCTGCCCCTGCAGCAAACTTCTGCCTGGGCATCCAGGTGTTTCCATACATCCTCTGAAATCTAGGTGGAAGTTTCCAAACCTCATTTCTTGACTTCTGTGTACCTGCAGGCTCAACACCACGTGGAATATGCCAAGGCTTGGGGCTTCTACCTGCTGAAGCAACAGCCCAAGCTGTAGCTTGGCCCCTTTTAGTCATGGGTGGAGTGGCTTGGATGCAGGGCATCAAGTCCCTAGACTGCAAACAGCAGAGGGACACAGGGCCCAGCCCACAAAACCATTTTTTCCTCCTAATCCTCCAGGCCTATGATGGGAAGGGCTGCCACAATGGTCTCTGACATGCCCTGGAGACATTTTCCTCATTTTCTTGGTGATTAACATTCAGCTAATTGTTACTTATGCGAATTTCTGCAGCTTGAATTTCTCCTCAGAAAATGAGATTTTCCTTTCTATCACATTGTCAGGCTGCAAATTTTCCAAGCCTTTGTGCTCTGTTTCCCTTTTAAAACTGAATGCCTTTAACAACACCCAAGTCACCTCTTGAATGCTTTGCTGCTTAGAAATTTCTTCTGCCGGATACCCTAAATCATCTCTCTCAAGTTCAAAATTCCAGAAATCTCTAGGGCAGGGGCAAAATGCCACCAGTCTCTTTGCTAAAACATTACAATAGTCACATTTGCTCCAGTTCCCAATAAGTTCCTCAACTCCATCTGCGACCGCCTCAACTTGGACCTTACTGTTTGTATCACTATCAGCATTTTTGTCAAAGCCATTCAACAAGTTTCTAAGAAGTTCCAAACTTTCCCACATTTTTCTCTCTTCTTCTGAGCCCTCCAAATTGTTCCAACCTCTTCCTGTTACCCGGTTCCAAAGTTGCTTCCACATTTTTGGGTATCTCTTCAACAACACCCCACTCTACTGGTACCAATATACTGTGTTAGTTCGTTTTCTCACTGCTGATAAAGACATACCTGAGACTGGGAAGAAAAAGAGGTTTAATGGACTTACAGTTCCACATGGCTGTGGAGGCCTCACAATCATGGCAGAAGGCAAGGAGGAGCAAGTCACATCTTACATGGATGGCAGCAGACAAAGAGAGAGAGAGTTTGTGCAGGGAAACTCATTTTTATAACCATCAGATCTTGTGAGACTTATTCACTGTCATGAGTACAGCATGAGAAAGACCTGCCCCCATGATTCCATTACCTCCCACCAGGTCCCTCCCTACAACATGGAGAATTCAAGATCAGATTTGGGTGGGGACACAGCCAAACCATATCAAGGACTAATAGGTTCATATGCCTGCTGCACAGTAATGGACCAATTCACTGAGATAGCAGGGATTACATCAGAGAAAGGGTTTAATCATTGCAGGATGCCAAGTAAGGAGATGGAAGGAGACTCTCAAATCCAACACCAAGGAGTTCTGAGCTGGATCATGGAAAGGGAGGGGCTGGATAATTGGGGTCATTGATTGGTCGAGATCCGGGGTGGGGGGGTGAAAATCATCAGGATGTGGAAAGTGCATTCCTTGGTGAGTCAGCTTCTTGTGGGGTCCTTCAAACCATCTGACATCAGTAGTTTCACAAAAATGCGGGCCTTGAAAGGATATCTCAAATGGAAAACTTAATGTTTATAATGTTAAAGTTGTTATCTATAGAGCAGTTAAGATCTTGCAACAAGATCTATGTGATTCTGAGGCAATAGGCACCAAATGACTATGAGGAAGCAGGTCAGAGGGCAAGCTGAGCTAATGGATAACGCTGTGTGCAAACTTGGTTTATTTTCTATTTTTCTCCTCCCTTCTTCCCTGACTAATTTTATAAAGTTTATAAGGAGGGTTTCAGTAGTTAGTTCTCACGTTAGATTATTACTTATTAGTACTGGCATGCACAGATTGTTTTAAGGGCTTCTAAATGGTTCAATACATATTAGGTAGACTAGAATATTTAAAAAGGCATCAAATGTCTTTTATGGCTATTCCAACCCCGCCCCATGTGTCCTTATAAGAGTGTATTAAAAACCACCCTTCCTTATGATTCTCCCAATTGAGAGGTCAATTGGTGCTTGGCATTGGTTTCAGGCCGTCACTACCACAGGAATCTTTGATATAAAATTAAGGGATATGTGCTTGTCTGACTAGATATGGAGCTTGGGTTGGAGAGTTATAAAGGATGTGATTAGAAAGTTAATGTGAGTCCAGATAGTGAATGTGTCAAGATATATTACTTTTATAGTCTTTGACATACAGTTTATGTAACAAAAAGTATTCTGCATGCCTAAAAGGAAGGCTGGAAAGTCCCTGAAAGAAAAGTATCAGAATTTTTGGCCTCACCACTGAGGATATTATAATTCATATAACTTTTGTCATTTTCATAAGTTTTTAACCTAATTATTTCTTGGGAAAAATTTCCTCCTCAAGCATGTACTGTTTCAGATATTCCAAAGTTTTTTTCTTTCTGACATCGAAGCAATAGAGAGCGGAACTCCCTCTGATTATGCCTCCCGGACATCTGAAGCACCGTGTTGAGCCCTTGACATGTTTACTGAATTAATCATTCAGAGTATTCAGCAGAGATCTGCCTACCACTTGCCAGGTACTAATCTAGACCTGAGGGGGATGAGATAAAAATCCCCCTTTGTGAAGCTTGTGTGTTTTCATGAATTTGTGGGTACTTTTATTGACTCCTCATAATAGACCTAGGAAGTGGTCATTATTATCTACATTTTATAAAGGTGAAGCCATGGCTATGAGAAATTGAGTAACAAGGCCGTATAACTGGAAGAGCCAGGATGCAACCCCCGGTCTACTCAGATCAGGGGTTAGAACTCTCTCCTTCCTGCACCTGGCCTGCACAAGAGTTTCCAGTGATTGAAGTGGTGAATATTTGTATAGATGGCTCCTCTAAAAGCAGCCTATACAGTAAACAAATATCAACAGGCTTATACATCCATTCAACTAGTATTTAATATGCTTCTGTTATGCTTCAGGCACTGTTCTGGAGCTAGAAATACAGTAGTGGTCATGACAGACAAGACCAGATTGTGTGTGCATAGTGCGGGAGATGCAAATTGCAAATGATAAACAAACATAGATGTGTTTTGGTATGACACGTATGATATACTATGTGATATAATTTCAGGTAGTGATGAAGGCTGTAAAATTGAGCAAGGTAGAGTAATATTCACTGCCATGGGGAGTTTCTAACAAGGATATATTTGGACAGAGACCTGGATGAAGTATGTGATCAGGTTATGAAAATACCCAAGGGAAAAGTACACCAGGTAAGGGGATGAGACTCTGAGGCATGAATGAACTATCCATGTTTAAGGACCAGCTATAAGTCATGTTTATGTACCAGCTACAATGGAGTGCATGAGGCTGGGGAGCAGGCTGGAGGGGAGGGGATAAATCAACAAGAAGGGGAAGACAGAACTTGTATGACCTGTTTATTAGGACCTTTAGTTTTTTTGTTTTGTTTTGTTTTGTTTTTTGAGACGGAGTCTTGCTCTGTCACCCAGGCTGGAGTGCAGTGGCGTAATCTCAGCTCACTGCAAGCTCCACCTCCAGGGTTCACGCTATTCTCCTGCCTCAGCCTCCTAAGTAGCTGGGGCTACAGGCACCTGCCACTACACCTGGCTAATTTTTTTTTTGTATTTTTAGTAGAGCCAGGATGGTCTCGATCTCCTGACCTTGTGATCCGCCTGCCTCGGCCTCCCAAAATGCTGGGATTACAGGCATGAGCCACTGCGCCCGGCCAGGACCTTTAGTTTTAATCTAAGTGCAATGGGAAACCAAAATGGGATTTTAAGCAGAGGAATTACATCAGCTTATTTGTGCTTTACAAAGGGATCCTCTAGGAAAGGAATTATTCAGCAGGAAACCCTGACCAGCCCTGACCTTGCTAAATAATTGTGAATCTACTGAACCTTTTCACAAACTACTTCCTAAAATAATTTGTAGATGTCAAGTCTTGAAAGATTTTTGAGGGTTCAGAAGAAGGAAATAAATCTAAAAGATTGAACAATAAGGCTTGAAAAGAAAGTTTAAAGACATTAGACTTTTATTTCCTATATAAGAATTATATAATACTCTCTACATACTTAAAAGGCTACTGTACAGAAGACAGTGGGCAAATTGTTTTTATTTCCACCTAGATCAATGCTGCACAGATTAAACATGCCTCAATAGTAAGGATTGTGTCCTATACCTAGGGCTTTGGTCATGCCATGCCCAGAGTCAGCATCCTGTCTCCATATTTAATTCATTCAGAAATAGCTATTCATGCCAACTTTGTATATAGTTCCATGCTGTGTATTGATGATACAAGTAAAATAATCCCTGATCTTAAGAACCTCACAGTATGATGGGACAGAGAAGTATGGGTCCTGTAGGAGATTCCCCAAAGCAGGGGAGCTTATTTCAATACTGAGAGAGTCAAGGAAGACTTCCCAGAAGAAGTGACAGTTAAACTGAGCTCTGAAGGATAAACAGGCATTGGCTCACCTAACAAGGGAAGAGCAGCCCAGACAGAAGAAATGGTGGACAGAGAGCTGTGTGGTGAGCAAAGCCACCGTGTAGCTCCAAGGCCTTCTCATTACAGAAGGCTGACAGTCACAGCAAGAGAGACCTGCATCGTGAGGTTGGTGAAGTTGGTAGGATCCGGGTCAAAAAGGGTCTTGATCATCATGTTAAGTTCTGAAATTTATCTTAAGCCTACTAGAAGGCAAGTGTTTTTTTTTTTTTTTTTTCAAGATGAAGTACAAATTTTCACATTAGAAATAATTTTCTCACAGTTTCAAATACTGGAATGAGTTCTGACAGGAGACTCTACTCACATAGAAATTGAGTGCTCCAGAAAGGACTAAAAATCTCTCATTGGAAGTCTTAGGAATGTTTTCATCTCTCTGGGCTGGCTTAAAATGATCTTATCTTCTGGATGCTAATCAACAATTTGATCCTCAAAATCACGTTTATTACCAGAGTTAACAACATACTTTCTGACTTCTCTGGTGGTGATGGGTATATTTGCAATCCTTTTGGGAGCTGCTTAGTGATGTTGCTTCTATTTTCATGTGTAAACCAAAATCTAAAGTGCACGTGCTATCTAGAAGAATATCTGTGCTAATAACATTCAATATTTGATTCTGTGTTTTATTTAAAAGGATTACATTTGAAAAACACGGTTCCCTTTGGTTCTCATTAGATCTTTTCCTCCAATTTTTAAAATTGTGGTATGCATATAACCTACGCATAAAATGCAGCATCTTAAGCATTTTTAAATGTACAGCTCAGTGATAATAAATACATTCATAGTGTTGTGTGATCATCATCACCATCCATCTACAGACCTCTTTTTGTCTTGCAAAACTGAAATGCTATATCCATTAAACAGTAATTCCCTATTCTCTCCTCCCCACCAGCCCCTGGCAACCTTCAGTCTACTTTTTAGCTTTTGACATTTAAAAATTATTGGTTTAGCATTAGTAAAGCTTGGTTTATAAAGCTCATTTTGCTTATGTAATAAACAATGGTCTTATGTAAAAGGCTCAGGACAGGATTTGGCACACAGTAGGCATTCAATAAATGGTGGCTGTTATGATTATTATGTTGGATAGGTTTAAAATGGTTAAACAATGCTCTATACTTATTTGTGATTGCTAGCACTAGCACAATGAACCTCACACATCATCTTAGTCTCATTTTTTCTTAAAGATTTCTTATAAAATAAGTACAGACCCTGCAACTTGTCCCGGATGTAAATGTGCTGCTTGGTACTACTCACAGCCTCTCTAGGCTCACCTCACTTCCGCTGTTGTCACTTTTAGGCATTTCTGTTCGATGATCTTTCTCTACTCCTAATGGAGGAGCCTGGTTTTCATTGTCAGTGGTCATCATGAACACTGAAAAAGCATGCATGTATTAAATGTTAACTTTAAGGTATTTCTGTACAAAAAAATTTGAGACAAAGTGGCCTCATCCCAAACAATCCTCCTACACAATTTGGTAATCTCATGTTTTCCTAATTGAAAAAGTTTAGCTCTTAGACCCTCCCTTGTGTCTCCCCAACTTTATAAACATTTCTGACCAGAAGGATCATGATTCCCTCTACTTTTTTTTTTTTTTTGAGACAGAGTCTCACTCTGTCACCCAGGTTGGAGTACAGTGGCGCTATCTCACCTCACTGTGACCTTTGCCTCCTGGGTCCAAGCAATTCTCCTGCCTCAGCCACCTAAGTAGCTGGGATTACTGGCATGTGCCACCACACTCGGTTAATTTTTGTATTTCTAGTAAAGACAGGGTTTCGTCATGTTGGCCAGGCTGGTCTCGAACTGGCCTCAAGTGATCCTCCCACATTGGCCTCCCAAAGTGCTGAAATTACAGGTGTGAGCCACTGCACCTGGCCCACTTCCCTCTACTTCTGGAAATAATTGTAATCATATATTTGAGAATGGCATTGTTCCCATGATGGAATAATATATAGGGTTCCTCATCTGGGACAACTGTATGTAGAGTGGGTAGATATGGGGTCTTGAGGGTAGATCAGTTGAGCCTGGTGGGATTCAGATGTATTTGGAGTATCATGTGTATTAGTGGAGCACATAACTCAGAGTTAACTCTTTGATGGGTTTATTTATATGGGCATAAGGGGCCTATCAGGCAGAATTTTCTATAGGAGCACTTGGGGATGGCATGGTAGGGAGATCACAGTGGAATCTATTCTTTTGCCTGCCCTGCCTGGCTTCATGATCAGACTCTCTAGGAAGAAAGCTTCAGGCTGGTGCTACAGGAGCTCTCGTAGCAAAGGTATTTGTGAAACATTGGGAATTAAGTCATGGTTCAGCCTAGATGGGCAGCATTGGTGCCTAGCTCCACAGAACTGGTGAACACAAGAATGAACAAACACATTTTGGGCACTTTCCTAGGGGCTGAGGTATTGCCAGAGTTGGTTGGGGCAACAGCCACTAGAATTTGCCTTATTCTTCTTCTTCTTATTATTATTGATGTGCTTTCATGTAGAGGCAGACAGGTGGATGAGGCCTGACAACAATCAGGAAGGAGTCAAGTGTTTCCTTGATTCTACTTTCCTGTCAGCTTTAAGGTGATTCACTTATTTAATAACAGCTCTTTTGTGGGGAGTAGGGAGGAGCAAAGCAACACAGATACACATGATGTCTACACCAATTTTAAGATACCTTCTGATCACAGAAACTTTAAAAAATGGAGGAAAATATGCTTCTTAGAACCAAGAAAATGGGTATATAATATCTGGTTTTGTGGCATATTTTACTGATATCAACTCAACTGTATCACTTTCCAGCAATAGCTTTGGAGCCAAAGAGAATGGAGTTTGTATTCTGGCTCTTCAATAGCTGTAAGCTACTAAATTTATTTACGCTTCCTGCATCTCAGTTTCCTCTTTAGTAAACTGAGACAATAATGATTAAATAATCATCATAAAAATAATTCTTGTAAAGCACTTAGCATACTGACTGGCAGACTGTAAGGGCTCACAAATGGTAGTTACTGTTATTTTATTTTCTGTGCAGTAGAAATGTAAAGTTTTACTAAATATCAAATCACTGTTTAAAAGGAACATTGGCAATCTGGAAAAGGGTATCCAGACTAGTGAAAGATCTATCAACCAAATCATACAAATAATTGCTTTAAAAAAGTGGGAATAATTTGCTGTGCACAAAGCAGGAAGTGGGGGTGGAAAAGGGAAAAGACACAATTATTAGCTGTGAATGTGAAGGGCTGTCATGTATGTAAATTAGGGAATAGATTTTTGTGTGTGTGGAAATTTTGATATTTAAAAGATAGTCATTCTTGTGCATTAGCAACCAGGCAATTTTAACATATGCTAAACTTTCCACATTCTTCCTCAGACCACACTCTGTTGACTCAGGCTTGGTGACTGTTGCTTCTGACCACACATGCCAGTTCTCATTGTTCTTGCTGGTTTTAAGCTTTGATCTGGAGACAGCAATAGTAAAACTGTGAGGTCAGTGCCTTAGAAATTAGAATAGTCACAAGATGAGTATGATTTGGCTTCTTGGTTGTTTTAGTGGCTTTAAAAAATCCTCTAATTTGGGCCTTTCATGTAGTGATGATGTGGGAAGAAGCTGGATATCTCGTGGGAAGAAAAAACTGAATAGTGGCTGAGATGATCTTAGTTTTTGTTCTCCTTTAATATCTCTATTACAAGCTCCTTATCTCTAGAAAGAAGTGAATAAATACAGTGTTGGAACCTCATATAAAAGAGCTATTTTCAGCTAGGTCATATCAGTTTGACTCCATGCTTGAGTTTGTGGCAATAAAAGAACAAGGCCTAGAGTTCATAGGATGAGTATTGTGATACCAAGATTGCTGGTGTATCTAATATAGCCTTCAAAGTAGTGTTATCACTTACGATTAACTATGACCACTGAATCTTATTCTTCACATGCAAACCATGGGCCTGGTAGTGACTAAAGATGCTCTGTGGCGGAGCTCTTATTTAGTCTGTCTCTTTAGTAAAGCTGAACCAAATGTGACATTAATAAAGTGATCTGTGTGAACTGACAGAAGAGTACTTTATTTCTTAATAGTTGTATATCTCCCTTGATCGCATTACTGACTTTGTTTAACTAGTAAGTTGGTATTTAGTTGTTGCATTTCTGTGATGGGAACAGGTGCTGGTTTAAGGAGCTTCCAGAAAAAAAGGCAAGCACAAAGACAAATGAGAAGAAGCATTACCAACATCAGGCCTGTGACTAGGAAGCTTCATTGTAATGCACTGCACTGCTCCCGTGTTCTTGGCCAAGGGAGTTTCATTGCTGCAGGCAAGTAGCTAGATCTGTCTGTTGTCAGTCACATCGATCTGTCACGTTTGCTAGGATGTACAGATGGATAATGTGGACAGGGAGCTGAGGATGATTTTGTATGTGCCAGATGGGATTGTGTGATATGATCTCCCCTGACTGTGGGAGCAACTGGCTTAGAATGTTCTTGAGCTGCAAAAAGCATCTCCTTATTACTGTGTACAATTAATTATATGCCATCAGCTTATTGTTTGCTATAAATAGGCACAGATTCATCTTCATTTACATTTTAGAAGGCTTACTCTCTTCCCAAAAAAACAGCATTTTTCATAGGAATGTATGCTGGAGGGAAATGCAGGTGCTATCTTTCTATGGGAGATGTGGCAAAACTGCAGCAGAACTCTGATATTTTAAATTATAAAATAATTTATAAATAAAAAAATATATAAATAATATATTATTTAAAATAAAATATATATTATAAGAACTATTATAATTTTTATATTAATTTTGATTTTATAAATTTAATATTATATTAAAATTTTAAAATAAAAGATAAATAAGATATAAATAAAATATAAATAAAATCTGATATCTTAATTATAAAATATTTCTGTTCTTTTAGTCATTAAGAACATCTTTTATTTTCTATCTCCATCAAGCGTACCATGTTTTGAAATCTGTCCTCTATCTAACCACCTGTATTAAATAAAATATACTCCCAATTTAATAACAGCAGCCATAATTCAGAAGTTCTGATCAATTGAAACATTATAGCTAGGAAAGAAAAAAATGGTTTTAGACCTTTGTTCACTTTTTTGAGATATAAGTGTGATTTCCACTAGTCATTCTTTAAAAATGATGAATGACAGCTCTACAGTTTTATTAATGCTTTCGCAGACCAATAGGAGTTCAGGCACCTTTGAATTACCAATGTCCTAGCATCATGTAGCTATTATATTATTATGATTATTAATTATTTCAATTATAAATTTTATACAAATTTTTCCTGTATTATTTTATTTGCATCATAAGAATAATCCCTTCAGATAGATATTTGGTTCCTATAATATGAAGACCCTAAGAGACAGAGAATACAATGGACTTGTCCAATATCACATAGCTATTCTGAGACTTCAGTTTCAAAATCAGGCACAAAGGTCTCTTTTCATCTTTGGTCATGAACTTTATGGAAGTTTTCAACAAATCTGCACCCATTCATGCATTTTTAAGTTGACGTGTAAAGTTTTTCATTACAAATTTAAATAGCTTCAAATGTAACATCTCTGATGTATCTAATGTACCAATTATATTAGTCTTTTGAATGTATCCTATAGTATAAAGTGATTGTAACCCAGTTATAAAATACATGGAACAATTTTTTATTTAATAGAAATTATACATCATTTTTTCTCCATGTCTTGTATTTTTGTTCCATTTTCCCTACAGAATGCTGTCTTGAAGTTTTTATACTCAAATATGTTTTATAAATCATGACATTATATATCTTTGCAACCAAAGTGCAGTTGATCCTCATTATTTGTCAATTTTGTATTTGCAAATTTGCCTACTCATTAAAATTTATTTGCAACCCCACAATCAGTACTTGTATCACTTTTGTGGTCATTCACAGACATGCAAAGAGCAGTGAGAAAAATGAGTCACCCAATGCATGTGTTCCCAGCTGCGGTCAAACAAGGCTATGTTCTGTTTTCCTGCTTCAGCTATCATACTATAAACGAGTATCTTTTTTAAGGTTTATTTAGCACATCTTCTGTGTTTTTTGTTGGTGATTTTCCTTGTTTATAGTAAGTATAGTGCTAACATACTATCTAGTGTTCCTAAGTGGAAATGTTGCAGGAATTAAGGGATGGGAGAGACCAATAGGTTGAACAGGAGGATTTTATTTAGTTGGCCAACAGTCCAGCAGATTAAAATCCAAAGGCTGAGCCCCGAACAAAGACAGAGCTTGACTTTTATACATGCAACTGAAGGGGGTTGGCCAGTTTAGTGGTGTGAAACCTGCAGGGCAGGCAAGCAAGCTTACAGAAGCAGAACAAAGGCAGTTTATCAAACAGTGACAGACACTGCAACTCAAGCGTGTCTTGTGACCTTTGCTATACTGCACAGATGGCAAAACCGGAACTTGCAAAACTCTTACAAACTTGCAAAAATAATCACAAGAATGGTAAGGGAGAAGGGGGAAGCTGAAAGGGGAGAAGAACTTGTTTTTCTCATCCCTGCTCTGGGATGGGAGGGAGAGGCTCTGGGGCTCATCCCCTGAGGGCCCTGGCTCTGCAGATAGCGTTATCAAAGCCATGCCAGAGCTCTGCCTATCACTAGGTCTTGGAGTGTGTCAGCCTAGTACAAGGCTTATTTTTTTCCTGCTTCATAGTAACACTATGATGTGCCTTAGAGAGAACACATGTGGGTTACATGAACTTTATTCAGGCAGGGGTTACAGTTTTATTGGCTGCTAATTCAATGTTATTGAATCAATGATATACATTAAAGAAGAGGTTTTAAAGTAGAAACATCATTAAACAGGCTATATATTGATTGGTTGATAAAAATGTTGTGACCAGAAGCTTGCAGGAACTTCACCTTGTATTTCCTGTAGGAGCAATGTTTCAGTGTTTGCTAATTCAATGTTTACAGCAACTTTATAGAACATAGCTTCCACAAATAATGAGAACTGACTATATGTATGTAATTTTAAAGGATTTAAAAATACTTTATAATCATAGGCTCTAAGTATTAATACATTTCTTCTGTACTGAGCTATCATTAAAGTTCTTTTTTTAACTTTTAAGTTCAGGGGTACATGTATAGGTTTGTCACATAGGTAAACTTGTGTCATGGGGGTTTGCTGTACAGATGATTTCATCACCCAAGTATTAAGCCTAGTATCTATTAGTTATTTCTCCTCATCCTCTCCCTCCTCCCACTCTCACCCTCTAATAGGCCCCAGCGTGTGTTGCTCCCCTCTAAATGTCTATGTATTCTCATCATTTAGCTCCCACTGATAGGTGAGAACATGCAGTACTTGGTTTTCTGTTCCTGGATTAGTTTGCTAAGGATAATAGCCTCCAGCTCCATCTCATTCCTTTTTATGGCTGCATAGTAGTCCATGGTGTATATGTACCATATTTTCTTTATCCAGTCTATCATTGATGGGCGTTTAGGCCAATTCTATATCTTTGTTATTGTGAATAGTGCTGCAGTGAATATACACAGGGATGTATCTTTATAATAGAATGATTTATATTTTTTGAATATAAAGTTTTTAGTAATATATAATTAATTATGCACACACACATGATTTACTTATTGAATTAGCTTTATCATGCAGGCAATCAAGAAAGATAAAATCAAGGAGTATAAAGAGATAGAGATAAAATAAGGAAGATAAAAGAATTACATTATTTATTGAATTTTTATGATATGGCAGTAAAAAAAAGAAAAAAAACAAAGAAGAGAGATGAGGAAAGATAAAGCAAGAGAATCAGAGGATAAATAGAGAGGAGAGCAGAACCTAGGGTAAGTGGGGAGAAAATGAGATTGTGTTACATATTTGGGGAAGAAGAAAGGTTTAATAATTACACCTGTCTGTAAAAATGGAAGTCAGAGGGAATAAGCACATACATATGCAAACATGCACACACACATTTCAAGAGTGCCTAAAATATAGAGATTAAAATTTTATTTCTTTTTTAAAGAAAACCTTTAGTTAATTGATTCATTTATCTATGAAAATCGTTTTCCAGCAGTGTTAATAGGGATAAAATCCAGTGAGAAATGTATGGGAATTATGTCATGCAGTGGAAAGGGAGTGTTAGAGGCAATGCAACTTTGTGTTTATAGCAAAGATTTGCCTTGCTTTAAGGAATTCTACAAAATTAGATGCATTTTGTTAGCTTGATGCATCTAATTTTCCATTAAAAAGAATCTTTTTATTCCACAATTATTATTTGTTCTAGCATAGGTTCATTAGGTGGGCACCTTTTAAAATATGAAAACCTCAGTACATTTATATGTCAACTTATGATGAATTGAAAATAAAAATAAAACATTTAAATAAATATGAAAATATTACCAAATTTATGAGACTTGTATATTAAATTTCAGGAACCTATGTTATTGCATTAAGCAAGAGTATGTTTGTTTATCCCAAGTTTTGTTGTTTACTTTAGCTACATATTCTTCCTTTTAAAGTTAAGTGATGGTACAGGAAAAGGTTTCTTGAACTTTGTGGTATTATGTCATGTCATTGGTGTGATAAATCAGTACTGGGCAATAGTACTTGAAGTATGCTTATAATTCACATTGATCTTCATACTTAAATTTGCAGGCTACCTTGACACAGATCCAAATAAAAGTATTTTTGTAAATTACTGATGTATCTAATCCAGTGAAATTGAGTTACATGGTCATGTCTGAATAATTCTCATTTTGATAATTTTATATGCGTAATCATGATATTCAGAGTCATATTATTGTCAACTCTCTAAATTAGATTAAAAGAAATATCTATTTTCGGTTACATAGAACGAGTTTCATTTAGTGCTGAAAGGTCAGGCTTAAGACATTTCTAAATGGCACTTCCAAAAACAGCAGCACTTTTACTGCCAAAGGGCAGGCGAAAATGCATTTCCCGACATAATTTTGAATGTTAAAAAAAAAAGAAAAATCAAAGAAATAAATTCCAATTTAATCTTTTAGCTGAATGTCACTGATCACCATGACTCTTTGTTAAAATGTCTTTGTTGATAGTATTGTAAACTGTCATTTGCTTCAAAATTTTAATGGTTATAGAGATGATAGAACAACATTATTCTGTTCTTTTCAAGTGGTTTGACTTCCCCTAACTAGTTCCCAAAGACAGATTTTGAGCTTTCTTGCTTTTGGTTTGCTGAGGCAGAGGAGAAACGTTACATGAAGGCTTGTGTTACTTAGCACTGGTCTTCTGTGAAAATAACTATTCTGAGAGAAGTGGCTTGTCCAAGGAAACAAAAGTATTTCACAGACTTCTTTGAATGTCTTTATTGTATAGCTAAGGAGTGGGAAACCCTTGACTAACTGGAAATGTAGTCCTCTTAGTCTAGTTTCTTTTGGCTTAAACCTAACTGGAATAGTATCATTTATGCCTATAGTTTCAAAAACACAATCGGACAGTGAGAGCCTTTAGTCCAGTTTCCTAGACTACCACAAGATGGGGCTAAATTATAAGTAGACAATGATATTTGTGGTCTATCAGAGCAGGCATTTACCTGATTTTAATTTTGTGATTGTTGCTGCTGCTGTTGTGATAGGAAAATGAGTATGTAACCATCTAAAGCTTACAAACTTTAGTAAGTGAATTTTTTTTTTTTTTTTTGAGACGGAGTCTCGTTCTGTCGCCCAGGCTGGAGTGCAGGGGCGCAATCTGGGCTCACTGCAAGCTCCGCCTCCCGGGTTCACGCCATTCTAATATTTTTTAAAACAACTCTGGAAAAAGTATTTCTTCTTCCCAAATGATCTACTTTAGTGGATGTATATATTATTTTTTCCTTGCCCAAATAGCGAGTTTGCCTTTTTTGCATTTTAAATTATTGTACTGATTGATTATGTATCTGCATATATAACATAAAATAGTACTTTTAAAAAGATTTGTCTAGCGTTCCATGTGATGAAATACCTCTTCCTAGCCTTTGTTTCTATCCCCATGTCATAGACATTATCTCTGCTCCTTCTCCTTCTATCTGCCTCCTTTTCATCTGTCTCTCATTTTTATCAGGTAACTGAAATGCTGAGGGTGTTTTTCCATTTTCTATACCTTCTCCTACCTCTATGACTGGGGAACGCTAAGCTAGCATGCTCAGATAGAACTGAAGAAATTCACTGGGTTAGGAGGAATGTGCATCCAAAGAGTTTGAAATCTGGTCTTATGTGCTAAATATTCATAAATATAAAATTATATTGATAATATTTATTTATTCGTTGACTATTCACTGAGCACAGTCTCTGGGCTCAGTACTATACTAGATATTCAGTATAGATTAGTTAGGACAGAAATGACTTCTTTAGTAATTAGGTTTCTGTAAATGCACAGATAATAAGTTTTCAGTTGATACATTTTGACAAATATATTTACTTGTATATCCAAGTCGAGATATAAAACAATTTCATCACCCCAGAAAGTTCCCTATTCCCCTTAATCCCATTTTGAGTCAATTCATCCTGCCCACACTCCTATTCCTAGCAACTACTTTTTAAATTTCTATCACAATATGTTAATTTGTCCTCTTCTTAAACTTCATATAAATGGAATTTGCTGTTTTATGTATGACTTCTATCACTCAGCAGAGCGTTTTTGAAATTTATTCATGTTGTTGAGTATATCAATAGTGTGGCTATTTATAGTGTATTATTTTCTTGTATAATATACCACAGTTTGTTTACTCATTCTATTGATGGACGCTAAAGTCACTTATGATTTTTGACTATTTTTAATAAAAGTGCTATGAACATTCTCATACACATCTTTTTGAAGACATATGCTTTCACTTATTTTATATATAAACCCAAAAATGGAATTGCTGAGTTCTTATATAGGTGTATTCTTAACTTTATAAGAAATTGCCAAATAGTTTTTCAAAGTAGTTATACAATTTTTACTCTAAATAATAATATAAGAGGTTTCCAGTTCGTCCACATAGCATTTCCTATAGTCGGCTTTCATTTTAGCCATTCCAGTGGGTGTAAAGTAGTATTTCATTGTTTGGAAGTATACCTAACCTAATAAGGGTATTTATTAACAATACTACCAGAACTCTGGAGGGTATGATGAAAAAATTGAGAACGGCAGTCAAGAGTGCAAAGCAGAATCTTGGAGAGGAAAGACAAAGTAGTATGGGGATTAAACTATGTAGTGAGAAGGAATTAATGGATATTCAGAGTTTTCTATGTTAAGCAGTTGTCTATGATAATAGGTATAAGAGTCATTAAAAGTGCTGACCAAGAGATCGAGACCATCTTGGCTAACACGGTGAAACCCTGTCTCTACTAAAAATACAAAAAAATTAGCCAGGCATGGTGGCGGGCACCTGTAGTCCCAGCTACTAACTGGGCGTGCATGACCAAATCTGCCACTGCACCCACCTGGCGACAGACGAGACCCTGTCTCAAAAAAAAAAAAAAAAAAAAACAAAAAAAACATGCTGACCAAAGCAGGGAGAGACCTCAGTTATGTGGTACATTTAGCTGTAGCCCAGTTGATATTCAGCTTAAACTAAAAAAGTATTGCGTATATGATAGTAGAATGTCTGAGCTATCATTGCCCCAGACCTCTTCTTGCTGTCATTCTTATGTTGTCTTAAAAAGCTGGTCATACTCTGTTCAAGTAATTAAAACTAATTACGGAAGATTTCACCCTGTAGAGTGCCCTAAAATTAAATATCTGTACTTTGCCCTTGACCCAGACTCACCTACAGATAGACGATTCTGGCTTAAAACCCTCTTTCTCAAAGTGAAAAAGGGGAGTTTGTCCAAATCATCTTGTGGTAGGAAGAACACAATGTCTTCTGAAAGGAGAATATAGAATTTATCACTACCATAGGTCATCAAAACATTTTGTAGGACTTTTATTGGTCATAAATATGATGGAGCTAATATATTTAGATCTTGGCATTAAAAAAATCATTCATCACTGTGGTTACATTTCACTATCTCAAATGTTAAATTCTGCATTTTAAAACTTGCCAACAAACTTTAAAAAAAATTCCACATTTTACTTTGGAATAATTTTACATTTACAGAAAAATTGTGAAGATAATACAAAGATTCCATACACCCTTGACCCAGATTTCCCTACTGTTAAACAACTCTCACAACCATGGTGCATTTGTTAAAACTAAGAAATGAACACTGGTACGTTACTATGAACTAAACTTCAGACTTCATTTGGATTTCACCATTTTTTCTGCTAATGCCCTTTTTGTTTGTTTCAGGATTCAATCCAAAAGATAGAATATTGCATTTAGTTATCATGTATCCTTAGTCTTCTCTGACCTGAGTCAGTTTCTTAGTCTTTTCTTGTTTTTCATGATCTTGATAGTTTTGAAGAGTCCTGGTCAAAAATTCTGTAGAATGTCCCTCAATTTGGATTATCTGATGCTTTTCACATTATTAACCCGGGTTATAGTTTTTTTGGAGAGAAATACTATAGATGTGGAGTGTCCTTCCCATCACAACATATTAGAGGGACATAGTATCAATATGACTTATCACTGGTGACGTTAACCTTAATCACTCAGATAAGTTGATGTCTGCTAGGTTTTCCCACTGTGAGATTACTATTTTTCCCTTTTCACATTCTATTCTTTAGAAGCGAGTCACTAAATCTAGTTCACACTCAACATGTGTCTGTGGCGGGGGCAAGGGGCATAGTGGGAATTAAGCTCCCTCTCTTGGAGTGGGAATTATTTACGTATATTAAAGGGAAATTTTCTGTACAGAAGATTTATATCTTCTATCCATTTATTTATTTTTTCAATAATTTACTTTTATCAGTATGGACTCATGGGTATTTATTTCATACTTTGTTTTAGAGTCTAATAATCCATTATTTTGTTCAAAGTTCTAGCTTTGTTTGGACTTTGCAAGCACTTTTGGGTTGGCTCCAGTGACTTTTTCACATAAATAACCCCTATTTCTTTATTTTCCTTTTTAGTGCTTATTTACTTTTTGAATTACAAGATGCTGTAGACTCTTTTTTTTTTTTTTTGAGATGGAGTCTCGCTCTGTCACCCAGGCTGGAGTGCAGTGGGGCAATCTCGTCTCACTGCAAGCTCCGCCTCCTGGGTTCACACCATTCTCCTGCCTCAGCCTCCAGAGTAGCTGGGACTACAGGTGCCCGCCACCACGCCCGGCTAATTTTTTGTATTTTTAGTAGAGACGGGGTTTCGCCGTGTTAGCCAGGATGGTCTCGATCTCCTGACCTCGTGATCCACCTGCCTCGGCCTCCCAAAGTGCTAGGATTACAGGCATGAGCCACCGCGCCTGGCTGCTCTAGACTCATCTTATATTTTTCCTGTGCTGGCCCTAGAATCAGCTATTTTTTTCTAGGACCCCTAGTTTCATTTACTGGAAATTGCATTTAGATACCAAGATCTTGACACTGGATGTGTTTATTAAAACTGGGTGTCATTGCCTTTAGACCCTTTCTGTGGACAGAGCTGGAAAATTAATGAATACTATGTATATACACATCATGTCCGTGTGTACACATAGTATCTACAGAATGTTTTACAATGGCTTGGGAAATACCTTTGCATGAAATGCAGAAGGAAATACCAATATTATAAAAGTCAAAGGATTCGATGGAAAATGTCTTACCCTGTGCCAGATATTACTTATGTAGTGCTACTTTTGGTGGATATAGATGCTATGGACTTGGCATATCACCGACAAAACATTGAACTAATTTATTAAATGGCTGAAGTATATTTTGAAGTTTATTTTTTCAAAGCAGAATTTATTAATCTTAATCTCTCCTCCTGCAAATTTTTAATCTGAAAACTTTGCTATAAGTACTTCGTTTACTAACTCTTTTGGATATTCGTATGATGATTATTTGTCATATTTTCTCTTTTTTTGGCTTCCATATTTGACTTTTTTCTTTACCTAATAAAGCTCTGATATTTTCACTGCTTAAAAAACCTATAGAATAAAGCTATATATAAAACTTTACTTATATAACTAAAGCTATTATCTACTTTTCTTCAACTAGCATTCTAGCTGGTTAAGCCAGATATAACACTCTGATCTTGCTTTAGTACTGCTCGCTTTACTCCAGTGATTTTTACTAATACAATTGGCCCTCCATATCTGTGGGTTCCTCATTCATGGATTCAATCAACTATGAATTGGAAATACTAAAAGCAAACAAAAAAGGATGGTTATGTCTGTACTGAACATGTATAGACATTTTTCCTTGTCATTACTTCCTAAGCAATACAGTATAACAGTATTTCCATAGTACTTACATGGTACTAGGTAACATAAGTAATCTAAAGATGATTTAAAGTACTCAGGAGGATGTGCTTAGTTATATGCAAACCCTACACCATTTGTATAAGGGACTTGAGCCTCCGTGGATTTTGGTATCTGTGGGGGTCCTAGGACCAATCCTCCATTAATGTCTTCAAGATGCCCATATCTTTCTTCTTTCGTAGTTAATTTTGAAGGCCTGGAAGCGGGGGTGGGGGGACTTTCCTTTTTTATTTTTATTTTTTCAATTTTTTTGTTGTTGTTGCTGCTTCAATGTCCTTTAAGCATCTCTCTATGCTGTAGGGATTTGATCTAGTTTTTTCTTTCTTTCACAGATTCTTTTTTTAAAATAATTTCAACTTTTATATTAGATTCAGGGGGTACACGTGCACATTTGTTACCTGTGTGTATTGTGTGATGCTGAAGTTTGGGGTATGAATGATCTCATCACCCAGGAAGTGAGCACAGTACCTAACAGGCAGTTTTTCAGCCTTGATCTTGTCCCTTCTTCCCTCTCTAGTAGTCCCCAGTGTTTATTGTTCCCATCTTTATGTCTGTGTGTACTCAGTGGTGAGTTTCCACTTATTAGTTAGAACAAGTGATATTTGGTTTTTTGTTCCTGCACTGATTTGCTTATGATAATGGCCTCCAGCTGCATCCCATTTTGCTGCAAAGGACATGACTTCATTCTTTTTATGTCTGCATAGTATTCCATGGTATATGTGTACCAATTTTTTTTTATCCAATCCATCACTGATGGGCATCTAGGTTGATATGATGTCTTTGCTATTGTGAACAGTGCTGTGATGAACATACAAGTACATGTATCTTTTTGGTAGAATGATTTATTTTCCTTTGGGTATATATCCACTAATGGGATTGCTGGGTTGAATGGTAGTTCTGTTTTAAGTTCTTTGAGAAATCTCCAAACTATTTTCCACAGTGGCTGAACTAATTAATATTCCCACCAATAATATATAAGTGTTCCCTTTTCTCTGAGGCCTCATTAACATCTTCTTCTGCATATTCTTATGCTGCACATCCTCAAACCCCTCTGCTATCCTATAGTATCTGACTGGATACCCAGGACCTTTACTTGTTGTGATGGTTAATTTTATGTGTCAATTTAACTGGGCCATGGGATGCCCAGATATCTGGTTAAACATTATTTCTGGGTATGTCTATGAGGGTGTTTCCAGAAGATTAGCATTTGAATTGGGGAACTGAGTAAAGTAGGTGGCTTTCTCCAGTGTAGGTGGACAGCATCCAGTCCACTGAGGGCCTGAATAAAACAAAAAGGTAGAGCAAGTCTGAATTTGTTCTCTGCCTGACTGCTCGAGCTGGGACATCAATCTTCACCTGCTCTTGGTACTTCTGGTTCTCAGGCCTTCAGACTTAGACTTGAATCTATACCATTGCCCTCCAGCTCTCAGGCCTTCAAACTGCACTGTCAGCTTTCCTGGGTCTCCAGCTTGCAGACAGCAGATCATGGGATTTATCAGCCTTCATAATTGCATCAGCCAATTCTTTATAATAAATTTCATTATATATATTTATGACATATATGATATATAAATAATAGGATAGGTAATAACATATAAGACACATTATATATGTGTGTGTGTGTGTGTGTGTGTGTGTGTGTGTGTATGTCCTATTGGTTCTGTTTCTTTGGAGAACACCGAGAAAATATACCTGTTGATTATCAGTTGTCAGCACAGTTGGGTGATTTTACATATATTTATATATCTATCTATATAATTTTATAAATTTATATTATCTCTATATAGAAATCAGAGTAGAACATAAAATAGTATATACTTGATATCTCTACTTTCTAATTTTCACCTTGCTCAACTCACTGCAAACTGGCTTCCAGCCTTCACTAAAACTATTTTAAGTTTTCCAAAGACTTCTTGACAAATCCAATGCATGTTTTCCATTTCTAAAAGCTATTATTGGACTACTTTACCATGTTTAACTATGGAGTCTTCCATTCTTAAATTTATTGACATGACCTTCTTCTGATTCCTCATTGTGCTTGCCTGGCCTGTCTTTCTCTCTTTCCTCTGAGAGCCATCTTAGATGTTGGTGTTGCTCAAGTATTTTTATCTGTATTTTCACTACACTATCTCTGTGTATCAGTTTCCTATTGCTTCTCTAACAACTTACCACAAACTTAGTGGTTTAAAGCAACACAAGCTTATGTTTTTACAGTTCTGGAGGTCAGAACTCCAAAATCAGTTTCATTGGACAAAAGTCCAGGTGGTGGGAGGGCTGTTCCTTCTTTAGGCGGTGAGGGGAGGATGTGTTTCTGGCAGCTGCTAGAAGTCTTCTATGTTTCTTGCCTTGTGGCCCCTTTCTCCATCTTCAATGTCATATCACTCAAATCTCTAATTCTGTCATCACATCACTTTCTCCTGTAACTCTGATTCTTCCTGCATTCCTCTTATAAGAAACCTGTGATTACACTGGGCCCACCCAGATAATCCAGAATAATTGCTCCATCTCAAATTTCTTAACTTAAATTACATCTATAAATTCCATCTTGCCATATAAGCTAACATATTCACAAATTCTAGGAATTAAGATGTTGAGATACTCAGGGACATTATTATTTAGCCTACCACACTCTTGTTGATCACCTTCATTCTTATGGTTTTGATTAAACTAAATGTTGATGATTTTCATATCAGTGTATTCTACCCAGCTTTCTCTTCTGCACTCAAGATCCATACATTCAACTGCTTGCTAGACATTTTCACCTGGATTTATGTAAAATTCAATTATAAGAAATAGACCTTATTGTGTCCCCCAGGCCATTTTCACTTCCTATGTTCTTTATATCCATTAATAGTCTCCAAAACTGAAATATGTGGTCATTCTTAAATCTCACCACCCTCTCAGTTCCCATATTAAAGCAGTTGCTGCATTCGGTTAATTTAACTTATCTTTTTGTCTAATATGTCTCCTCCAAGTCTTCCTTATTTCAATGATCAGTTTTCCCATTTGCAGAATGGAATGATAGTGCATAATTCTTAAGCATTATGATATCAACTTTACAGATAAAGAAATTAAAGCATAGAGAAGTCAAAACCTTTTGCAAGGTCACATAACAAGAGAATTGGAATTTAAATGTGGGGTTCAGCTTTTTCTACTTTAGGCAAGTTCCTTTTATCTTTTCTGGATTACTCAAATAGCCTCCTAACTATTTTCCCTGATAATTAAGTTTGGCTCTTCAAGTCTATAGTCCTCAATGTCACATGATCTTTCTAAGATTCAGTAGTAATTCCTCAACAAGGTTCTCTGTGATCTGGATTCTGTGTACTTCTTATTACCATATTCTTCTGAGCCATATCCTGCTTTAATTTGATACTATTAGCAGCCCTGACATCCTTGTGTTTCTTGGTGCATACCTGTTGTTCTCAATCTTGTGCTTTTACTCTGGCTAAGCTTTGCCTAGACTTCCCTTCCCTTAACTTCTCTATCTTTAAAATCCTACCTGTTCTTTAAAACTCAGCTCACACATAATCACTAAGCAGGTATTTAAACTCCCTTTTCCCTAAGTTTGTATTAAGTGCTCCTCTATATCCTGTGTTTATTTCCACCATTAAACCTACCATTCTAAAAAATATCAGTTTGTGTGTGTGTTTCTCCCGTGTGTGTATACGTATGTGTGTTTTACTCTATTGCTGGATACTTGAAGAGAAAGATTGTGTTTTATACTCTTCTCTCTTCACAATGTCTAGCACAGTTCCTGGCACAAAATATTACTCAATAAATGCTCTTGAATGAAGAAATGTGTGCATATTCATTTTTATCATTTTCTCAACAAGATTAGAAACAGTCTTTGTGTTTTCTGCATGAAGATATTACCTCTAAGCCTTTAGATAATAATCATAGTGGAGGCAATTACCATGCTGAAGAAAGAAAATGAATTCCACCTGTAATATGGATTCCTGTCTTGATAAGAAATTGCCTTACATAAAATAATATGAAATCATTATATTAATGTTTAATAGAAAGAATGCTTTTATTGTCCCTATGAAAGCATTTTTCTATTTTTGCCTTGTTCAATATAAGTAAGCTGAAGGTATAATGAAGAGAAAATGTAAAACGCCTTTATACAATTTAAATTTCTTATAAATAACTAGTAATAGAAGGGAAATCTATTTCTGTTTGTATACATATTCATTCAAGCAGGAAAGCACCAATGACAAATTCCAAATTGTCAATTTACCCAACAGGAATATATCTATTTTGTGTCACAGTAACAGAGGACCAATACCTTGGAAAAAAGATTGTTCTTCTTTGTTAAAAAATATATAGCTTTGTTTGAGAATGCTGGACCTTGCTCCAATCTAGTATCAGCTGCTCCTGTGATTAGTGCTATACTCCAGTGAATTTGAGTGACAATCTAGTTTTGCCAGTGCTCATGTTTACTTAACTCCCAGATGTATGAAGAATATTATAATCTATTTTATAAATTGAAACTACTTATTAGTGATTTACAGTGACTTTTTAAATCTGGATAGATTGCACAGAAATTATGTCATTTTACATAATAAGGATAAGGCACTTTTTTTTTGTTTTTTTTTGTTTTGTTTTGTTTTTTGCTAATGGAAAACTACCAACAAAAAGCAAACAGCAAAAAGGAAAAGTGCTCATTTTTGAAATAGGACACCAAATAACGAACAACTGAGGAAGAAATTCTGCTAAAATAATTGGGACTCAACGACACTGAAAATCTATGACCTCATCAGCCTGGAGACAATTAATTTTATTATGGTTCATTACATAACCTCCTGAAAATACAAGCACCATGTAAACTAAGAAAAATGAAGAAGCAATGAGAAGAATTACTGATAGAGAACAAGACAAGCATTTCCCTTCAGTGGTTTTAATGTTTAGTTATCTCATTAAAAGATAGTTTTGAAGTAATTAATTATGATATTTGGTTGGAACATTTGGATTTACACTCCAATCAAATCATTTGGACCTCTTTTTGAGGCACTTTTAAACAAAGCTACAAATGGTGGCTACTGCCTTATAAAAATGAACAGTGTATATGGGATGGCTGGGAATGACTCTTCATTTTTCATTTGTTTTCTCAAATACAGTAGTAAGCACTTTCAGTTGTGCTCTCTTCGCAAATAATCCACTTGTCAAAATGCTCATTAATTTATTAATCAAATGTTATCTCCTAAGCTGCTCTTATTTATATTGTGTGCCTCTAGCAAATACATCTAGTCGTTGCTTTGGTTTCATTCCAGTCTAGTGATTTCAAACTCCTGTTGGCCAATCTTTGTTCTAGAATTGTATTTACAGCTGAGCACATGATATCCACCTCCCTTCTTCAGATATTCTGCAGTCATCTTGACAAATCTCAATATTCACACATACATCTGTCTTTCTCCATTCTCTTCCCTGCCTCTAATACATTCTGAACCTAGCTGCAAGTGTTCATTGTGTATGTTTACCCTGATTCACTAATTGACAATAAATTCCTGAGAGCTAGTCTTTTCAGTTTGTATGGATGAACATTCTCTTTCCAGTAGTTGAAAACAAAGGTAGCAAGCTGAAAACCTTTTTCTCTGATAGAAAAAAGAAATGTATTAGATTGAACATAAGAGCATACTATATTTGGTATGAGTCAAGGTGGAATTATTATTGATCAATCTGGTTTAAAATCCTCTTCACTGAATCCACTAAGTCATTATATTGGGACACCAAATTAAGAAACTTTGGGTCTGTTTGTTAAGTGAAAGACACATCACTGACCTTAACACGGAAGTGGCACTTATTAGGTTTTTGGGTAATTTTAAACCTTTTTTATTTTTTAAAAATAGTTTCTGTAAAGGTTAACTTTTCATCCTACTGGTCTATTAAAGACTGATATGCTTGGAAAATTGGCCAATTTAGATAAATAGTAAATTGAGATAAGGAGGTGATACACTTTATTGACTGGAATTATATTCTTGGACAATACAATAAGCAAATAATTTATAGCAGGTGTGATTCAAGTTTGACTAATATAAAAATGTGTGTGTATGTGTGAAGGGGGGAAGAGCATAAGGAAGCTTAGCTTTGTTTTTTGTTTCTGGTTTTTTTAGAGACAGTGTCTCACTCAGGCTGCACATACCTCAGTAATGGTTTGCAACTGGTTTCCTGGACATTGAGGCAGTCTACCGTGCTGCTGGTTTATGTTTGTGGGAATTGTGAACTTTATAGATGACTGAATAGCTTTTATTGACTTGTACAAAACTCTATTCGTGTCATTTCCCAGGTCAAAAAGTTAAAATTATTTTTTTTCAATGCCTGTCAGAGAAAGTTCAGTCAACCTTTCCCAATCTGGTCTTTATCTTCTTATTCTATTTCTTGCTATTTCTCAGTATGCATTCTCTTATCCAGTTTGGATGTGATACATAGCATTTTCAAACAAAGCATACTCTTTCTCTTCTCCATGCCCAATTAATTCGTTTCCATCTATTAAAATTTTACCCATTCTTTAAAGACTAGTTCAAGCCCCATTTCCTTCATAAGCAAATATTTAGAGTTTATATTTCTTTTTCTCCTAGAATATTATATTACTAATTTTCCATATGACATCTTATCTAGTACTATTTTCTATGGCCATTTAACTTTTCATGTTATTTAACTTTTCCTTATGCTTATTACAGTGTAAGTTTCTCAAAAGTAGGAACCATATATTATCTTTATAATGCTTATTGTGTTTGGTTTAATATTAAACGTTCAGTTACTCAAAGATGTGTTGAGATGAATGGATGAGTTAACTTAGCCATGATGGCTATGTGTAACTGGACTAATGCAAACCTATTATTACTACCTGAGAAAAGGACTGAAATAAAATTCTCTGCAAATAATGAGTCAGACTTATTTTTTTTCCCCAAGCAATAGTCTTTCTTAGAGAGAGCATTGTACCCTAGAGCTATAAAATAAGATTTTGCAGAGCTAAGAGCTTACCTGTGATTAACTATGTGCCATAGGACTATGGACAGTTTCCTCAATCTTTGCATGCCTTTGTTTCTCTATCAGCAACATACAATAAAATGCCTTCTTTCCCTTGATTGACAATAGAAGTTATAGGAAATAATGGGTCCTACCTTTGACTTTCCTGTTCTTTCCAAACAAAGAGTGGTTATCAAGATTTCAGGGTCTGTATTTAAAAAATATATAATTTTAGAAATATATGTATATAATTACATGTATGAAGTCTTTTCAAAAATAATATTTCATGAGATAATATTCTGCTCATCTATCACATGTATAGCCGTTGGTAAAAAAAAAATGTGTGTTTAATAAATATCAAAAGCAAATAATTTGTCTTTGCAAATTCTTTTGTTTCTTATTATGTATTTGAAGCTCAGTTTATAGACAATCAGTTAAAACTTTATAAAATGTTTAAATATAGAATAATGCACTATTTATAAACCACAAATGCATATACAACACTATGTATACAAAATTATTGCAGCAAAAATGACTTAAAATACATCATTTTCATTTTATATTTGTAAGATCTTATTGCCTATTTACTCAGAGTCTGTAATCAAGATAAAAGACAAGCTTTTCTGAGAACTTTGGAAGCTGAGCAACCAGAGTCCTGGTTTCCAAACTATGTACCAACAGGTCCTAGGGTGGTGCAGTGGATGCACATGGCTGCTGAGGTATATTTTAACATTTTGAGATTAACACAGTGATGCTTAATGTCAATTGAGCACCAAACAGACTATTAGCTTGAGGTAGTTTATAGTTTTAGCATTGGATTGTACTACCTTATTTTAATCACTTTATGCATTTGTGAAGGTGGGTTTTGGAGGCTGCTATGATTACGAGCAATAACCATGGGAAAATCAGTGTGGAATAAAATATGAGGATGACAATGTCCAATATGATCCCAAGGTTTGAAAAGCTGTGCAGTGTTCAACTTTATTAGCTAAAATAATTAAATAATTATAGTTAATAATGAAGTAAAGATGTTCTTTTTCTTTCACTTTATTATGTTTTCAAATGCTGCTAAGTTGTTACGATATAAATAATTATTAAATGGTTTGGACCAGGCTATATTTTATTTTTATTTTCTGTTTTTGAGACAGAGTCTCTCCCTGTTGCCCTGGCTGGAGTGCAGTGGCACAATCTCAGCTCACTGCAACCTCTGCCTCCTGGGTTCAAGCAATTCTCCTGCCTCAGCTCCCTAAGTAGCTGGGTTAACAGGCACCCACCACCATGCCCCACTAATTTTTGTATTTTTAGTAGGGATGGGGTTTCATCATGTTGGCCAGGCTGGTCTTGAACTCCTGACCTCAGGTGATCCACCCGTCTCAGCCTCCCAAAGTGCTGGGATTACAGTCGTGAGACACTGTGCCTGGCCTACATTTTAAATTGAATTGTTAGGTATTTCTTTTGGCCTAGGGTGCTGTTAAAAATTACCGAGAAAACCTGAAAACCAAGAAAATCTGGGAATTTTCTTCTCTGAGATAGAAGTCCAAAGAATTTTTTGGAGATTGAGCAGAGATGATTCCAGCTTATGTCTGCATGCTGTGGAGGGAAACACAGAGTCACTTGGGGGGTCCTGAAGGAGAGGACTGAAACAGGCTCACTTTGGGATGATTGTGTGTACATATTGCTTATCTGGAAACAAGGATTACTCTACTTCTGTGGTGCTAATGAGACCCCATGTGAAACAGAGAAATGGAACATTTGATTTTAGTTCACAGTCGTGGTACAGATGCCTGTTCAGTTTTGTATACAAAAAGAATTAATGCTCGTTTTACTTACTATAAGGAGAACTGCCGGAAGTGAGTAAATGTAAATTTTATTCTAAAAGTTTCACTCCTTTTGGTGGAGAAATGTTTTAGAATTATTTTAAGATTAACATGGGTTTTTAGGCATGAACTAATTATTCATAACTGAGGCCCTCATTTCAATGTCCAACTTGAAAAGTTTTCCAGAAATGATCATAACATTGGGTATCCACTGTCATTTGTTAAGTTTTTAAACAGAAAATTGTACCTATGGATTATCTTAAGGGATCCATTACATTTCCACTTAATCATTATTAGTAACATTTTTCTAATGTTTTCTTATCTAGTGACAAAAGCACACTTCATACTTAATACTTCTAAGAATTCTAGTCATCATATTAAAATTGGATTTTAAAAGATTTATTATTTAAAATAATGATTAAATAACAGACTGCATATTTACTATAAATTGGACATATTTAAGTAAGTGTCTATTAACATTAACAAAGTTATATTGAGGCATTCTTACTGATAATTCATACTTATTATTGTTAGCTGTCAAGCTTAATAAGCTGCAGACAGGAAGATATAATTCCTTTATATAATACAATAAAGCAGACAGAAGAATTAGGTTACGAAAAGACAGAAAGATAGTGAGCATCTAACCAAATAAGATTCAGTTGAAATTTTTTTTTTTATCCATTTAATTCCACGGACCATGTTCATGGCAGTTTTGTATCAGGAGAGGATCTTGGGTGGTTTAAGGAGGGATCTGTAGAAGAACTGAATTCTCAGAAAGGATATGACAGGGAAGAAAAAGAAAATCTAACCTTATGATGATGTATGTGGGTACAGTTTTTAGGCACAAGATATATCTGGAAAGGAAATGAACAGTTCAACAAATAGAAAAATTATAGAATTTTGAGGATTTATGATAACCTAAAGATTTTATCCAACACTTTTGATTTAGAGGTGAAGGGTTTGAGTCCCAGAGCAGTTAACAATTTTATTTTGGTCACAGAGCTAGTTATCAGCAGAGAAACTATGAGAATGTAGAACTTCTGCACATGTCAGTGCTTTTCCACATTATGTTCCAGGACATAATTCATACAAGTTAATTGTGTATTTAATATTTATTTTAATGCAATAACCCACTCACATTGTGATTTTAATTCAGCATATTTTTAAATCTGCTTTTAGGACATTTGAGGACAAGAGACAGGCAGGAAAAGTGTTTCAGTGGAAATAGCATGGGCTTAGTAGTCAGGATTGGAATTCTGACTTTAATATTTATCACCTCCATGACATTGGAAGATATTTTAAATCTCTGTGCCAAAATTTCCATAACTTTATAATTGGAAAAATATGTCCTATTATGTTGGGATTAAGAATCCCAATTTAAATAAAGTGTATAGAGACCTGGGATTGTTGAGTATGCAACAAAAAGGCTGAGAGTTGTAGGAGACTGTGGTGCTGATATTAGTATTCAAACTGTTGACTAATAGGGTCTCTTCTTAGAGAAGGATGGATTTCTGTGGTGCATGGTTGAATGTGAAGCCACTTAAGGAGAGAGTAGTGTCTGCCAGAGGCACCGACATACACTGATCACCTGCCTCTTTCTTGCTGTCATGGATTTGATGCATCAAAAAAAGTCAGTTATTACACCCTTAAGTATCTTCCTGGGTCACAAATTCTACTAAGTGTAGCATTGACTTTGTTGCTTGTCTTTCTTTCTTTCCCCCTTTCCCCCAGCCTTCTCCTCCGCTATTCTTTTTTTTTGAGCAGCAAGAATCCTACCCCTTCGGGAAGGTTTTATGATAAAATATAACTATAGGACAATGGATTACATTGTCTTCTGTGTGTCCCTTTATATGTGAACACAGCAGATGGTTCTTCTCACTTTGATATTATCCTTAATATTTAGTTTTACTTACAAAATTGTGCAACAATATGAAGTACAGTATCTCTTATTTGCTGCCAGTCTTTCTCAGAGAAAGCACATTTGCCTTCCTGTAAAAGAGGGGGTATGTTAAGTGTGAGAGAGTAGACAGATCTCATTCATGAACACAAACATAGGGTTAAACTAGCAGGTGAACAGTGTGAACTGTGAGTGTGTGTGTATGTGTGTGTGATTTTCTAGGTTAGGGATCCAGAAAAACTTGCCCTAGTTAAGGATTCACCAGCTACTATATTTCTTTAGAAAACTTGCTTTAATATTACATGTACAATTCCTGTGAATTGCCAGATTTATGTAAAGATTGACAGGGAGAAATTCTTCAGTCTTCTATCAGGATAGAGCTCTGCTCCAGGGAATGCTTAAGCAAATCTTGCAGATTTTCTTGCTGGAGTGTTAGATGGATGAAAAGAAACTGGTAAAGAGTTTGAACCTGGGAAATGCAAAGAATTTTGGGAAGGAGGACTGATTGTAGTTTTGATTTGAATTGGACACAGGTGACTTTTCTTCAACAACTTCTCTGAGAAGGATGAAAATCAGGTGAAATGAGGCTATATAAGTGAAAGAGTTTATAAATAGGATTGATTTATTTGAAAGGAAGGCACACACAAACAATAGTTACTTTATGTTTAAATGTAAAATAGTCATTGTCTTGACT
Organism: Hylobates moloch; assembly: GCF_009828535.3. NCBI lineage: Eukaryota > Metazoa > Chordata > Mammalia > Primates > Hylobatidae > Hylobates > Hylobates moloch. The sequence goes on along the minus strand of NW_026652286.1, from coordinate 79,567,812 downwards.
AAAGTGAAGAATCTGTTTTTTTAGGAAGTCTTTCCCAATGCTTGATCAATCTGAGTTGGCCTATGCCAACTTCACAAATAAACCAAGTATATTTCTGCATTTTTCTTTTCCAGTTGGAGAGTGGGCTTTAAATACTTTATTAAAATACAATACATCCAGCAGGGCTGGATTTGTGGGTATGAGTTTGCGCAAGCTTCTTTTCCTAAAATCAGAGCACAAACTATTCATTCTCAGCGGACTACTCTACCTACAGTATTTAGATTGCTTTTGCTAGCTGTAAGGCTGCTGCTTCTTCTTTTTTAAATGGACAGTAGCTATGCTTCATTTTAAAAATGTCAATTCTAATATAAACACAGCACTCTTCATATTGAGAGCTTTTGAACCCTGCTCCTGAACAGAAATACAAAGGAAACCCTTGAAAGCAAAGCAGATGTTGTACTGGCTATATCTAGGCCTTGATTTGTTTATAGTTTAAAAATCCATGGGAAAATAATGATCAAAGGCAGGGTGTAATTCATACAGAAAATTGTAAGACGACTTCATCTGGCTAGATTCTGTAAAAAGTCTTTGATTCAAATGGTTCACACAAAGAAAAAATGTCCCATAGGTTCAGAGTTCTTTCTGGCAATAAACTTCCAGTGTAAACAGGAAGGCTCTTGGGCCTCTTACAAATTTTAGAAACAAATGATACTCATTGCCTTGCACTCAATAACTTTGACTTTGAGACAAGAGTTGGAATGGTTAATAAAAAGTTCCAATTCTAAGTTCAATATGAAGTTTATTTGCCATTACCATAATATTTATTTGTGTGCGCAGCAGTTTATTGAAAGAATGTGAAGGACACATGCTATTTAGTATATTTAATACTAACTAAAATCATATAATTCTAAAGAACTTGACTATTATATAATTAGTACCAAAGAAGAGAACTAGGAACTCCAATCCTTTATGCTGATTGATACTGTGTAGCAGAAATATTAAACAATTACCCCAAAGTTAGAATAATGTAATTTTCATTGTAATTTAGAAAAAGCTAGTGAAACTTTTTAGCAAAATTGATGATTTTTTATCATTAAAAGTGTAATTTGAGTCTAATTTTCAATGGACACAAATGCACATAGAATTAATTGAAGTAATGGAGAAATCAACAGTAGATGCACCACACAGTTTAAATAATAATTGTAACAATTATTATTTTGAAAGAAACATCCTCAGCAGGATGAGAATACACACATATATAAGAATATATATTATATATATTCTTTCTCATATGTATATGTATATACATATACATATATATATATAATTTGAAGGGGGAGTGTCTGAGTGATAGTACACACTTTTCTATCTTTGAAGCCCATTTAAGATCTGGGGAAAAAGGTACGTCTCTGAACCAGTTTGAGTGGATTTTTCCAAATGAAACCTCAAATAGCATTTATATTTAAGCCCTCACAAACACTTGGGAAGATTTGAAGTTAAAAGCAAATTGTGGTGGGGGTACAGCACAGGTTTTGTGGTTTGGTTTTACTTTTTAAATAAACACAGTCCACACAAACCCATCTGCCTTCACCTGGAAGGACCAGTTCTTTAATAAAAAAACACTTTGGCTTCGGTTTCACTGGGAAACTAAAGCCAGAGCCCCTAAACTTTTCTCTCCGCAGATTGGGGGAGCTGGGGAGGGTGCTCATCCACTTTATTGCAGGGGGAAGTACAGCCTGGGACCCCTCTTTCGGGATACTGTCATTTGCCCCTTCTTCCCATCCCTTACTCTATCCTCAGAACCAGCATGAGAGTTTTCTGGGGCTAAGGCAAGGGGCAGTGGGGTCAGGCGCTGGAAGGACTGGTTTGCAAAGAGATAAGCTTTGGAATGAAGCCGCACAGCTGAAAACTCGCGGCAAGACATGCTCGCGCTGTGGCGAGTCAGTTTGAGAAGCGTTTATCCCTACTCCTCTTAGCTTTCTGAGCAGCATTTGCAGTCAGGTGCAAACAGATCGCATATTTGGCGCAAAGAGCCCTGAGGATGAGGGACGTGGGATCATTCCCGGGTTTCCCCCGGGCCAGGTGCTAGGTAGTTTGAGGAGGAACTTGTTCTCCAGTTCTCAACGCCTGCAAAGGCGGCTTTAGGTGGCAAGCGGAGCTGTCCAGCACTAGTGAGGAGCCAGCGGAGCCGGGAGCCCCGCGCACCCCGCCCGGCTGAGGCTCAGCAACAGGGCTGTCTTGTCAGAACAGACGCTGTCCTCACTGCCGCCCCGTTCTGGGCTCGCTCCGCGCCCACACGGCCTCGCACGAGGCGGGGAACACAAGTCCCCAGGAGCTGCTACAGCAGGATGGGCGCCAAAATGTTACCCCTGTCCTTCCCTTCCCCTGTAAGGGTCTCCTCTGGAATGGGCTGACTGGACGCTTGGCCTTTCCCTTTTGCCTCGGAACTTCCTAAATAAACTAGGAGAAAGGACAACATGGACCCTAACCCCCGCTTCACACTGTCAGGCTTCCCCAAGGTGGCTCCAGGGGGGAGGCCTCTCGCCCCCCAGCCCAGAGCCCTTCTCCCCACCAGCGCCGCCGGGACCCATCTGCTCCCGAGGGCCGAGGATAAGGCGTTTGGGGTTGGGGCCCTCAGTCCGACCCGAGCTCTTGTGCGCACCTCCTCGGAGCAGGGAGGGCGCGCAGAGGACAGCAACGAAGTGTCCTCGCTGCTCCTGAAACGTGGCGACAGGCGAGGCAGAGACTCCCAATGAGTATGATGGCGACACGTGATTCCCGCGGAGGGAGAGCATGGGGGGGCGGGGGGAGAAAGGGAGAAGGAGGGAGGCGGGCAGCAAGTGGAGAGAGGCGGGAGGAGAGGGGCGGGAGCAGAGAGGGAAAGGGGCGAGATAGGCGCGCAGGCGGCAGAAGCCTCTGCCTCCCCTTCTGCTTGGGCCGCAGCCCTCCCCGCCCCGCCGACCGCGGTCACACACTCTCGGAGCCTCCCCGTGAGCGGCAGCGCGGCGCACGGCGATGCGCCGAGGCGGGCGCTGAGGCGGCGCCGCGCGAGCAGCAGCAGAGGCGGCGGCGGCCCCCAGCCCAGCCCGGCGCCGCCGCCGAGCCCGGGCCCCAGGGTGCGGCGGCGCCCCAAGTTCCCGCCATGAGCAGCCGGCTCGGGGGGCTCTGCGGCCCCGGGGACTCCCGCCCCGCCGAGCGCGACCGCAGCGCCCCGCGGCCCCGACGCGCTTAACGTTGCCGCTCGCCGGTCCCGCCACCGCCGCCTCCGCCGCCGCTCGCGTCCTCGCCGCCACCGCCTCGGCCGCTGCAGCGCCGCCGGCAGTATGTCTCGAAGGAAGATTTCGTCCGAGTCCTTCAGTTCCCTGGGCTCCGACTACCTGGAGACCAGCCCGGAGGAGGAGGGGGAGTGCCCCCTGTCTAGGCTCTGCTGGAATGGCAGCCGGAGCCCGCCCGGGCCGTTGGAGCCCAGCCCGGCCGCCGCTGCCGCTGCCGCTGCCGCCGCCGCCGCCCCGGCCCCGGCTGCTTCTGCCGCCGCCGCCGCCGCCACTGCCGGGGCCAGGAGGGTGCAGCGCCGGAGGCGGGTCAACCTGGACTCGCTGGGCGAGAGCATCAGCCGCCTGACGGCGCCCTCGGTGAGCGGGGGGCGGAAGGGCGGACCGCCTTCGGGGGAGAGAACGCGGATCGGTAAAGTTGGCGCTGGGCGAGCTGGGGCGCGAGCGCAGAGCCCGACCGCTGGGGGGCGGCCCGGCCTCACCCTGCCCGGCCTAGGGTTCCAGTGGCTCCGGGCGACAGAGGATCCCCTAGGCTAGGGCGGAAGAGGGGACTAGAGCACTGGGAAGGAATAAGATTCCACTTCTTTGGGGTATCCTGATTCGGGGCCTATCTGCCCACCTCTAGCCATGAACCCTACTTCACCACTGTTCCCCCTGGACAGGCCCAGTGCTGCTTCACACCCACCTGTTTTCTTTCCCCTAAACTTTCCCAGGCACTGTGTTCTGCAGTTCGGCTTCCCTGTCTTTCATCCTGTTCTCCAGCATCCCAAAGGAGCCCCAGCCCCTTCCAGGAAACCCTTCCTCTCCTTATTTCCCACACTCTCTTGGTCTTAGCGTGACCTTCTCTGACATCTTTGAATTCCACAGGCTATCTGCATTCTATGTTGCATCCTTTTTCTCACATTTTCACATACTTTTTGCCAGATACTTTTCTGAGTTGCCTTCTGTTGAAGAAATCTCTAATCTCGAGTTGTCCTCACCTCGTAGCTTTTTTTTTTTTCCTTCTTATCCGCTAGGCATTTATTCTTCTCTGGGTAAACCTGGTGTCTGGTTTTCTGTTTTTAAAAATTTAATTTAATTTAAAGTCCCGGGATACATGTGCAGATTTGTTACATAGGTACCAAACGTGTGCCATGGTGGTTTGCTGCACCTACTAACTCATCACCTAGGTATTAAGCTTCGCATGCATTAGCTATTTAAACAGCTCTGTACTTCTTGCACCTGTACCTCATCCTTTACTCTCTCTTCAATGGATTCTCTAGTGCTTTCTCTCTCACATTAGCTATTTAAACCCCTCGGTACTTCTTGCACCTGTACCTCATCCTTTACTCTTTCTTCAATTGATTCTCTAGTGCCTTCTCTCTCATTTTTTGATGGCTTCTTTATATTAGGCCCTTCCTAAATATTTGTGGAATGAGTAAATGCCTCTCCAAACTTGTGCTCATCTTGGGATGTCTGTATCAGCAGTTTCAGATGTACACCAAACTCCCCCTGGTTGTAGGCATCCTTCCAGAGTACTCCTGCCTTATTCCTGCCCGGGCATTTCAGCTACCCTTGGCTTTTACCTCTTGCAGGATTGCCAGACCTCTGATCCAATCTTACCCTGTCTGGGAGAGCTCTGTTTTGAAGGAATCCACTCTGTTGCAGAGAGAATTTGAAAAAGATTCAGCGTCAAACCTCCACCCATCTTTTATCCTCAACCTGACCTTGGATACAAGAGCTTTAACTCCTCCTGACAGCACTTTGACCTACCCACCCCTAGGACTTTTACTTTTTTAAAGTTTCCAAAATGAATCTGAACATTGATCTTGTTTGATTACTGTTGAGTCTCTCTTTTGAGATTACTACTGCAAATGATGGTAGGAGGGACCTAAGAAGGAGTGGAACCCTGAGGGGACTGACTACTGGTACCAGGCAGTTCTACAAATATTCTTGTGGCACTTGTATTAATGGAGAATGATTTTTTTCTTTTACGAGACCTGATTGAAGATGTGTAAATCACTTATTACATTATTTATTTTGAACTAATTTAATTCTTAGGAACACATATTGAGAAACAGTCATCTTCCTATTCTTGTGTATTTTCCTATTTGGTATATCTTTCTACCACTTTTTCTTTCATCAGTTAATGATGAAAACAATCCTCAGAATAGATTGGCTCCTGTTTGCTGTTCTTCCCTGCCAATATTTCCCAGGCAGCATAATTTTATAAACTATTTGATGTTGCAAATTGTTGAAAATATTTATTTACAACAGGAGTCCAATGACCCCGAGCATCTGTAGGCTTGTGTCAGTACTTAAAGCAACATTTGTGCAATAAAATAGTTATTTAGTACAACAGATTCTTATTAATGAAATGATTTTGCTAAAGATAATGATTAGTTTGGGGAGAATTGTTGATATAACCTTGGAGGGTTTTTTTTTTTTTTTTTTTTTTTGCCTATGAGAATTTACAGATTTCTAAAAAGTAATGTCAATGCCTCTGATAATGCTAATTTAAACTAAGACTATTTTCAACAACTTACATGAGGAGTAGGTAAAAGAAACTGAGAAATGCAGTATTTTCTGCCAGAATAAGAGGAAGGAAATAATCTCTGATGGTTACTTTTATAAGTTAAATTTGAATGACTGGCTTTTTGCTGGATGAAAAGACTGTATCCAGAGAATGGTTTTCAGAATAAGCAATTTGAAAATAATTGTGATGATCAAATAAATGCAACAGTTATATATACTTTCCATGCTATAGTTCTTTTCTATTATGAAAAGGGTCTGTCAGGTGGATGCTGAGAACATACAGGTGAATATAGTGTAAACATTTTCAACATAACACATGTATAGAAAAATTCTCCTTGGTTAACCATATCACCAATAGACTTAGTGACACAAATAAAAGAGAGAGAGATTATATTTCAAAGCAGTGACTTATTTCTGGGTAGTCCTTACCTTATTTTCGTTTATTTGGCAAGTTAGAACACTAGCTCAAAAAGTTCCAGTAGATTCATTTTTTGACATTGTCAGGATTTGAAACTTACTTGAGTACTCTTCAGGAGATGGATTATATCCTCTCTATTCTCTCATGAAAGCTGGACTTTTTCTGTTTTTGAACCGCCGAGAGTAGCCATTACCAGAGCCTTTTTAGATGGGAATTTCTAGTAGTTTTGAATGTTGTGAGCTTTCTTGCATGCCATCACGATATACTTCAGGAGAAATTGTACTTGGAAGCTCCTGTTTTGTCAGTTGTCTCTTCATGGCATGTCTCAGTCACTTGGGATTTCTTTTTTATTCAGAATGATTTGCAAATAGAAAAATGAAAATTTATTTATTAAACTAGTTATTTGACCCATGGGATATCCAAACTCAGGTTTTTGATGCTTAATAGTCACTTTAAGATGCACTGATGTTGAGTATAAAGGTTATAATAATTTCTAATACTATTTAATCAGAGTAAGTTGTATTGGTGAAATTGAAAAAAATTCCAGAATTTGGGAGACCTGATTCTAATTTTGCCTTGAACAATGAGAAACTTACATATCTCTGGACACATTACTTTAAATGTCTGGGATTTCCCAGGCTTTGGACAAACTGTCATATTGGCATATGAAAGGGAAACATGGGCCAGGCGTGGTGGCTCATGCCTGTAATCCCAGCACTTTGGGAGGCCGAGGCAGGCAGATCACTAGGTCAAGAGATTGAGACCATCCTGGCCAACATGGTGAAACCCCGTCTCTACTAAAAATACAAAAATTAGCTGGGCCTGGTGGTGCGCGCCTGTAGTCCCAGCTACTCGGGAGGCTGAGGCAGGAGAATTGCTTGAACCCGTAAGGCAGAAGGTTGCAGTGAGCCGAGATCACGCCACTGCATCCCAGCCTGGCGACAGAGTGAGACTCCGTCTCAAAAAAAAAAGGAAAACATGGCATATATTGTAAGTTTTAAAACTTTTGAGGAAAGTAGTTTGCTTTTTAAGATAGGGGCACCAAAATACTATTTAATCCACCCAATCATTTAAAAATACTGTAGTATCTATGTGGCAGGTATTGTGCAGAGCATTTGGAAAGACAAATGCTGAACAAAACATGTCTAGTCTGATTTCATGGAACTTCTTTAATCGTTATCTTTATTTTAATGAAACTATATAAAGGGAAAACATAAGAACTCCAATTGTCTTGGCAAAATCTAGGGGAAGTTTTATTTGTTATCCACTTTGGGTAGTTTTGTTCATTGTGAATCTTTGGGGTGCATCCATAATAATAAAAATAACCCTCCAATTAGCAGGGCATGATGATGCACGCCTGTAATCTCAGCTACTTGGGAGGCTGAGGCTCGAGAATCGCTTGAACCTGGGAGGTGGAAGTTGCAGTGAGCTGAGATCACACCACTGTGCTCCAGACCCTGGGTGACAGCGAGACTCTGTCTCCAAAACAAAACAAACAAAAACCCTCAAGACTTTAAGACCTGATTGAAGATGTATAAATCATTTATTACATTCTTTATTTTAAAATAATATAATACTTGGAAATACATATTAAGCAACAGCTGGGGATTTCACATTAAGGGTGAACTTAGCAACTTATTTATTTGGATTTTATTCTTAAATGAGAGTTGCTTAGTTACCCTATCACTGCGACATCAATTTTGGGTTTGCTGGTGTCAGCCTGTCAGTGAAGATACACCACTAGAGTCATATAAGGGCAAGGCTTCTCTAGGTTTCTTGACAGAGAACATTGCAAGTGGCTTTGAAGACCTCAGAAGCTTTAGAGAGCAGAATGTCAGGAAAAAAAAGTGACAGAATTGGAGGAGTGGCAAATAAGAAGAGAAGAGCTACTGACTTGTGGAGCTGTTCAAGAAACAGAGACCAGTGAAGAGGAAAAAATGAAGGGGGAAGCTTAGATTCAAGTGACAAAAAAGCATAAATTATTATTTTGGGGAAGGAAATTATCTTAATACATATAAAGGAAAGAATGAAAAGGCATAAAATACATATTTAGCTTCTGTTGATATTAAATAAAATGAGCTCTCTGACATGTATAAACCCTGAAAAAAAACCTTAGAAAGTATATGTGTAACTAACATGTAGACAATGAAAAATGTAAAAAGTATATTCGTAGGGTAGGCTATTTGACAAATTTAGGTAATTTATTTAAAGCTTTTTAAATTTGGGGCTTAATTTGGCTAACAAAGTTATAGAAACAGATTCATTACCATTATAAAATTATATAAAGTCTATTTCAGTTGTTTAATGTTTTCACATTTGTTGAAAATAGATACTATAATCTGAAATCAGAATTTAATGGCAATCTATTGCCTTTCTTTACCTTATCCCTAATCATTTAGAAACAACATGGCAGAGTTGAAAGCACAAAGTTTTGGTGTCTGACAAATTTAGATTTGAGTAATCCTCTGCTGAGCCCCTTACTATGTATGAGTCTCTGGGAAAGCTCTTAACTTCTCTGAGCCTTAGTTTCCTCTTTTGTGAATTAGGAATAATAACTACCTTGTAGATTGGTTGTGAATAAGGAGCAATATTCTTTGTAAAGCTTCCCAAACTCAATAGATGATAGTTTCAGGGTGAGATCTATTAATTTTAACTGAATTTGAATGCCTCAAAGTGATCTAAATTTTTTCTTTTCTTTTTTTTTTTCTCAATAATTCACTTGCTAGTCACCTAATTGGAAAAGTTTACAGAATAGGTTAACAGATGTCAAGTACCAAAAAAAAAAAAAAAAAAGGAATAAGCACTGTATTTTGCCGGCATAGCCCAGATAATCCATTAAAAAAATTAAAACTGGAGTCCCTTTCTGGCCCCTGGGTATGACTTATGTGTGTACACAGACATATAAAAATTGCAGATCCAAACATTTCCATCAGATTACTGACTGCTGTATGGCAATATGAAAACTACTTTATAAATTCTATCAAAATACAAGAACATATATATTTGGTAGAATGTAGGTATTTCATGACAAGTTAATTTTAAATTAGAAAAATTGTAGGTGAAAGAGAAGTTATTTATTTCATTTGCCTGAGAATTCCAAGCATTCTTCATCTATTGCATTCAGACTAATCTGTATGTGTGTTCAAAGGCCTTGATAGTGAGATGCAACAATTACATAGCTAATACTGTTTATATTTTACGGTGCTCTCTTCTTCTTTGGCTGTTGGTTCAATTGCTAGGCTTTCTTTTGTCTTTTCCTTTTTTTTTTTTGAGATAGGGTCTTGCTCCTGCCTTAGCCTTCTGAAGAGTAGAACTTTCACTTTAAAGATATATTTTGACAATGAGAAATGACATCAGTGATTATTCGGTTTGTAAGTAGAAGTCAGACACTTCTGACTATATATTATAGTATTATATATTATGTATTCCTTTTTATATATATTAAATATATATTTATATATTATAAATATATATTTGTATATATTATAAATATGTATTTTATATATTTAATATGTATATTAAAATACATATTTAATATAGATAATATATTCCTGATTATATATTCCTTTTTAGTGTATAGTTTATTTACCTTTAAGGACTCTAAGATGCGTAGGTGAAGTACTTGAGTGCTATTATATATTTTTCCCATCTATGTCATCATTAGTCTTTTTGTTCACCTTTTTGTCTTGTTGCCGTTAATTATACAGAGCTGTAAGTAAAATAAAACATAATATAAATATTTTATTGAATATGATAGGAAAATAAATGCACTGTCATTTGACATATACATTGTTGATCATGAGTTACTAGGAAGGTATAATTTTCTTTTTTGAGATTTCACACACATGTGGGCACATAGGCCGGGAGAATATTTGCAAGGGCTGTCTATTGAGCAGGCTTTCTTCACAGGCCCTTTGTTCGATGCATGAGGCAGTGGGTTAGTTTAACATTTAAAGCCTCTGTCCTTGATATTCTTATGTTTAACTTGTGTTTAGCATAGTCTGGTTGTTCAATAAAATGCTCAGGAGGGCCAGGTGCAGTGGTTCACACCTGTAATCCCAGCACTTTGGAAGGCTGAGGCAGATGGATTGCCTGAGGTCAGGAGTTCAAGACGAGCCTGGCCAACATGGTGAAACCCTGTCCTACCAAAAATACAAAAATTAGCCAGGCGTGGTGGTGGGTGCCTGTAATCCCGCTACTTGGGAGGCTGAGGCAGGAGAGTAGCTTGAACCCGGGAGGGGGAGGTTGCAGTGAGCCAAGATCATGCCAATGCACTCCAGCCTGGGTGACGGAGCAAGACTCCATCTCAAAAAAAGTAAAAAAAATGCTCAGGAGAAGTAAATACATGTTTTTGTTTAATTGTTCAATTTGGTAAATGTTTCTGTTGTGTTTGATTTTTTTTTGGTGGTGTATTTGGTTCCATCAACCAAAATATTTAGATTTTTCATCCAGCCTGTGATAGACATCTTCAAGTGTGCGAACCTGCTTGAATTTTGCTTACACCTGCTATTTAAAGCAAAACTTCAGAAGGAAGTCATTTTACAAAATGAGCAGATAGAACAGTATCCTCCTCCTTGGACTCTTTGAGTCGTCCATTTATATAATATTTTAAGAAGTTAGGTAAATGTAATGACTCTTCTAGAGTCTGGATTGTTTATATTTTCTGCACAATTCTCTGTCAAATGAGAAGAAATGTTTGTCAACAAGTAGGCTACTGTTGCCAAAAATGCACTACTAGGAGATGGAAATGACATAATTATGGCCCTTAAACATCACTTCAGGACAGGATTTGAAGATCTAGAATTACATGCTGTTAGCTCAGAGTACCTTATAACATTGAGGACTAGAGTCATTTAGGAAGTAGGGCAGTGGGAAGTATCTCGGAAAGGCGGGAAATTTGCTGGGGCTGTTGTAGGGAATTGAGAAAGAGTAAACATTCTTATAAATAGTGAGACATCACTTCCAGAGCAGGCTTTATTTTAGGCTCATTAAACAGTTCTTCATTTAATCTAGTAGCTCTCAAGCTTCATTGAACACAAGACATACCTGAGGAAAATTGTTAGAATGCAGATTCCTGGGCCTCATCCTCAGAGGATCCGGTTGGATAGTTCCAGGGAGGGGCCCAGACTACATTTTGAACAAAACTGCATGTAATTGCTCAGCACGCTGAAGGTATGTCTAGAGGTGACTGAATTCCATACCTTGAGGACTACTTAGCAGTGAGCTCTATGGGCTGATTTTTGGAAAGAATGATCCTGAAAGTTGCTTCCTTTGGGATTAATGTATCCCAGACAACTATTACCTTAACTGGGACAGGGATAAAGGTGGTGAATTGGTGCTGTTATCCCCACATCCTATGGCTGTATCTTTTGTGGTCAAAATAATCTTATTGGTTGTACGGTAGAAGGTATTTGAGGTTTCACCATTTGTAGCTTTAATTATCTGTGGACTCTGCCCATTTTTCTCGAGGATGTTTTGTTAATTGCTTATGTTTATGTTCAGTAGTTCACATGTCATTACTATAAGTATTTTGTGATCCCTTTTTCCAAAACAGAGAAACAGATATTTGAAAAGGTTGGGGATTGTAGAAAAAAAGAAGGGTGGTTTTGAGGGTGAATTTGACATTATCACCAGCATTTGTGTTTTTCAGAGTGAGATTGACACAACATTTCTCAAATGCTCCATCTACTGGTTCATTTTGGAGGAGTGATTGTTTACATGCCAATGAAAAATTAAAAAGGTAAAGGGAGAAAAAACAGATCTGGATGCTAGAATTTTTTTTTTTCTGGAAAGAAAACAATAGGAGGTTCAGATATCAGATATATAGGGCCGCCTCTCAAACCTTACCAAAATATGACACTAACATTAATGCTTGCTAATCTCTGCATCCTTAGCCATTCATTCAATGGTGAAGTTGGGTGGGGGTCTCTCATTGAATTCTCCAAGTAAATAAATGGTGATCCAACATTTGAAGAATTTGTATTTGCAGACAACTCTAATAATCTATCATGAAAGGAAGTTATCTGTGTGGAGGTCCTGATGTTACCTTAATTATAAGTCCATAAAGTCCACTTGACTCATTTTCCTTTCACTGTATAATATTTGTTATGCGTGAGTCTACTGTGGCCAGTGGCAAAAATCAGAATGTTCTATAACATGCTTCCATTCCTTGTTACTTTATGTCTATGCTTCTTCATACATGAACCCTCCAACTTAATACTGGGAGAGGATGGTTTTTCTGACTGTTTTTATGTACACACGCACACGTATATATATATATATATCCTGATTTCTGTCGCTCTATTTTTTCCCCTATAGAATCCTAAGTTATCACTCATATCTCCATTATGGGAATTATTGTGTTGTACCTTGATTTTGGTTTATTCTGCCTCTTTAAGATGGAAATCCTGTCTTATTTATCTATGTATGCCCATGCCTAGCAGAGTATCTGAATTATAAAGGCACCCAATAAATGTTTGTTAAAAGAATGAATAAATGATTGAATAAGTCCTTGTGTAGTTTATGATGTATTTGGTACTGCTCTTTTGGCTATAATGATTTTGTGATTTTTAATTGATTATTTTATCTGACTGTTCTGTTTGTAGCTTTTTCTCAGACATAAACGGGAATATAGTTATAACAGTATTTTTTAGAATGCGTTAAGATTTTCTAAACATTCTCCTACCTGACATTTTATTTGGACTTCGTAATAATCTGTAGATTTTATGCAAATCGCCTCTCACTTTGGGTAGTATGATTATCTATTTTTTTTTTGAGATGGAGTCTTGCTCTGTCGCCCAAGCTAGAGTAAAGTGGCACAATCTTGGCTCCCTGCAGCCTCTGTCCACCAGGTTCCAGCGATTCTCCTGCCTCAGCCTCCTGGGTAGCTGGAATTACAGGCACACGCCACCATGCCTGGCTAATTTTTGTATGTTTAGTAGGGGTTTCACCATGTTGGCTGGGCTGGTTTTGAACTCCTGACCCCAGGTGATCTGCCTGCCCTGGCCTCCCAAAGTGCTGGGATTACAGGTGTGAGCCACCGCACCAGGCCAGATAGTATGATTATCTTAAAATGCCTGTAGACACAACAGTTATTTGGGGTCGCTGATGTGCTGCCACTTACAAGGGTGCCTATGTTATCTCCTAAAGAGATGTGTATCTCCTAAAGAGATGTGTATCCTAAGACAGAGGGACAGTAAATCTATCATGCTATGTTGTTCATTATTATTTTAGCATGTAAGAAATCCTGTATTACCAAACATTCTATTAAATAAGATTCTGCAAACCAGCATATCCATATATCTATCTTACAATAATAATTAGTGGACACAATAGTGGCACAGGGAGGGATAGTGTCCTTGAAAAAAGTGTAAAGTTAGAAATTGCTTATTTAAAGATTGGGGAAGAGAACTGCCTAGGAATAGGAAGAAGTGTTATTGGGTGTTTTTTGAGGGCCCAGTTGAGGTTGGAGATAATGAATATGTAGATTAAATTGGGAAGATGAGTATGGCATGCAGAGGTATAAAGCAATGATAGTGTTGTTTATACATTAGAAGGCCTATGTGTCAGATTGAGCTTGAGGTGTTTGGGAACAATCCGTTGGAGTGAAGGGTTATGTCTTAAGGAATAATGAGTGAATGTCCAAACAGGGAAAACTGCAATAATCCAAAGACATTTCTAGCTTTTCTGTTTGAACACCGATCTGAAATTAAGACTATTTAGAATATATCTAGACCATTCTTTCACTATTCAGTTCACTCTCTTGGAGTAGCTGATTTGTTTACCCCACTTCTAAACCAGAATCAGGTAACCTGGTAACTAGTTAGTCTTTGAGAAACTCAGTTCTCATTAACTGCTTGATTAGTATTTACATCATGCTTTCAAAGTTAGGACTAAACCTTGAGAAGCCCAAGGATATTTAGCTACATCATTGATGTACTTTTTATGGTTCCAATGAATAGTTGGTATACTGTAAGGTTTTCTTGGCTCAGACTTGATACATCACTTCTTGAGTATAAGACAGTCTACGGGTTTTAGAGTAGCAGTGACCACCCAAACATTTCAGGTTATGTTGGAGAGTGCAGTGGATATTTTCTTACTTAAAAAGGTAGAGATTCGTTCTGGTGAATCAAACATTCTAAGTGAGCTATCGCATATGCAGTACCGATTTGTAAGAGAGCAGATGAACTTCTATGAAATACACTTAAGAGTGAAAGGATTTTAAATTTGTTAGTAATTCCTTCATAATCCCAAAGGTTCACCTGTGTGTTTCAGTGCCTCAGTGTTGTCCTTGTGAGTATTAACTATCACTCTGCTATAGATTGTGTGAACATCCTGTTGTGGGCAGTGTTTTAGATAATCAGGTGCTTGATAACAGCAAACTTGCTCTACGTAGAAGCACTGAGAAAGTAAATAGTCCTTGTGGTCTGACCAAGTTAATGTGCATACCATTTCTCATATTCCACCAGGGAGTCTCTTAGGCAAGGGAAAGATATTGTGAGTAGATTTTAACAAACCGTTTTCCTATCTTTTAGACTTCTGTATAATTTGGTGAATGTGCTTGTCTTGTTTTCCTTGAAAAATGCCTATCAGCCCATTTGTGTATGTACATGCACAGAATGGTTGGAGGCTGATCCTGCAACTCAATAAATGTTGCATTCTGATTTTTGTTCTAATTTGACTTTGGGGAAATAACTTTTGTCTCCACTTCCCATCTGAAATCACATCTGTCTCACTAATCTCTCACTCAAGGGTAAATATGTAATAAAATGTGAACAGTGAATGGAAGACATTGTGTTTACTATTACTCATGACTTCTTGCATGCTTCACTTCTTTTTTGTAAAACAAAATATTCCTTCAGGTTCTTTAACTGTCTACATTCTGGGAAAAGAGGAGATTTGCAGTCTGGCAAAGTCTTCTTGTTATCTTGGGCATCATTGGATAAATTCGCCTCTCTGAGGATCAGTTTCTTGTGTATAAAATGAGGTTAATAATTCGTAGGATTATGAAGATTAAGAGCATAGTAATGCCTAGCATAGTATTTGGACTATAGCACATGATCAGTAGATTTTGGTGCCTTTCTCTAACACCTTCTTACCAGTTATTCTGATACTTTCAATTACCTCTAGCCACAATCTTTGGCAAAGGCTCTAGATACTACCTTTTGTCATGGTTCTTGTTTAGTGCTCTTATGCTTTATATGAGAAATATTTCCAACGTTTTTGGGCATATGACATTTCGGGGTTATTCTGTAGGGGTAATATACTTACAAAAGATGTTCTCTTTCAGAAATCTTAAAAACAAATGCGATCTTACCAGGTTCTTGTTTATTCACTCATTCACTTGCCTCTCACATTCATTCATGAATTCAGACAGCATTTATTATCAAATGAGCACTTACTAATTTATTCAGCATATATTCCATATACTTTAAACACATGAATGAAGTAGGGGCTCTCAGAAAAAACATTTTACCTTGTCATTTTTGTATTTAAAAATGTAAAATCACACCTGTAATCTCAGCACTTTGGGAGGTTGAGATGGGAAGATCGCTTGAGCCCAGGAGTTTGAGACCAGCTTGGGCAACATAGGGAGATCTTGTCTCTACAGAAATACTGAAGAATTAGCTGGGCACGGTGGCATGCACCTGTGGTCCCAGATATTCAGGAGGCTGGGGTGAGAGGATCACTTGAGCCCATGTGGTCAAGGCTGCAATGAGCTATGATCACACTACTGAATGGCAGCTTGGGTAACAGTGAGAAGTTGTCTCCAAAAAAATTTAAAAAATGTAAAATCACATTTAAAAAATTACCAAATTATGTCCACAGCAGCTATTGTCTGTCCCTCTGTCTGTCTCTGCCCCTTATTCTATGCTGACCTTTTCTAGTTTTGTATGATGTGTAGGACATAGGGTCAAAGTACGGTATGTATCTAAAAAGATCAGTTGAAGCTATAGTAATGATGATAATAATATCTATTTATTGAGTGCTTACCATTATTGGGCAGTGTGCTTAGTGTTCCATTAATTTTATTCCATTAAATACTCACAATATTAATGCAGGGGTGATGCCTTTCCATGGTCATAGGACATTAACAGAGAACATCAAGAGGCTATGTCTCTAACCTCATCTTGTGGTACTCTATATACTCATGGTTCTATGATACACTCCTTGAATATGCCAAGCAAGTGTCATTTTGCCTCAGGACTGTTGTTCGATTCCTCATGTCAGAAATGTCCCCCACCCACATCCTTTGCTCGGTTCTCCCAAGATTGGCTCCTTCTTAGTTTTCAGCTTTCAGCTCAGTGTCACCTCATCAGACAGTAGCCCTCCTACACCAACCATTCTCCTTCACATCACTGTTTATTTATTCTTTTCATCATAGCCTTACCATCTGAAATTATCTTCTTATTCACTAGTTTACCTATTTATCACCTGTCTTCCCTCTTATAATTTAAGTTACACAAGGGAGGAACCTTGTCAGGGTTGCTCACTGTGGGCTTTGCAGCACCTAGAATAGTCCTAGCTAGAGGTAGGGTCTTTATACAACTTTATTGATGTATATTGTCATTTCAGAGGAAGTCTTAGGGCTTGGAAACGAAAGAGAATAGTTAAAAATAACTCATGGGGGAGGGGTGAAGGAGAATTAACATGTATTAAGCAACTGCTATGGAGCCAGAATTTATCAAATGCTTTTATAATACGTATCACTAAATTTTCAAAATAATCTCATAGGAAAATTTCGATTCAGAGAAGTTGAGTAACTTGCCTATGATGACAGTTAATTACTGATGGAAATAAGGTTGGAATCTTGTTCTGTTTAACTCCAAACCTCATATGCCTTTCAGTATTTTATGTATTTCAAGCTTTGGTGAATGTGGTGGACGTCGTGATTCACTGCCTAAATGGCCCTTTAGTAATGAAGGACTCATTCCTCTAGATGCTAGGGGTTCTGTTGACAGTCAGCCCTCAATCGTTAGTCCTCTCTATATATTACCTGGCCTGAGGAGAGGGGCCTTGCTCAAAGTCATGCCCCATTCCCATGATTAATCACCATGCGATAAGAAAACGAAGCCTTCTCGCTCTAATTTAGGCAACTCTAAGATCAGAGCTCTATGTAGGGTTAGCCGAGACTTCCACTGAGTCTTCATCATAGTCCAACTTCTCCTTGTGCCCAGTTCTGCTTTCTTCTTTACCCTTTCACGGTTGTTGATCCCAAGAACACTCCCTAATAAGTTTCCTGCATGCTAATCTCCTTCTTAGAGTCTGCTTCCTGGAGAACCCAACTCATGATGGTGAGTTCGAGAATTGTCATGGCATTAACAAAAGTGCAAGATTTAGCAAGGGGAAGGCAGCATTTGGGATAAATAAAATGATAGCTTTGGATTTGGATATTTTGAATTTAGTAAAAATGATAAGCTCTGGACTGTGAGATCTTTAAGGGTTTCTTTAGTGAATCACTAAGCTCAGTTAAGTACCTGCCAGTTGATTTAATAAATAGAGGATTGAAGATATGGGATTGGAATCTGGCTAAGAGCTTGTGGTTGAAGAGAGTTACTTTAGAGGTGATAGCTAGTATCTTGAAAATTGACAAACACTCTGAGTGAGAGAGAGAAAAATAAGAACAACAGAGAATTAGGGGGAAATATACAGAAAGAATAAAAAGAATAGAGGTCACAGGATTTTTCTGTGTGTTTGTAGGATGGAGGTGACTGGGAGCAGCTGGGAGCAAAGACCCAGTGGTTGATATTTGCAAAATAATGAAATTTAAGGATGATCTTTTCAAATCCAGTATGAGTGAGGTTGCTAGTGGCCTTAGAAAAGCAACGCCAATCCTGCAGCTGAGATAAAGACCTATTTAACAAAGTTTAAAAAGGGAATATATGGTGAGTAAACAAAGGATATTGTGGGCATACATCTCTGATTCAAGACATTTGATAAAAATAGAGACAGATAGCAGCACCTGTGAGGCCAAATCTAAGTTTATTAGAGTTGGAAATTCATGTCTGAAGGTAAAAGACAAGTAAAAAAAACTGGAGATGGATGAGATAAGACTTGATCAAGGATAGGATCTCTCTAGAGGCATTCTCTAACCTATTTCCTAAGAATGAGGACACTTCTTTCCTTATACTCAAGGGGAATGTAGGAATATGGCATAGTAGGAGTACAGTGCAAAGGCTACTGTCATATTTTGGTTTTATTCATACCTAATTTATTATTACATTCTTGTCTAGATTTTGTCATTATGACTTAGTCACTGGCCAGTAATTTTGTATATCTAGCAATTATCACATTTAAATTGCCATGCAATTTGCAGTTCTCTAGATATATATTAATGATGGTAGCTGCACTGACTGTGGGATGTCAAATCAGGTATGAAATGTCACTAATTCATCCTTCAGTAATTTTATACTCAAGTCATGGAGAGTACATTGTTTCATTTGTGTAATCCACTGCTTAAATAACTTTTAGATTGTCTTATCAATAGCTTTAGACTTTGGGTTTTCTCCTATCCTCCTAAAAATAAGCATTTATAAATTGAACACCATATGGAGGGAACTGTTTTTTATTTGTGTTTGTATTAGCTTGTTTTACTTATAAAAGTGTTTTATCTACATATATATGTAGTTATAAAAGTTGATATATTTATGCGCGCACACACACGCACACACACACACCCATTCTTATTCTCTTCATGTCTGATATGACTTTGTTCAGTGTTAGAGCTCTTTTTGACACTTTTTTGATACTGGTAGAAAGGTCACTAATGGAAGGAATTCTCAAGGTATTAGGAGCCAAGTGAATAGGACTCTATTTTGTTAGTATATTAAATATATTTTATACTGTTGAAAGGTAGTGTGGAAGGTGAAATAAGGCCAAATAGGACATACATCATTATATATAGCTTCTTGGCTCTCTTTCCTTTTCTGGGTGAATTTTGATCAATTTCATCAAGCAAGGATTTTTATCTATTTTATATACTGCAAAATTTTATGACTACAATATGCCTGGCACATTGTGGTTGGGCAACAATTTTTTTCTTTTTTTTTTTGAGACAGAGTCTCACTCTGTCGCCCAGGCTGGTGTGTAGTGTTGTGATCTCAGCTCATTGCAACCTCTGCCTCCCGGGTTCAAGCGATTCTCCTGCCTCAGCCTCCCGAGTAGCTGGGATTACAGATGCCCGCCACCATGCCCAGCTAATTTTTGTATTTTTAGTAGAGATGGGGTTTCGCCAGTTGGCCAGGCTGGTTTTGAACTCCTGACCTCAGGTGATCCGCCCGCCTTGGCCTCCCAAAGTTCTGGGATTACAGGCAAGAGTCACCGTGCCTGGGCAATAAATATTTTTTAAATGAGTAAATTTAGAGTGAATGTAAAGATATTTATTTTAAGTATACCACACGAATGTTGTAAGAACCAAAAAAGGGAATACAAATGCACTTTAGAAAATAAAATCAACAACAGCAAAAACAAAGTAGAAAAACAGAATATGCAAATGTAAATAATTATTATGTCCTGTTATTTTAATTTTTATTATTTCATATATCTGTATGCCCCCTATGCATGCTTAATTTTACTGTGTCATGAGTCAGAACCCCAAATCTGTGGAGCAAAAAATGGTTCCAGTCATTAGCCCAATTAAAAAATAAGTTCTGTCTACATGATCTAACTATATTTTAAAGAAATTCAATAGTATTTTATTAAGCAGATATTTGTTGTTTCTGTGCCAGGGATTTGAAATGTCTCAGTTATTTGCGGAAAATACTTATAATTCTATATCACCACCCACTGCTCTGCCACCTATTTTCTTGTGATTCTGTTTCAAACATTTCAGGAATGAAATTTCAGAAAGATTTTATCTTTCTTCCAACTTCTTTCTTGTATAAAGTCTTCCCAAGAGAAATCAAGAACTTGTGGAAGAAAAATTCATATTACCCCTTCAGCAAATTTAAGAAAAACCTGTCATTGTACTAGTAAGAAGCTTATTATCTTAATTCCGTAGGTTTATGTAGCCCTTAACAAAAGGAAATACATATCTTATAATGAGTATTGACCAAATTCTCTCAGTGCATGGTCACTCTGAGTCTGTTTGCCTTCTTCCAATTTCATTTTTTTCCCTTGTGTGATTGGTTTAGTTTGTATGTGAATCATGTCTTGATTTTAAATGTTGTCTTACCAATTATTTGCTTTTTGGCTTAAGGAGTTTGTTATTCTCTAAAAAGGAAAGGATGCAGAGAGTCTTACAAATTGTTTTTATCATAGTATTTACACATATAAACCCAAATTTATTTTAATAGGATATTTGAAAGATCTATATTTATCTATTTATATTTATGTATTTATCTACCAATCTACTATTGATTTCTTAGGGCAGGAGAGAGGAAGAGAGATGACCCTGTTGTTGGATTCTGAATTTAAAAGTACCATGTAATAGAAATCTGGAGTAGGCATAATTATCCTTATTGTGTCTTTTTAAAATTTGCCACAACTAATGAAAATGTCTTTTACTTCCTTAACAAAAGAGTATGCCTCCAAAGGCATTGTTGCAGGGAGTGATAATAATGAGATGATTGGGTTGTAATGGAACAGAGACGGAGGGAAAGAGTAAATCTTAGCTACAGACTATTGTAATTCCATTTGAAGCTTCAGACAGATATGAGGGAGTTTCTGTGTGGAAACTGGAGAAGAGAGATTTGTTGTTTCCTCCTGATATAAAGATCAGTAAATTGCTTTGTGGACCTGACAGTGTTTGCAAGCTATAGAGTCTTTCTCTCTTTTTCTCTGTGTTAACTTATTGCCATTGTAAACATATTTCAAAGAAAACCAATCTTCCCCTTTGTTCTGAGTTAAATTTTTTTCTCCAAAAGTATACTTGCAATGTATAAACCTAACTTTCCTGCTGAAGAAGAATGGATGGGATTCTCCTGCAGCTTATTGCAGGTGGCTAACTGTATGAATTGTGGTGGAGGAGGCTGCTGCCTGCTGATTCTCTAAGCACTTAGGCACTTTATCTCCTTATTCAGCTGCATTCTTGGGTTGCGGGTGAGGAAAAAATGGAAAGAATAAAATATTAAATTAAGTTGTAAATGTAATTTTCTACCATCAATCTAGCTTTCTTGACTATTTAGAAAAATCCAGATAATCTAGGTCTCAAACATCTAGTGAACACAAATATCCAATTGTTTTGATTATACAGATGGAATATATCACCTTAATGGTGCTAATGGCAACTATAGTGATAGAAATTAACAATTCCATTGGACATGTAATTGGAAAAAGTATTGTACTACAAGTTACCCCAAGAAATATACTTTTTCAAAGAATATATACTAGTAAGTCACTTTCAAATATGAGTCAACAAAATATTACCAATTGTATAACTGTAAAATATGAATCTGTTAATAAGGATCTACAAATAAGATCAAACCAACACATTTTGGCCGTTAGATAAGGTATTCAGCTACTTTATGTGATTGCAAATCCACAAATCTTATAAACCATGTAAAAATGTTACATAACATAAAGAAAACATCTCAAAAACCTAAAATAACAAAGTTTATTATGGTTTTGCTCTTCGAGAGTGACTAATAGAAATGAATCACAGGCATATTAAAGTCTATCAGTTTCTGCCTTGGTATTTTATACTAGTTCAATCTCTGATATATTATGGATTAAGGTTAAGAAAATGTTAAGTGGGGACATTTACTTTTAGTAATCCTTATTCTCTCTCTCTCTTTATTCATATATCAGAACCTCATGCCACAAAAATCTGCTGTAAGACTCTCCCAGATAAATTGTACTATGTACATTTTAAATAGCTCATGTAAAATTATTAATTCAAAAGAACCTCCCTTGATTTTAAGGACCTGCATAGGGGTGGAAAGTAACCTTTTTGGAGGAACACTGGGGTTGTGGATGGGATAGAGATAGCTCTCCTGGTGCTCCTAAAATCAAATCTAGTGTCTGGCTCCACAAGACTCTGCCATGTAGTGATGACTATATAGCAGTGATGCTTCTGGGGTCTCTCAGTCAGCCATCTGAAGATCTCCTTTGTGACACTAAATTATTTAATGTTCTTGGTCTATAGTGATAACATGGATACATTGGGAAGTAAAAACAAAATAATAATATATAGCATTTTTGATGATGTGGCATTATACTTTTAAATTTTGGATTATGTTCATTTAGAATAGTTCATTTTTTGTGAGCTATTACTGCTACTTTAGGGCTCATTTTAAATAAAGTTCAGGACCAAATGGGGCTGATGTTGTCCTTATGTTTTATAATGCTTAGAGATTCCAGAGATTTTGCTATTTATAGGAATAATTTATGGATTAATATGTGTTGTGGTAATAATGCATGCCCCATACTGGGTTTGCCTTGGAAATTCCAGTTAAGAGTCGTTATGCATGCAAGGAAGTTAAAATGTTTTTAGAAGCTGGAAAATAGTAAGTGATATCCAATCAGTACCTTGTTTTCAAGCATCATAACATTAAAATTCCGGTGTGAATATGTGCACATGCTTGCTTATATAACTTGTGCAGGACAACGTTTGACAGATATTTGTAAAGCTGAATGGTAGAGCAAGATATTTAAACTGATGTAATATCTAGGAAGAATTTGAAAAAACATGATGCCATGTCAGAAACATTTCCTCTCCTCTGTAAGCAGCTGTTCCCAATATCCCTTTCTTATTCACATCCTTTCACCCTCTCCCTCTCCTTTTCCGAGTTACTAATTTTCCATTAGGTAATGAGACAAACAGATGGCCAGAAATACTACATAGTTTACAGTTTGGTTCTCAGGTGAGCAAGTTTTGATCTTTTGCTGGAGGTCTTCGAAAATGTCCCCCACAACAATTCACATCATGATGGCCATTTTGTGATAAACAGCTTATTTTGATTAGTTTTTAGAGTAAGCAGATTTGAAGAGAATTTTGAAAAGCCAGGGCTTTCCCCAACTATACTGTTTTTTTAACACCTAAAATACAAGGCATTAGTGACATCACTTTATTTTTTTCTTTTCAGTTTTCCCCACCTCAGGACTGTGAGCGATTGATGTACTGATACATACTTTCCATACAGAAAAGACAGTAGCAATAAGTGACATCTCTTTAGTGTTTCTAAAACATGTTTTTCACATACATTATCCCACTTTGATTCACCCAGGAAGTATATGAGGTAGGCAGGACATGGATTCTTGATAGGCCCAACGTAAGGGTGAAGGAACCAAGGCCCAAAGTTGGTAACTACCAACATTTTAGTGCCTGGTTCTCCTATTTCAAACCCTAAGCTCTTTCTGCTATGCTGTTATTTCTCAGTATAGCCACGAAGAGTTCTAACCTTAATATACAGTCTTGTTCGGGGGGGGGTTCCCTATCTTGCCTCCCCTGTGGCTCCTACTTTGTTGACTTGTTAAGGAGTGGTGGTAGCAGTTTTCATGGGCCTTACACCTCTTACCAGTTGTTTAGTTCCAGACTGTGCGATGAGTTTACACAACATAGGCCTGTGTTAGAAATGATAAAGGGCTCTTTCTTCCTCAGGACTCTGCCTCTAGGCTGACCTAGTTTGCCTGTCCACTGTCATGTTTGTATGCTCTGGGCTTCCGTGGGTGAGGCAGCTATGAGCAAAGTGACAAAAGCCACCGATACTGCCAACAGCTTAGTTTATGCTGCAGAGTGTGGGAAGAAGAATGACATTACTTGACATCTGATTTCTGAATATGAAGGAAGTCTTGATTATCAGATAAATAGTTACATGCATAAGGGTATATGTTTCTCTACATATATTGTATATAAACTATGCATACCCATACATCCATGTATCTTGGCATAAATAATGTATTAGAAGGAATGAGGAAGCAATATAATATGTAATAGAGTGATACCTAGTTTAAAAAATGTGCTCAGATAGTTTAGAGTTAAACTAAAAAAGACTTTTTATGTTATGCAGTATTAATCTTCTGCCTGCATGAATTTTTTTTCCAGAAAAAGTGTGATTATTCTGTATCTCTAACTAACTTAGGAATCTAGTGCATCATAGACACTGATGATGTGGCAGTCATTATCTGCCAAACATCTGCCTAGTAAGCACGTTTTATATCCGTTTGGATCATCAGATTATAGTCAACACTAGATCCAATTATATTCAGACCCTTGCTGAGTTTTTTCTTTCAAGAGAGGTGGAAGCAATGGAGCTAGGCAGGACCCACCCTGAGTAGTATTTTGATGATTTCTGCATGTCTCAGCATCTGAGACTTTTAAAGTCCAAGGACGTGTTCTTGTCAGTGTCCTGAAATAATCAGACTCTCAGCCACTGACTGGATAAACAAAATGCCCATGGCACTTCGGTTGGCATGTAAATGATGATTTACTTATTTACCAGGAGAAGTAACTGTGAAACGTGTCTTATTACTCAAAATCTTAATGCTCAGCACATTTCTTACCTGATCAGACTATGTGAGGAACCAAGTCATAATTAGAAGTTTGCTTTAATCCACTTAGAGTCAAAGCAAAATTAATTTCATGCTAAGTTCCTTAATCCAGTTTATAGAGCTTTCCAGCTGTAGGGAAGGCCTTGCCAGTGAGAACTGATGTTCAAGGCCATTCATAAGACTCATTTTTAGTTAAGATGGTTGAATAATTTTTTTTACTTTAGGAATAATCTTTCTCACTGTGACAGAGGGCCCATATGCTCCTAAACAGTATTAGATATAATGTTTCATAAACAGTTCCCCTCCCCTTCTTTTTCCTCTGGGTTGCCGTCTCTAATTTTACCACTTCTTACAGGTCCTCCCTTTGTTGGTCACCTTTAGATATGTTGCTTCTATTGCTCAATGGCCTACTTTGCCTGGAGCGAAACCCAGGCATGTGACTGGAGCAAATTCTCTGCCACTGGCTTACAAATTACTGTTCGAGTTAGTGCATTTAGGATTGACAACATATCTCTTTGTTTTATGTGTTAATTTTATAATTTAACTATCAGGCAGAAATATTACTTCTGTTATTCTCAGACTCTTCTTGGGAAATACCTCACTGAAACTCCCAAGTACGGGGCACAATAGAGAATTCTTTGGAAATACTCAAATTGAAGCCACAAAGGTGTCTAAAAGACTAGAAATGATTTTCTCATGAGATCCATTGCTATCCAGTTGGGTACCTATGAGCTGGAATGTCACTAATTAGCTTTGCAGCATTTACTAATTGGCATCTTTGGGCTGTAAGGCATAGCTGGCAACAGTCCTAGATGTTAGACATGGTCAGTTTAGTTCAATTTAGCAATTTTTGGACTACTTCATAATCAAGAGATTTATACATTGAGTTTAATCATCACATTTTTGTGTAATACTTTATAGTTTTATTTCATTTTGATCTTTCAACAGCCCCGAGAAATGGTTATTCAGAAATTTTGCCATTTTACAAAAATTAAATTGAGGTTCAGAACAATAAATCCTGTATCCCAAATCACACAGGCTAGCCAGGAGTTAATCCCTTTCAACTATAATCTTTTCTGCTGTTGGTGAAGATAGAACAATGTATTTCAGCTTAGAAGGGCAGGTTAAGGGGTTGGAGGTTTTGGAGGGAGTCAGACCTAGATTGGATTCTGACTCAGACACTTACTACCTAAGTGACTTTGGGCAAGTTTTTTAAACTTCTCTGGATTTCATTTTTTCACATTCATAAAACTGGGGTAATACTTCTAACTCTCTTGTAGGATTATTTTGAAGATCAAATGACTTGATGCATGTGACACGTAGGGTCCAGTGTTGCACTCAGCACGTAGCTGGTTGCTATTACAGTGTTTAACCCAGAAAGCTTCCCTGTTTTACACTTTGAAGACTGAATCAGCCCTATGCCATCTGTGAAGTTTTGTTTGGTTTTGGGCTTTAAAATGGAAGCCACGTCTACCAAAAGGCTTTTGCTATACCATGATCCATTTTCCTGAGAAAATGTCTAGAAGAAGTGCCATCTTGTCTTATCATCAGTATTTTCATTCACACTGAACCAAATTGGCCATGATGGTGACCAGTGAAGCAAGTATTAATATCTCCTAAAAGCTCACTATTAAGAAGTTAATGAGCATACTGGAACTATTTAAGTAATAGTGACACTGTTTACAATTTTGGGAAAACAACAATCTCATTTTCATTCCATTAAAGACAAAAGGAAATAAGGAATTTCAGTTAGATACATGGGAAGTATTTCCTAATGGTCACCAAAGTGAAATAAATTACCAATGGAGGAAGCAGCTTGTGATAGAAAGAGCACAGGAGACCCACGACCTGGTCTTGATGGTGTTCCTTTCCAGTTCTGTAGCTGAGGCAAAACACTTTAACCTCTCTGATGCTCAGTGTTTTCCTTTGTGAAATGTGGATAATTAAATCTGAGACTCGTGAGATTGTTGTATCTAATAGGATGGAAAAACAGTGATTTGTAAAAACCATAATGTGTTATGCAAACCGAAGGTGGTGGTGTTACTCTCTGGAGTTCTTTGAAAACATCAGACATCCTTGGATGACTTAAGTGTGTTCTTTTCTGAAGGCAGAAGAAAGACTAACTCATACTTCAGGGAGTGTATGTTTTCAGCTCAAATTAGTACTGATGGTATTAGGTTTTGTATCAAATTGAAATTCAATGGCTATTTTTAGAAAGGCATTAAAGTGATGTAACAAAGGGGAAAATACTGAG
Source organism: Hylobates moloch (assembly GCF_009828535.3). Taxonomy (NCBI): domain Eukaryota; kingdom Metazoa; phylum Chordata; class Mammalia; order Primates; family Hylobatidae; genus Hylobates; species Hylobates moloch. The sequence continues at coordinate 79,540,946 of NW_026652286.1, read as the reverse complement.
AAAGCAAACATACATTTTGTATAGGAAGACTTAATTACCATATTGATTATATGTTAGGTATAATTAATTATAACCAATAATAATGATGGTAACCACTGTGGTTTGCTAATAGAGCATTTCTCTTTTTTTTTTTTTTTTATTATTATACTTTAGGGTTTTAGGGTACATGTGCACAATGTGCAGGTTTGTTACATATGTATCCATGTGCCATGTTGATTTCCTGCACCCATTAACTCGTCATTTAGCATTAGGTGTATCTCCTAATGCTGTCCCTCCCCCCTCCCCCCACCCCACAACAGTCCCCGGAGTGTGATGTTCCCCTTCCTGTGTCCATGAGTTCTCATTGTTCAATTCCCACCTATGAGTGAGAACATGCGGTGTTTGGTTTTTTGTCCTTGCGATAGTTTACCGAGAATGATGTTTTCCAGTTTCATCCATGTCCCTACAAAGGACACGAACTCATCATTTTTTATGGCTGCCTAGTATTCCATGGTGTATATGTGCCACATTTTCTTAATCCAGTCTATCGTTGTTGGACTCAGGATTAAGAAATTCACTCAAAACCGCTCAACTACATGGAAACTGAACAACCTGCTCCTGAATGACTATTGGGTACATAATGAAATGAAGGCAGAAATAAAGATGTTCTTTGAAACCAACGAGAACAAAGATACAACATACCAGAATCTCTGGGACACATTCAAAGCAGTGTGTAGAGGGAAATTTATAGCACTAAATGCCCACAAGAGAAAGCAGGAAAGATCCAAAATTGACACCCTAACATCACAATTAAAAGAACTAGAAAAGCAAGAGCAAACACATTCAAAAGCTAGCAGAAGGCTAGAAATAACTAAAATCAGAGCAGAACTGAAGGAAATAGAGACACAAAAAACCCTTCAAAAAATTAATGAATCCAGGAGCTGGTTTTTTGAAAAGATCAACAAAATTGATGGACCGCTAGCAAGACTAATAAAGAAGAAAAGAGAGAAGAATCAAATAGATGCAATAAAAAACGAAAAAGGGGATATCACCACCGATCCCACAGAAATACAATCTACCATCAGAGAATACTACAAACACCTCTATGCAAATAAACTAGAAAATCTAGAAGAAATGGATAAATTCCTTGACAAATACACCCTCCCAAGACTAAACCAGGAAGAAGTTGAATCTCTGAATAGACCAATAACAGGTTCTGAAATTGTGGCAATAATCAATAGCTTACCAACCAAAAAGAGTCCAGGACCTGACGGATTCACAGCTGAATTCTACCAGAGGTACAAGGAGGAACTGGTACCATTCCTTCTGAAACTATTCCAATCGATAGAAAAAGAGGGAATCCTCCCTAACACATTTTATGAAGCCAGCATCGTCCTGATACCAAAACCTGGCAGAGACATAACCAAAAAAGAGAATTTCAGACCAATATCCTTGATGAACATTGATGCAAAAATCCTCAATAAAATACTGGCAAACCGAATCCAGCAGCACATCAAAAAGCTTATCCACCATGATCAAGTGGGCTTCATCCCTGGGATGCAAGGCTGGTTCAACATACGCAAATCAATAAATGTAATCCAGCATATAAACAGAACCAAAGACAAAAACCACATGATTATCTCAATAGATGCAGAAAAGGCCTTTGACAAAATTCAACAACCCTTCATGCTAAAAACTCTCAATAAATTAGGTATTGATGGGACGTATCTCAAGATAATAAGAGCTATCTATGACAAACCCACAGCCAATATCATACTGAATGGGCAAAAACTGGAAGCATTCCCTCTGAAAACTGGCACAAGACAGGGATGCCCTCTCTCACCACTCCTATTCAACATAGTCCTGGAAGTTCTGGCCAGAGCATTTCTAATAAGGCAAAGGTTATTAGTTTGAATCCCCAGATGGGTCAATTAGCATAATGTCAGCCTTTACCCCAAGCTCTAATGAGGTCATGCAAATATATACCTATATTCACAAGGAGAATAAAATGAAGACTGGAAAAAATTGCCCAGATGTTAAACCAGTATGGATAGAAAAACCCTAATTTTAGTACATCTCTAGCTTTTTATTTTTTCCTTTAGCACACCTAGGATTTTTGCATTTTGTAACTAATTATCTGAACTTCTAGTTTTGCTTAGCAAATTAGTGGTGTACGTCACTTGAAATGGTATTCCTACCTTCCTATAAAGCTGCTATCCTTCTAAAAAGTGTGGTTATGATTACCCAGAGAAGGTTGTTTAATCGCCAGTATGTTCCAACTCTGTATTTGCGAGTGCTTAAACTTTGCAGTGCTGTACTTGAAGATGACCCTGAGAACTACATACTTCTTACATGTGTGTTTCAGATGGGAAAATTGAGACATTTTTTTTCCCCCAGGACTTTCAGGTGAAGAGATTTTGGCTAATTTTATTTTTTTTTAAAAAAAGGTCAGTAGCACAGCTGGATTTGTAATATAGAGGTCCTGATTCAAAGTTCTATATTTAATTTGTAGTCTTTTATTTATTTTTTAGTTTTTGGTTTATATGTAGTAAGTTTAGCCAGAGGCTGGGAAAGTAAACATTATGTCTGGATATTTAGCAAGATTGATGACTACACAATTACCTCTCCAGAAGTAAACTGGTTGTTTGAAATGACATTATTTGGATTAGTTTTAGTAACAAAGTCAGTCATATAATTTGATCCATTGGTGTCTATAGGCCTACCTACAAAGAAAGGGTATCTAAGATTATAATTCTGATTAAGTTGTGGAATTTGACATAGGGTATCCTAAGAAACAATGTGTTCTCATGTTGTGGAGAAGGTGGTGATCTCCACTTTGTGACCTGGAGGATGACGAGAAGGGTTCCTTGTCCCCACAATTTATCTTTCCCTGACAAACCTGTTTACTAAAATTAAACTCTTAAAGATTCTGACCGTCTTCTGTATTGTAGAGAAGCTCATTCACACCATCATTTACCTTAGCAAGGATTCAGGCTTGAGGTTTTGAGGGAATGGAGTTAGGATTCCTCTTGGGCATCATCTTAGAACAAGGTAGTAAGGGGATTTGAAATTTTGATGAGGGAAAGAAAGGGAATATGCAAAGAATGGCTTTTGGATACTTACTTTGAGAGTTTATATTATGGTGGTGAGGATCTGGCCTAACAGAAAGGAACACAAACACGCTGGGAGCCCAGAGGGTGGGGAAAGGTGAGCTAGAGGATGACAGAAAGCTAAGGAAGGGGAAGTGGAATTATTTAAAATAAAATTTAATTCCTGCTTTTGCTTATAGGTTTTCTTGTTGATACAGCTTTGGTTTAAAGAATGTTGTGTGTTCTCAAGAAAAAAATCAATTACTTTGAATACACATGATTTTGTAATTTTATGTAACATTAAAAAACTACTTTCTTGTTGAAGACAGTTTCCTAAGAGATGACAGGCGGTGGCTCACGCCTGTAATCCCAGCACTTTGGGAGGCCGAGGTGGGCAGATCACGAGGTCAGGAGATCCAGGCCATCCTGGCCAACACAGTGAAACCCTGTCTATACTAAAAATACAGAAAAATTAGCTGGGCATGGAGGCGGGCACCTGTAGTCCCAGCTACCCGGGAGACTGAGGCAGGAGAATTGCTTGAACCCGGGAGGTGGAGGTTGCAGTGAGCCAAGATCTCACCACTGCACTTCAGCCTGGGGGACAGAGCGAGACCCGGTCTCAAAAAAAAAAAAAAAAAAAGACATTCTTTTTGTACAACAGGGTTTCTTTACTTTTTAGTCATGTGATGGTGAACAGATTACCTAATCTCTCTAAATTTGGTTCCTTTTTAGTGATAATAACACCAGTCTGATTATTTCACTTGATTGGTGCAAGGATCAATTAGGATAATATATATTAAAAATACAAACTGTAAAGTGCTCAACCAAATAAAAAACATTAAATATTGTGTGCAGTAAAGGTTGAAGGTTACATGCTTAGATTTGGGAGCCATATTACCTGGGTTTCAATCCTGACTTTGTCCCTGTTTATCTGTGTGACACAGGGCAACTTAAAGTTTGTGGCTCAGTATTCCCTTCATAAAACGTGAAAAATAATAACACCTACCTCGTGGTGATGTGAAAATCAAAGAAGTTCATATACATAGTGGGCTTAAAGCAGTGCCTGGTGTAAAACAACATCATTCTAGCTGTTGTATTTTTATGTGCATGTTAGCACAAAACTAAATGCTGAATGATTTCCATGGGAGTAGGTTACTGTGAAATTAAAGAAAAATATCTCATATTTATGCTTCAAGCAGCATAGCTCTTTGCTTATCTAACAAATTCATATTTGATTATAAGCCATTAGTGACAGTTAATGCAAGGGACTATGTTTGAATTAAGCAGTTATGAGTATCCATCTCAGAAGCTTACTTCTCTTGATACTTGAATTAAGAGACTATTCTCATTAATGCCGACTTATTCAGATAAAGTTCACAGTGTTTCTGTCTTGTTCATCATGTTTATACCTTAAGTGAAAGGTTTCAACTGTAACTACACATTGGAAGCAACTGGGTCCCCCCGGACCAGTTCAGCTGGAAAATCTGGGGGTGGCACTCAGACCTTGGTATTTTTTATAAAGATCCCCAAGTGATTTTAATGTGAGGCAGAATTTAAAACCATTGGCATAGAGCAGTAGTGATTAAATATATACCTATATCGTTTAGTTTCTGACCTTGAGAGATAATTTTGTCTTGTTTAAATAAAATAATGGCCAGGCACAGTGGCTCACGCCTGTAATCCTGGTGCTTTGGAACGCTGAGGTGGGTGAATCACTTAAGGTCTGGAGTTTGAGACCTGGGCAACATGTTGAAATCCCCATCTCTTCTAAAAATACAAAAAAAAAAAAAAAAAAAAAAAAAAGCCGGTCATGGTGGCACGTACCTGTAATCCCAGCTCCTCAATAGGCTGAGGCATTAGAACTTTTTGATCCTGGGAGGCAGAGGTTTCAGTGAGCTGAGATTGCACCATTGCACTCCAGCTTGAGCGACAGAGCAAGAGTCCATCTCAAAAAAATAAAATAATATGGCTCTTTATGGATGTTTCTTTAAAGGCAGACCTATTGTTTCTATTAAGGTTGTATCTTGTGAGTATATGTCACTAAGCAGAAATGAGAAGTTTGATTGTTTTTAAATTATGTGTGTGGTTTTTTTTTGGCATGATGAAGTGCTGTGTGTATCAAATAAGAATATAGACTTGCAAAATGTGAAAGGTAAGAGGGAGCCTCAAAGGCATCTAGTGAAAGAGGACACACTTTGAAGTCAGTCCTGTTTTGGAGTGATTTATTTACTTACTGGGTGTGTAATCTTGTGACACTTACTTAACCTCCCTGAGCTGCAGCTTCTTCATCTCTGTAAAATTGAGACGTACATGTATTTTGTGCGATGACAACTGTGTTTCACGCTGCACGCACACACACACACACATACACACACACACATCTTTACTCTCTGCCTCCTGCCTGATCCCCGCACCATCTGGCGCGGATATCCAGAGCAGGGACTGTGTGGGAGCCTCAGCGGGACTGTCTGAGCCTGCAGGGCCAGCTGCTGGGGACTGCTTTCTCCCACTCTTCAGGGATCGTTTCTCTGGCTGTATTGGGACTATTTCGTGGTTGGCTGTTTGGATCTCATGACCTTTCATGAGCATAACATTTAGTCTGTGGGGTTCAGTCACTGTTGGTCAAGTATAGTGAAGCTGTTAATGAGACTAGAGATGAAGATGGCTTTTTGCTGCCATATGATGGAGGCTTTTGGGTACCCTCTGTTGGTACCCACTGTTTGAACCCCAGAAAATATGTGTGCAGCACACTGATGGCTGCTTCCTCTTTCCAGCTGGCTTCCTCTCCATTGCTACTTCGTGTTGAGTTGGGACACTAGGCGGCCACTATCTGTCTTAGTTTGGGGGAAGGAGAGAAAAATTACAGACCTCTTGACTTCCTTTTTATGATAGTAGGAACAGTGGATTTTCTCCTTTCCCACCCTTGTCTCTTTGATCCTCCAGCATAGGGCTATAAAATTAGTAGGCCACTCAGCAATCCTGTTGCACATTTTTTGTCTACAAGAAAGGAAGTTCATGGGTTGTTTCTTAGCAGCTGTAAAGTAAATGCCTGGGGTCTTGACCTTAGCTATGATATTTCAGCATCATTCCTGTTCACTGGCAGGCCTGGCTTTAGTACTATCCTCAGCCTTAATTTTGAGAATTCTGCTTATATCACTATCTCTCTCAACTGATCTTAATGTTTCATTGGAAATATTTATAAATCCGACTGCCATTTTTCTGAATTTTCCTCTGTTCCCTGGAATCGGTGTAAACTTCTCATAATGAGAAGTATCAGTAGCTTTATTGATTTTTTTCCGGTGATGAAGATCTTGAGACATTGTACCTGTGGGATGAGTTTTCTAATTGAAGACTGTGTTCCTCCACTAGATTATGAGACTCTCGAGGGTAGGAACCATGTTTTTCAGCTTAGCATAACCATATCTCATTTATTACACACCTACTGTGTGTCAGAGATGTTGCTCTAATTATTTCAGTGCATTCCCATAAAAATAAGGTACACATATGTAACAAACCTGCACATTCTGCACTTGTATCCCAGAACTTAAAGTATAATAATAAAAAAATTAAAAAGGTCATTAAACTAAAAAAAAAATAAGGTACATATAAGGAATCTTGTTTCAGAAGAGCTTAAGTAAATTGCCCAAGGTCATCTAGCTAGTGAGTCATAGAACTTGCTTTTGAATTCAGTTTGACTTCACAGCCTGTTTTCTAAATCATCTTTCCAAACTCCTTCTTGCAGAAAAGGACAGATGCACATAAGAGGACTGGGATCTTGGCCTGTAGAATGTTGGATGGTTCTCTTAAGTAGGAGACAGTTATGGAGCTGCATTCTTAAAGAAAAGGATAGACAGTTTGCATGTTTTCAAAGCCCTTGTTGTTCCCACTGATCTACATTGACTTGCATCACTGGCATACATGGACACTTAATAAAAGTTTGTTGAGAGCTGAACCCTACCACCCCAGAGGCAGAAGTCATCTGACGGAAGGTTTTGGCCCGTTTGTGGGTCTTCACTTCATGCTTTTTACTCAGGTCAGAGAGGCTGAGATTATGTGAATTTGTCTCTCACTGATAAGGCCATTGGTTGAGGCCATCAGACATACTATGAAAACTGGAATGAATCCATGGTGATAAGATATTCGGAGGGGCCAGGGCTGTGTTGAAGTCAGTCTTGGATTGCTGAAGTTAGGAGGTGCTGTGCAGTCAGCCTCTATGCTTGTGGTTTAGGCTATTAGAATGTGGCTGCCCACTTTGGCAAGAAATAGGAAGTGCATAAATGCTTTATCAACCTGAAGCTTTGTTGGATGTGCTCAGAGAACATTTCTTTTTAATGTATCTGGAAACTATAAATTTAACTCCTGCTGGGAGTGGAAGTAATTGCTTCACACAAGAAAAAAGCTAGATCTTTGAAAGGCTTAACTCCTTTCACAAATATGTGCTTTTTAATGACTGGGAAAAAAAATGTCCTTTTGTACAAATGAGGTCATTCTGTTCTTAACTGGCCCTGTACACTCTAGTTCCTGCTTTCTGTTCCATGTTTTGTGACCAGAGGTTATTAGAAGGATCATCCCTCTGTGGATATCCACTGCTTTTTCAGTCTGTTGCCAAGGGGAAAGTTATCTTAGCTCAGGAACTGCCAAGCCAGTGCAAGAGGCCCAGATCCAAGGGGTACTGAGCTAGTGACTGATAATGATCGGATTTAGATTGGTCATGGATTAGGTTGTTAAAACATGCTTTGTGTGTGCACTAGGATCCCTATGTCTGATTCATTCTCTTTAGATTTCTCAACCATTCCATTGCCTCTTCATTCAGGAATGATTTTTCTTTCCTAGGTGCATACCATTTACTCTGCTTTGAGTCTGTTTGGATGAGTAGAAACATTTGTGCCAGTCTGAGGCCTGGTATAAATGAAAAGCAGCTGCTGAAAGAAGTTGCTCTGTACCTCTCCTTTGAACACTTGGAAGCTGATTCCTCCTAAAATTAATTTGTGAATTGGTTTGACTAATGTGCAGTAGGTGTCTGAGGCCTTAGATTTGTGTGGTGAAAGGGTTCTCCTACGTGGTAATGTAGAGTAGATCTCAGTAGATGCCCTTGATTCAATTTAAGCTCACTTTCCTCTAACTTTAACCATTGCCTACCAAGGAGGATGTTAAAGATTCGAAGAGTGTTAGGGGGAGTGTTACATCTGTCTTGGATGTTTTTATAAACAGGTGGACATGGAGTGGGTCTAAGTGAGATTTGACATAGACCTCTGGGGTCTCCTTTTTTTTTTTTTTTGAGGCAGAGTCTCACTCAGTCACCCAGAATGGAGTGCAGTGGGGTGATCTTGGCTCACTGCAACCTCTGCCTCCTGGGTTCAAGCAATTCTCATGCCTCAGCCTCCCAGGCAGCTGGGACTACAGGCATGTACCACCATGCTCGCCTAATTTTTGCTACTTTTAGTAGAGACGGGGGTTTCACCAATTTGGCAAGGATGGTCTTGAACTCCTGACCTCAAGTGATCCACATGCCTGGGCCTCCCAAAGTGCTGGGATTACAGGCGTGAGCCAGAGTGCCCAGCTCCTGGGGTCTCCTTTAGACGATATATTTTTAAGACAGCCACTTTGAAGGATTAGCAGTTGGAAATTGATATACTTATTAACTACTTCTTAGGTATCAGCACTGTGCTAGACCTTTTCTGCAGATTACCTTTTTAGAGGTAGAAGGCTACCATGCTGCCTTGCATCTTGAAGAGTTTATATTACATTCGCATTCCCCAAGAATTCATCCTCGGCTGTAATGGATCAATGTTTTGATGAGGACTTGAGTGCTTTTTTCTGTTTAATTGACTACAGGTTTTTGTTATTTAAAACATTCTCTCTCTTGCTACTGAGAACTTGGTTCTTCTTATCATAACTTCCTAATAAAATCTAGGTTCTAGGATCTTGGTGTCCCATTCATGGCTCTCTAAGTCTGAAACTTAGTTCAGTCTCTGTTGCTTAATTTCTTGATCTGGGATTAAGATCCTCTGTCTTGAGCCATCGTGGAGAAGAGATTATGAAATGTGGTCATGAGCTGCTTAGATATTTGTTGCAGACCCCATTTTTTGCCTGAAGCACTTGTGGCCTATCCAGTATGCTCCAGAAAGAACCTTTGCTTGAATTCTCTTGGGATATGGAGGAAGTCAGGCTGACTGCTGTGACAGTTATGGCTGTGGGGCCCTGGATCACCTGCTTCCCATCCTACTCTGCCTTTTTGTTAGTCTCCTCAAAGAACGGGAAAAAAAAAAGATCATTTAAGTTTAAAAATATCTCTTATTATAAAGTTGACTCTTTTAACTCAATTTATCACTGCTTGCTAGACCATCCTTGAAAACCTTGTTAAAATGTAGAAGAAAATATGAAGACGTGCCATTTCATTTCAGTTGGTCATTACCTCATGCAGATTACATATGCTGGAAAGGAAAAACCGTGACTCATGTTTCTGCAGGGCACCCTCCCTGCTACCCCCAAGGCCTGGGTTTATTGTAGGCAGCCAATGAGTATTTTATTGAACTTAATAGCTGGTACAAAAGAATTGAAGAACACATTCCTAGGAAATACTATCATAATTGAAATTGGGAAGTTCTGGGTAATTGCTGAATGCCTCATATTAGTTCCTGTGGGGAAAATACACGGCATGATGCAAAATGGGTTAATATCGTAGAAGGAAAACTCTCAAGAGATAAATCAGAAGCTTCACCTGTCTGCCTACGATACTCACAGTGGGAATGGTACTGATTTGCTGATAATATGTTTTTATTATTATTATTATTCTGTAGCCTCAGACGATACAGCAAACTCTCAAGAGGACACTGCAGTATTATGAACATCAAGTTATTGGGTAAGTAAAAATTGATTTTGGTTATTATTGGGGGCAAATTAAAGGTAATTACTCAAACATAGCTGTTGAGTATGTGATTTTCTGCTACCCAGGTCAACCTTATTTTATAGTGGCTATGTTCTCATAGTGTCGGGGGTGAAGGCTTATTGGGGGAGGTACCTTGGAGTGATTTCTTTTGGTTTATTTGTGCTTAATTCTTTTAAATGAAATTACTTTCTGGTATTGCTTTTCCTTTTTTTTCCCTCAGTCTTCTCATGTTCTTACTCTTTTATTCCGATGTTGAATCATATAATTATGCCTTACTAATGTGGTTAGCTTTATTGGTACCAACCCAGATGCTTTGAATGGGATTTTAGAATCCTTAAGTAGAGTTTGATAAGAATCACTACAGCCTTAACACAGTTCAGTGAGAGGAATTAGTTTACTTAGAGTCACGTGCTACATATTTTTCTTTATTATCGCCTGTTTCTTGAGGTGGTTGTGACGTGGTGTAAAGTAAGAAGACTTGATGTCAAAAGACAGGACTTCAAGGCCTCATTAGCACATAGATCTTTTACTAAGTAACTTTATCTCTTTTTTAAAATGTGATGCTAATAATAACTAAATCAAGGATTAGATGTAATGATTAAATGAGGTAATTTCTATGAAAGCATTTTGTAAACAGAGAACTCCAAAAGAGTATGAGGTACACCTCTAATTGGCTATGGCAGAAAGCAACTGGCAAATATGAAAGCCTAAATTTACTTGCTCATGCAATCTAGCTTTTAGATTAAATTTATTGACATTAGAGGCAATGTATATTTTTGATTTACCTTGTTAGGTAAATTAAGAATAAGAATACTTGTTAGTATTCTTTATATGGTACAGTGATTTATCTTTGTAAGATTTTAAGAACTTTTGAGAAGTCAAGATTCAAACTGTGGTACTTCTTGAACTGCTCTCAGGATCATTTAACATTTATGGCTAATAGTCATTGCTATAGGGATCAAGAACATAATTTTGGCTATTAGGGTATAGTGTGATTTTTTTTCACAGAACAGAAGGGAAGAAATCTTAATGGAAAAATAATCTCAGTACCTAGTACAATGCCATATACTTTAAGTGCTTGATGATTATGTTAATTGTCATTTCAAAGGGAATTGCTTTGAAACTTTGTCATACTAATCCTCAAGAGTGTAGTTCTAGGAAAAACATATTATTTAAACTCAAGAGATGGCTTTTAGTTAGAGGCCACTAGTGATTTTAAATGGTTTATCCTAATGGAGATAAAGAATGTCAAATTAATCTTTCTCCACATATCCTAAAATAAAACTTAATCACTCTCATTGAATTTGCTGCTTTCAAAGTATGGTGTTTGGATTAAATTAGTTAGTATACTTAAAATAGTTCCTTGTATGTGGTGAGCACTACATACCTGTTTGCGCTTATGTTTATTGTTATTATTAATATTTTTATGACAATATCCATCATCAAAGTCTAATTTTCTGGGATTATGAATGCTCTTTCTCTTTTGAAATAAAATAACTGATGAAATATTCTCATTTTTGAACTAAAGTATACCTTCAAGGCAAATTGGAGTGGGACTCTTATAATGTGATCAAAATAGATAACCAAACTATATTGCTATAATCAGAAAATTTTTTTCTCCATTGATAGAATGGAGGGAGTTCCCTTTTATCCAGCTGGCTGCCTCAGCCCTCCCCTTCTACCTATGTAGACACGGTCTGTGGTGCTTCTTTGTCTATTGGATGAATGGTCTTTTCCTAGTTCTGTTTATTGCATACACAGTATAAAGAAAACAGAGAGTTTGACTCCTCTATAAAGAGGGGTCTTGATGTCTCGCATGATTCAAATAGGCCTATTAGCATATTTTTGCTTGGGTGTTGGCTGATTTCTTGGACTTGAAGTACCTTTGCTCACTGACTTTATTTGCATTCATGCTGATGAAGACAAAGGGGGCTTGTTGGCAGCAATTTTGTCACGTTTGCCTTTCTTGACCGTATTCCCCTTTCTTGCCTTTTTTCTCATTGATGACTTTCCTGTCCAACTTCCTCTTTTGCCTTTTATTCTCCATCTTTCTACTTTTTATTTCTCTTTTCACAATCAAAAAAGCAGAGCAGCTAATATCACTCACCCGTGAACTAAAAAGTGTTTACAACTGTATGTTGTTCCTCTTAAGAAAGTACAATTTAAGGCTTTCTATCTCTAATTGTGAGAAAGAGTGTGTTTCTTAAAGGGATTTCGGAATCCCTGTATTGAGAATTGAGAGTAAGTGCTGACAAGCATAATTTCAGTTATTTTTCGGCAGGTGAGGGTGGGAAGGAGATGCTTTTCCTAATCTCTGAAATGGGGCTTGCTTAAAGCTGTCTTGAAATAACTCAGCATTTAAATACTTTGTGTTGAGGTGTTGAAGCAGAACAGGTAACAGAGTATGAGCTAGCCCTTCTCTTTTTAATTTAATTATCCTTCAACCACTAACCTTCTTTTCCTTTCCTTGAAAACTCTGCCCTTAATCTGTTTTGTTTATCAGAGCTCTAGGATTGTACAGTTCTGCTCCTTGGATTCTTATACTGGTTGCCCATAGAAACTCCCTGAGGCTTTTTTTGTCTGCCAAGACTGAGACTTCAACGCAGAGAGCAGCTGTTCGAAGGGTCACAGACAGAAGGACTGGGAGGGAGTAGCTGATGGGGCTTCCTGTTAGGGAGTAAGATAGCCTCTCTGTACCTTATCCACTTTATCTTTAAACATTATTCTGTTCCTTAATTTATCCATTCACTTGTTCATTTATTTATTCATAGAGATCATTCAAGTTGGGGAGATGAGTGCTAAAATAATTTATTCATGCAATGTGATAAATCTTCTCTTCATCTCCACTATCGTCATCATCTCTCACCAAGACATTCTGGTCTAATTTTCTGGTTTCTACTTTTGTCCTCCAATATGTATTTCCACCACAGCAAAGCGATTAAAAAACTAGATCATGCCACCTTCTTACGTGAAACCAATGGTTCTCAAATGTTAATGTGCATCAGAATCACCTGCCAGCCTTGTTAAAACACGTATTACTGGGCCCTGCTCGCAGAGGTTCTGATTTTGTAGGTTCAGATAGGGCTCAAGAAACTGGCATTTCTGACAAGTTCCCAGGTAATGCTGATGCTGCTTGTCCAGGGATCACACTTTGAACCCCCTGCTTTAAACTATATAATGGCTTATTATGGTAGAATAAAGTCTAAATTCTTTCTGTGATCTGGCTTCTGCCTACCTCTGTAATTTCATCCCTTTTCACTTCCCTTTTTTTCACTTCAACCTTCTGTTGGTTTCTCAACTTACCAACCTTAGCTTCAGGGCCTTTGTATATATCATTTCATTTTTATGTAATGCTCTTTCCCCAGATGTTTGCATGGCTTATTCTTTATATACATATAGGTCTCTGTTCAAATGTCTTCTCTACAGGAAAGCCTGCCCTGATCACCCTGTCTAAAGTATCTTTCCATCACCTACCTCAAACTCCAATCGTGTCAGGTTGACTTTGTGGAAAATTTTGATTACTATATAAACTCTACATATTCATGCTCACTTGGAGAGCTTCTTGTTCCCATAGCACTGTTTTTCCTCCACCTAGAATGAGTAAGGGGGCATTGAATGTGCATCTTCATGTTAGTTGCTCTTTAACTCAAACTTCTAGGGAGTGGACTAACTTTCTGGTTGGTGTGGGGTGGAAAGATCAGTGAGAAGCAGAAGAAGTCAGTAGGAGACAGGCAGGATTCACTTTAGAAATTAAAAGAAACTGAGGATAGAGGAATGTCTGTTTATAATGGTACTTTTTTTTCTAATACAATTCTTGCCATTGTGCCCTTTCTTCTCTTTGTATGTTGTGGAAAGATTGTGTTTTGTAAGTAGACATATGAGACTTACTAGACATAAAGTCAGGTTTTGCTATGAATAATCTTGGAAAGGTTACTTAAAATCCCTGAGCCTCAGTTTTCTCATTTTAAAAATGGGAATAATAACAGGGTTGTAGTGAAGTTTAAATAAAATCTGAATGATAATTATGTATGAAGTCATATAATCACATAAAGTAGTTAGCATAGTACCTGGTACACAAAGATAATCAATAAATGAATTGAATTATTGTTACTACTGTTAGTAAATGACTCTTTTGCAATTCAGCTTTTGTTGATTGTCTTCAGTTTATCCTCCTGCTGCAACCTTTTCCTGTCTTTCTTGGGCCTTTTAAAGTTTAGAATCTGTAGTTTAGCATCCGGAGCTGAACATGCCCAGTTCGTGTTCTAGCTACAGTTTTCCGCTTACAGAGAACATCTTTTTCGTTGATTTTTTTTTTTTTTGACTGAAATTTCTGTCTCTAGAGGGCTTTACCCAACTGCTCTCACTCATATTTCTACTACATGACTCCTACTGGTCTATGGCTCACAAAAATGGATTGCCATGGCAGGGTAGACGAAGCACAGTTTTCTTCAGTAAACTACTATGAGAGATATGATAATCTTTCTGAGATATAGTGTTCACTCACTATATATTTTAAACAATAAAGAAATATGTATTCAGAACCATGCCAGTAATTTTATCTTTTTTTTGTGTGTGCCAGAATAAGCATTGTTGTGTTAATATCATGGGTAGGACTGTTGCCAAACTCATATTAGTCTGGGACACCAACTCTTATAGTCATCTAAAATTAAATTGTATTGCTCCAGTTATTAATGTGGGCCCTATGTTTGTTTTATACAGCCAACCTTCTGTTCTCTTTTTTTTTTGACAATTGAGGAGAACTTAAGCCAGAGTAATTTCAGTAGAATTTCAGAGTGAAATTAATAGTGGGTGAATTCTGATTATTCTGGGAAACAAACTTCAAGGATATTACTTAAGCTTTCATGATCAGATTTTGTGGCTTATTTTAATCTAAAAATGATCTAGCTTTTTTATATATTTACATAGAAAAAAACTATCTTTGAACATAAACAAATTAGACAAAAGCTAATATCTATTGATTGCTTACTATGTTTGAGGAGATATGCTGGGCACTTTCCATCTTTTATTTAATCCTAAAAATATTGCATAAGAGTACTGTATTAAGCACATTTTACAGATGAAGAAATTGAGGCTGAGAGAAAAAAATACTTTTTTAAGGTCATTCTGATAAAAATGGTGGAGGTTGAATTAAAAATAACCCTGTGATTGTCTGTGTTTAACATCTGTGCTCCCTGTTCCACCTCTTGAGTGACTCCTGCATTCTGGAAACTGTAGTAAGCATTTTGCCTAACTGGTTTATTGGAGTCTGATCTCAATGAGGTGTACAAACATGAAACCTTTTTATTTTTCCCTGCACTCACATCAAGCATGCTAGGATACATCCCCTTCAATATTAGGTTAGACAGATTGCTCTGTTTTCTAAGTATTTCCAAGAATTATGAAGTTCACTCTAGACCAATTTAAATCTTTACTCTGATATCCAGTCTGACTCTAATGTTCCTTTCTCTGTCTGGGTCAGGCCTTGGCCTAAGAGACTTGTAATGCAGGACAGAGTGTATGATGTGGGTTTTCACTCCTCTTCTCCAGGCCATTCCTTTCTGTGTCCCTTTCTCTTCTGATGTATTGGGTGAAGCATGAATAAAATGGAAAATGGAAAATTTCACTGGGGTTGTGGCAGTCCTCTCTTGGCTGTCATGCCCTCAACTGGGGTGCATGTATGAGTTCTGCCCTGACTGTTTCGGATGCCCCAGCTCCTGCATCTAAGGACTTCACTCTTGTGGTCTTGCTAGTGGGAGCCCTGTCCCTGGCTGGCAGCCTCTAGATTGGAAGAGCACCGTGACAACCAGAGAAGTCAAGCTTGCCTCTCTCTTCCCTAAGCCATGGGAAACTCACATATTTGCCCTGCCAAATGGTGGGCCTTTAGGTTGCTCCCAATTTTGCTCTATTTCTTTTCCTCGTCAATAACTTTCTCCAGAGTCTTTTTCCTCTTATCAGTCAGACAGGGGAGTATGATCAGGAAATCCACTGCCTCTGCAGACGTTCACTGGGGAATGAGATGGGTAATCCCCAATCTCTACTAGCTGTGGACTCCCCTCACCAACTGGACTTCTGCAGGGAATACTCCCGTTTTCTCCTTTTCTAGGAGGGGAGGGGGAAAAGTACCATAGCACTCTCTTCCTAGGCCAACTCCTCACTCTTCTGAAAATTTTAATTTGAAGTCTTTCTGTTCCTTTGGTTCTGTAAGCTGGTGGTAGAGTGACAGGGGCAGTGGCTATTTAGTCTCGTCTTAAGTCCTGAAGAAGAGCTCTGGTCTTCTTGGCTACCCCTTTGGAATGTGGGAGGATTTGGCCTTTAATGTCCTCAGCTTTTTTGTCTTAGCTGTCATTCAGAGGCAACTCAAAAAGTCCCAGCCAATATCCAGTTATGGGCATTGTGTTATTTAGTCCTCACAAGAACTCTAGGAGGTACCTTCATTTTATGAGACAGGCAAGTTAGACTAACAGAGATTGGGTTACTTGCTCAAGATCTCACAGATAGAAAATGGTAAGACCGTGACTCAAATTCTGCCTGGTGTATGTTATTTATACACCATACTGCTATCTTCTTCTTTTTCTTTCTTTCTTTTTTTTTTTTTTTTTGAGATAGAGTCTCACTCTGTCACCCAGGCTGGAGTGCAGTGGCGCAATCTTGGCTCACTGCAAGCTCCGCCTCCCGGGTTCATGCTATTCTTCTGCCTCAGCCTCCTGAGTAGCTGGGACTACAGGTGCCTACCACCACGCCTGGCTAATTTTTTGTATTTTTGGTAGAGATGGGGTTTCGCCGTGTTAGCCAGGATGGTCTCAATCTCCTGAACTCATGCTGCCCGCCTGGGCCTCCCAAAGTGCTGGGATTACAGGCGTGAGCCACCACACCCGGCCTATACTGCTATCTTCTTGACTGTGACAAAAGTTATGGTGTGTTTACTTTCAACACCATTGAATGCCAGGACACCAAATTAACATTGTTAACTTTTCCTTTTCTAGGCAGCTTCCTTATAGAAACAGATCACTAGCCTTGATGAAGTGCTCACAGAGTGATACATTAGCTATACGAAGCTGATATATTTTTTGTTCTCCTCAATTTTTTTCACATATAGCTTTCTTGTTAACAGTTGCCCCCAGTTCCAGGTCTACACTGCAAATGCTGATGTGAATGGTGGGTTATGCCAGAATTATGTTTCAAAGCTTCACTTATTTTAAAATGTGATTATGATGAAAGCATAGACTGCGTGTGCTTGTGCGTGTGTATATGAGTTGCATTCGCAGATGCTTTCAAAAATTTCTCCTTATGCTAATTTTGTTTTCTTCTTAGTTACAGGGATGCAGAAAAGAATTTCCACAATATCTCTAACAGATGCTCCTATGCAGACCACTCCAACAAAGAAGAAATTGAAGATGTCTCAGGAATTCTTCAGTGTACTGCTAATATACTCGGTATATGAACTATATATTTATATGGTAGAGAGAGAATGAAAGAGAGGGAAAGTCGAGGTGGAAAGGTTTCATGTTCTACCAAAGAGAGATGTGGAGAATATGGCAAGTTGAGACCCAGACCTTGTGAAGTGATGGGTGTTAACTCTCCTGAAGATGTTTGAGTGGAAATTGCTTGCATGCCACTTACTTAGAGATGGAAAAACATCAAAACAAAAATACTTAAATTCCAGGGAAACAATTTCAAATATTCACATGTGAATAGTATTAGCTTTGTATAATCCATATTTCTTTGGCCCTTATTCTCAGCTAAAGTTGTAGGATCTTTTTTTCCTCTCATTCATACTCTATTATTTCTGGGAGGTCCTGGTTGGGGCAGAAGGGTGGCCCACAGGTACTCTTAACACCGTACGATCCAACGTTCCTTTCTGTGGCCTTGTCAGTGAAGCAGGTCATCTACTGAGGTGTCTGTGCCCTACTTGGGGTTGGGGGAGTGTCCATCTTAAATATATTTGTACTTATGACAGAGGGGCTGTTTTTGGATGCTCTAACATGGCTAAAAGGTACTGTTGTAGATTGCAGCCAATTATACAGCCGTAAGCTACCATAACTGAGCTGTACTACCATACTACCTGACGTTCTTGGTGTGTGAGAGCTACATTGTATTCCATGCAAAGTATTCTAAAAGAAATATTTTTTTCCTAATGTCTTACAGATGTTTCTAGTGAGAAATTTCTCTTTAAGTTCTTTTTGGAATTCTTTTTTCTTTATGACCCATGGGGTGCTGGAGGGTGCTAGTGGGGAATAACAAATCTTAGTGACTCTACACAGAATGCAGAATCTCTTTTGGGGTCAGGTGATGGACAATAGGGCAAACCAGTTTGCATGTTCTTTCTTTTCCTTTAAAGTATTTTCCCTGGAGACATCTGAGTTTTTCCTACAAACAGTTTCCAGGTCACCCCAACCCAAGAGTCTATCAGATTTTTTAAACATGTCAGACTTCTAGAGGTAGATTTCTTTTACATTCAATCCGGGAATCCAGCCGCTGGTTGGCTACATTTTCATCCTAGGTAACTTTTGTAAACACAAAATTGTATAACAAGAAAATGTATACCTTTTGTGAGGGGATGTATATAGATGTTAGTGGTTTGTCTATAACAGCATGCAGGACAGTGATGGGTAGTGAAAAGGAGGCCAGAGATTCATCACCTTCATCTTAGAACAACTGCAAGGATGTCACAATACCCAAGTAAATCTTATGACTGGAGAAAATAAGGGATAAGATTAAAAGAGACATTACCCAAGAGCTGTTTAAAGTTTTCTGATTTTATATTTTCAAGGACTCTCCTTTCAGTAACATCTATTTCTCTTAATGCATTGTGATTTCAAGGGGTGGGGTGATGATGTCACACTAAAAGGGATGTATCAGAATCTCAGTGAAGGGATGTTTAATATTTTGAGAAGTTGCTTCTTATCCAGTTTCTAAACATTTTCCTGACCCTCACATCTTTCTTCTTTATGCTCCCTATTTTTAGAATCACTGAGTTAGAGGGAATAGGAGGTGTTCAAAGATAATGATTATATTGGGGTGCTAAAGGCAGTTGGACTGTGG
The DNA here is from genome assembly GCF_009828535.3 of Hylobates moloch. NCBI lineage: Eukaryota > Metazoa > Chordata > Mammalia > Primates > Hylobatidae > Hylobates > Hylobates moloch. Next base: position 79,521,947 of record NW_026652286.1, on the reverse strand, counting down.
CTTGTAAATGAATGTGCAGAATTTCCACGGAAAGAAACCCTGGGTCAAACAATTTGAAATGGTGACCACCAGGGGACACTGGTGGCCCAGCACAGCTTAGTTGCCCTTCGAAGATTGCCCTAAGATGTTGGATAAGTAGTGAGTGAGAAGAACAGCAGGCAATGTGCTGCCTGATGACATTAGGGTAAGTGAAGTGTTTATAACTTAGAAGGTGATCATGTAACAGGGTTTAGACTTCCATGAATACTAACTTTTTCTACAAAAGAGATACTAGGTCTGATTATTTTCTTCCTCTAAGTAATGATTGGTTGTTCTCAAGATTTAAAGCACAATCTTGTAAAGTTTAAATTTCTGAAGATTAACATTTAATGCCTGCCACCTGCCAACCAAATGCTGGCACAGATGATTATGTGCCTAAGAGGTAGCTGTTCTCTTTGAATAATGTCTTTTTAGAACTCTTGATATATTGACTCTCTGAGGACAGCTTTAGTGGTCATATTCAATAAAAGCGTTGTTTTTAACAAGTCACTGAGCTATGATTAATCTTGGCTTGTTTAGATTTTATCTTTTTTTAAAGTTGTGTTTAAATTGTCTTCTGTAATCATATATGAGAGGGAAAGAATTGGTCAGCTTAATGGACAGAAAAGCTTGACATAAATTATTTTTTGGGAGGGTGTTGGGGGGTGGCACAGGAAAACAGAATTTCAACCAAGACAAGAAAAATTTTGATGCCTGGGAACCTTTTTTTTTTTTTGGATGGCAGAAGGCAGTGTTCCAACTCCATGGTTTATATTTATCATCTTTGGGGAGTGTGATTAGAATATTGGTGGACAGAGATTGGCAAACATATATTTCTCTTACCTTCTTAACCTATTACAGGGTTGTATTAGAGTCTGGAAATGTGTTGGTTTATTCACTTATTTGTATATTATTTATACTTCATCATCAAAAAAGACTTGAAGTCATAGATCACAAAATATGATCATAGTAGCAATTTTTCTCCTTCCAAAATGAGCATTTCTACCTACTTAGTATAAACAACTCCTCTAGAAATTTTGGTCATTTACTGGCTCTTCAGGTTGAAATTTGCATTTAGAGGGTGGCATGGAATAAAAACGAGGATGTGAGGAGAGGGAGAAGGTGAGTTGGAGAAGATCTGTTATGCCTCTGTTACTCATTTGTTCTCTCGCCTCTTCCGTGGGACTCCCTGGGAGCGCATGTTGTGCCCTACAGGGTGTTTCATGCCTCTGGAGTACTGGGAAAGAACTGCTTCCAGATATCAAAATGTTTGCTGTCTGTTTCCCTTTTGTTGGCTTAGAAACTGGTTGTTTCTATCTTCTGTCTCATCATTTACAAATTACAGATGTTGATTATGGTCTGTTTCTTGCCATCTCTTCACCACATTTTGGTGCTTTGGCAATTGCTGTGATAATGGAGGCTGGGCCCTTGAAACTGTGGCCATGCAAAGAAAGATAGTAGACAGTGCCCTCCCTGCTGGAGGACTTTAGAGTTAAATTTATTGCTTTATTTGGTACGTAATGTCTTTTGCATACCAAAATGATCTAATTTTAGTTGTCCAAAAAATAGAAAATCTCTTCTAGCCCTAATCTGCAAAGCCTATTTTTAGCTCAAATTAAATAGTAGAAATGTGTTTATGCTCTATGAGGCAACATTTAGTATTTTCTTGGAAATTGTAATGGTTGAATGGTATGATGAAGCATGTATTAAAGCATGTGTACCATGTTTTCTGCTGAAATGTTGCTACTTGTTCTTATGGCTTGGGTTTACATAGTGTTGTAGGCAGGGAGACAAAGTGAGTAGGAGAGTTAAGGGAGAAGGATGATAAATTGCATAGTCTCCTTTGTCATAATAAGTTAAATATAAATGAAGTTATGACTATTTCAGTTTTAACAAGTTCTAATACTATTAAGGGTGTTGTGGGTGTTTCAGTTGTTGTAGAGCTTTAAGGAGGTACAAGATGGAGGAGTTGGGTTGTAGGAAAAAGACTTCCCACAGTAGTTTAGAGAACAAATACAAATGAGAGCTCTAGGTTAATTCATTTACTGATGAGTTATAGCATATAAAGACTTGCAGGTTTAGGAAGCATCAGTTATTTGCTAAGTATTGCTCAAAGTATAGTTTTATACTGCCCTTGCTAAGTGCATTTCCTCTCAAAGTAGTCAAGAAGTGCATAGTTCTGAAAAGATATTCATTAATGTTTTCTCTGTTTTAAAGGTCTCTCTCTGTCAGAGTGTTGCTTTATCTTCTCTAAAAACGTAACACATTTAAGTCAGAATGGGAGCAATGTTATCATGGGATTATTTTGTTGGGAGAGGGCTAGTAAGGATAGAGGAAATGACCTTTGGGGCTTATTCCTCACAATATTTTCTTAGTATCAGGGATCCTGAAATACTGTGAAATCATTTATAAGATGCCACTGATTCCACAATCTTTAGCTGGTATGGAACTCTCTGTTTTTTTTATAAGTAATAATTTTTTGCTTATATGTCAACTTGTATATACTTTTTTGTTTCACCATGATTTGTAATGTGTATTTAGGAGCCTTTTAATTAGTCATAAAATTGTGAAGAATTAGCTTAAGGTTAGGTTAAGACTAACTTGGAGATTTTCTGGGAATAATTAAATAATATACTTGTTTAGTAGATGAGAATATGTTTAACATATTTGTTATCTTGGAGAATTAGTGTAGTAACAACTTACCATATTTATTGGTGAATTAAGATTAATAGCAATAAATAACTTCTGCCAATATAGTTCTTGTTACTATAACTTGGTAACTGATCAATTTCCTCTTTCATTAAAAGTAAATATTTTCAGTATTTTACTAAAATGAATTGGAATTAAGGTAGTTGGAGGAGAAATTACTTAATAATGTTACTATAACATAGTGATTTAGAGCAAGACTGGAGCAAGACTACTTGGGTTGAAAATGCATCTCAGCTACTTACTAGCTGTATGAACTGGAATGATTTACTTCATCTTTCCTTACCTCATATTTCTTATTTGCAAAATGGAGATAATATAATTGCACACTTCCTAGAGTTGCCAAGATGATTAAATGAGTTAATTTATATCAAGTACATACTTAGAACAGCATGGTATATAACAAACAAATGGAACATAAATGTTTGCTTTTATTATTATAGAGTATTCCCCAAATAATGTTTGCATCAGACGCAGGAGGTTTGCTTACTGTTTTAGGTGAGAAAATTGATACTTTGCAAGGTTAACTAACTTGTTGATATCTTTGGTCAGAGTTAACGAGCCACAGAGGCAGAATTTAAATTCATTTCAGTCTGATTCCAAACCTCATGTTCTTCTCATTACTTTGTGCTGCCTTCCAGAGTTGTTGACTGTGTCATCACTCCTCTGATGCTAATTACACACCATCTTTCCAGTTCTCCGAATTCTTAGAATCGTCATGATGTCACATTTTGCTTAGTGCATTGCTCTTTCAAATGTGCTTGGGATAGTTGCTTGTATGAGACAGACTTCTTGTCAGTATTGCGGAAAGTTCAGTTGCATTGCAATTTGGATCATTTCAGTTTAGAAACTACGATTATTCTTTAGATTTTAGGTGTTGAAAAAGCAAACTAAGGGTGATGGTGTTTCCCATCACAACACAAACATGGTTTCATAGCTATGCTATAGTAAACACTGTGCCAGTTTTTTTGCTCAGATTTCAAGCTGATCTTGCTACGTACCTGGCCTGATATGTTAGACATCATTAGGCCAGCACAAAACCTGCAAAAAGGCTGTGTTTCTGATGTTGTTGATTTCTTTTATTTTTTATTTATTTTTATTTTATTTTATTTTATTTTATTTTATTTTATTTTATTTTATTATACTCTAAGTTTTAGGGTACATGTGCACAATGTGCAGGTTTGTTACATATGTATACATGTGCCATGTTGGTGTGCTGCACCCATTAACTCCTCATTTAGCATTAGGTATATCTCCTAATGCTATCCCTCCCCCCCTCCCCCCACCCCACAACAGTCCCCAGAGTGTGATGTTCCCCTTCCTGTGTCCATGTGTTCTCATTGTTCAATTCCCACGTATGAGTGAGAACATGCGGTGTTTGGTTTTTTGTCCTTGTGATAGTTTACTGAGAATGATGATTTCCAGTTTCATCCATGTCCCTACAAAGGACATGAACTCATCCTTTTTTATGGCTGCATAGTATTGCATGGTGTATATGTGCCACATTTTCTTAATCCAGTCTATCATTGTTGGACATTTGGGTTGGTTCCAAATCTTTGCTATTGTGAATAGTGTTGCAATAAACATACGTGTGCATGTGTCTTTATAGCAGCATGATTTATAGTCCTTTGGGTATATACCCAGTAATGGGATGGCTGGGTCAAATGGTATTTCTAGTTCTAGATCCCTGAGGAATCGCCACACTGACTTCCACAATGGTTGAACTAGTTTACGGTCCCACCAACAGTGTAAAAGTGTTCCCATTTCTCCACATCCTCTCCAGCACCTGTTGTTTCCTGACTTTTGAATGATGGCCATTCTAACTGGTGTGAGATGATATCTCATTGTGGTTTTGATTTGCATTTCTCTGATGGCCAGTGATGATGAGCATTTCTGCATGTGTTTTTTGGCTGCATAAATGTCTTCTTTTGAAAAGTGTCTGTTCATGTCCTTTGCCCACTTTTTGATGGGGTTTTTTTTTTTTTTTCTTGTAAATTTGTTTGAGTTCATTGTAGATTCTGGATATTAGCCTTTTGTCAGATGAGTAGGTTGTGAAAATTTTCTCCCATTCTGTAGGTTGCCTGTTCACTCTGATGGTAGTTTCTTTTGCTGTGCAGAAGCTCTTTAGTTTAATTAGATCCCATTTGTCAATTTTGGCTTTTGTGGCCATTGCTTTTGGTGTTTTAGACATGAAGTCCTTGCCCATGCCTATGTCCTGAATGGTATTGCCTAGGTTTTCTTCTAGGGTTTTTATGGTTTTAGGTCTAACATGTAAGTCTTTAATCCATCTTGAATTAATTTTTGTATAAGGTGTAAGGAAGGGATCCAGTTTCAGCTTTCTGCATATGGCTAGCCAGTTTTCCCAGCACAATTTATTAAATAGGGAATCCTTTCCCCATTTCTTGTTTTTGTCAGGTTTGTCAAAGATCAGATAGTTGTAGATATGTGGCATTATTTCTGAGGGCTCCGTTCTGTTCCATTGATCTATATCTCTGTTGTGGTACCAGTACCATGCTGTTTTGGTTACTGTAGCCTTGTAGTATAGTTTGAAGTCAGATAGCGTGATGCCTCCAGCTTTGTTCTTTTGGCTTAGGATTGACTTGGCGATGTGGGCTCTTTTTTGGTTCCATATGAACTTTAAAGTAGATTTTTCCAATTCTGTGAAGAAAGTCATTGGTAGCTTGATGGGGATGGCATTGAATCTATAAATTACCTTGGGCAGTATGGCCATTTTCACGATATTGATTCTTCCAACCCATGAGCATGGAATGTTCTTCCATTTGTTTGTATCCTCTTTTATTTCATTGAGCAGTGGTTTGTAGTTCTCCTTGAAGAGGTCCTTCATGTCCCTTGTAAGTTGGATTCCTAGGTATTTTATTCTCTTTGAAGCAATTGTGAATGGGAGTTCATTCATGATTTGGCTCTCTGTTTGTCTGTTATTGGTGTATAAGAATGCTTGTGATTTTTGTACATTGATTTTGTATCCTGAGACTTTGCTGAAGTTGCTTATCAGCTTAAGGAGATTTTGGGCTGAGACAATGGGGTTTTCTAGATATACAATCATGTCATCTGCAAACAGGGACAATTTGACTTCCTCTTTTCCTAATTCAATACCCTTTATTTCCTTCTCCTGCCTAATTGCCCTGGCCAGAACTTCCAACACTATGTGGAATACGAGTGGTGAGAGAGGGCATCCCTGTCTTGTGCCAGTTTTCAAAGGGAATGCTTCCAGTTTTTGCCCATTCAGTATGATATTGGCTGTGGGTTTGTCATAGACAGCTCTTATTATTTTGAGATATGTCCCATCAATACCTAATTTATTGAGAGTTTTTAGCATGAAGGGTTGTTGAATTTTGTCAAAGGCCTTTTCTGCATCTATTGAGATAATCATGTGGTTTTTGTCTTTGGTTCTGTTTATATGCTGGATTACATTTATTGATTTGCATATGTTGAACCAGCCTTGTATCCCAGGGATGAAGCCCACTTGATCATGGTGGATAAGCTTTTTGATGTGCTGCTGGATTCGGTTTGCCAGTATTTTATTGAGGAGTTTTGCATCAATGTTCATCAAGGATATTGGTCTAAAATTCTCTTTTTTGGTTGTGTCTCTGCCAGGCTTTGGTATCAGGATGATGCTGGCCTCATAAAATGAGTTAGGGAGGATTCCCTCTTTTTCTATCAATTGGAATAGTTTCAGAAGGAATGGTACCAGTTCCTCCTTGTACCTCTGGTAGAATTCGGCTGTGAATCCATCTGGTCCTGGACTCTTTTTGGTTGGTAAGCTATTGATTATTTCAACAATTTCATAGCCTGTTATTGGTCTATTTAGAGATTCAGCTTCTTCCTGGTTTAGTCGTGGGAGGGTGTATTTGTCGACGAATTTATCCATTTCTTCTAGATTTTCTAGTTTATTTGGGTAGAGGTGTTTGTAGTGTTTTTTGATGGTAGTTTGTATTTCTGTGGGATCAGTGGTGATATCCCCTTTATCATTTTTTATTGTGTCTATTTGATTCTTCTCACTTCTTTATTAGTGTTGCTAGCGGTCTATCAATTTTGTTGATCTTTTCAAAAAACCAGCTCCTGCATTCATTAATTTTTTGAAGGGTTTTTTGTGTCTCTATTTCCTTCAGTTCTGCTCTGATTTTAGTTATTTCTAGCCTTCTGCTAGCTTTTGAATGTGTTTGCTCTTGCTTTTCTAGTTCTTTTAATTGTGATGTTAGGGTGTCAATTTTGGATCTTTCCTGCTTTCTCTTGTGGGCATTTAGTGCTATAAATTTCCCTCTACACACTGCTTTGAACGTGTCCCAGAGATTCTGGTATGTTATGTCTTTGTTCTCATTGGTTTCAAAGAACATCTTTATTTCTGCCTTTATTTCGTTATGTACCCAATAGTCATTCAGGAGCAGGTTGTTCAGTTTCCATGTAGTTGAGTGATTTTGAGTGAGTTTCTTAATCCTGAGTTCTAGTTTGAATGTACTGTGGTCTGAGAGACAGTTTGTTATAATTTCTGTTCTTTTACATTTGCTGAGGAGAGCTTTACTTCCAACTATGTGGTCAATTTTGGAATAGGTGTGGTGTGGTGCTGAAAAAAATGTATATTCTGTTGATTTGGGGTGGAGAGTTCTATAGATGTTTATTAGGTCCGCTTGGTGCAGAGCTGAGTTCAGTTCCTGAGTATCCTTGTTAACTTTCTGTCTCATTGATCTGTCTAATGTTGACAGTGGGGTGTTAAAGTCTCCCGTTATTATTGTGTGGGAGTCTAAGTCTCTTTGTAGGTCACTCAGGACTTGCTTTATGAGTCTAGGTGCTCCTGTATTGGGTGCATATATATTTAGGATAGTTAGCTCTTCTTGTTCAATTGATCCCTTTACCATTATGTAATGGCCTTCTTTGTCTCTTTTGATCTTTGTTGGTTTAAAGTCTGTTTTATCAGAGACTAGGATTGCAACCCCTGCTTTTTTTGTTTTCCATTTGCTTAGTAGATCTTCCTCCATCCTTTTATTTTGAGCCTCTGTGTGTTTCTGCACGTGAGATGGGTTTCCTGAATACAGCACACTGATGGGCTTGACTCTTTATGCAATTTGCCAGTCTGTGTCTTTTAATTGGCGTATTTGGTCCACTTACATTTAAAGTTAATATTGTTATGTGTGAATTTGATCCTATCATTATGAATTTAGCTGGTCATTTTGCTTGTTAGTTGATGCAGTTTCTTCCTAGCCTTGATGATCTTTACAATTTGGCATGATTTTGCAGTGGCTGGTACCGGTTGTTCCTTTCCATGTTTAGTGCTTCCTTCAGGAGCTCTTTTAGGGCAGGCCTGGTGGTGACAAAATCTCTCAGTGTTTGCTTGTCTGTAAAGTATTTTATTTCTTCTTCACTTATGAAGCTTAGTTTGGCTGGATAGGAAATTCTGGTTTGAAGAATGTTGAATATTGGCCTCCACTCTCTTCTGGCTTGTAGAGTTTCTGCTGAGAGATCTGCTGTTAGTCTGATGGGCTTCCCTTTGTGGATAACCGGACATTTCTCTCTGGCTGCCATTAACATTTTTTCCTTCATTTCAACTTTGGTGAATCTGACAATTATGTGTCTTGGAGTTGCTCTTCTTGAGGAGTATCTTTGTGGCGTTCTCTGTATTTCCTGAATCTGAATGTTGGCCTGCCTTGCTAGATTGGGGAAGTTCTCCTGGATAATATCCTGCAGAGTGTTTTTCAACTTGGTTCCATTCTCCCCGTCACTTTCCGGTACACCAATCAGACGTAGATTTGGTCTTTTCACATAGTCCCAAATTTCTTGGAGTCTTTGTTCATTTCTTTTTATTCTTTTTTCTCTAAACTTCCCTTCTCACTTCATTTCATTCATTTCATCTTCCATCACTGATACCCTTTCTTCCAGTTGATTGCATTGGCTCCTGAGGCTTCTGCATTCTTCGCGTAGTTCTCGAGCCTTGGCTTTCAGCTCCATCAGCTCCTTTAAGCACTTCTCTGTATTGGTTATTCTAGTTATAAATTCGTCGAAATTTTTTTCAAAGTTTTTAACTTCTCTGCCTTTCGTTTGAATTTCCTCCTGTAGCTCGGAGTAGTTTGATTGTCTGAAGCCTTCTTCTCTGAACTCGTCAAAGTCATTCTCCATCCAGCTTTGTTCCGTTGCTGGTGAGGAACTGCATTCCTTTGGAGGAGGAGAGGTGCTCTGCTTTTTGGAGTTTCCAGTTTTTCTGCTCTGTTTTTTCCCCATCTTTGTGGTTTTATCTACTTTTGGTCTTCGACGATGGTGATGTACAGATGGGTTTTTGGTGTGGATGTCCTTTCTGTTTGTTAGTTTTCCTTCTACCAGACAGGACCCTCAGCTGCAGGTCTGTTGTAGTTTACTAGAGGTCCACTCCAGACCCTGTTTGGCTGGGTGTCAGCAGCAGTGGCTGCAGAACAGCGGATTTTCGTGAACCGCGAATGCTGCTGCCTGATCATTCCTTTGGAAGTTTTGTCTCAGAGGAGTACCTGGCCGTGTGAGCTGTCAGTCTGCCCCTACTTGGAGGTGCCTCCCAGTTAGGCTGCTCAGGGGTCAGGGGTCAGGGACCCACTTGAGGAGGCAGTCTGTCTGTTCTCAGATCTCCAGCTGCGTGCTGGGAGAACCACTACTCTCTTCAAAGCTGTGAGACAGGGACATTTAAGTCTGCAGAGGTTACTACTGTCTTTTTGTTTGTCTGTGCCCTGCCCCCAGAGGTGGAGCCTACAGAGGCAGGCAGGCCTCTGAGCTGTGGTGGGCTCCACCCAGTTCGAGCTTCCTGGCTGCTTTGTTTACCTAAGCAAGCCTGGGCAATGGCGGGCGCCCCTCCCCCAGGCTCACTGCCACCTTGCAGTTTGATCTCAGACTGCTGTGCTAGCAATCAGCGAGACTCTGTGGGCATAGGACCCTCTGAGCCAGGTGCGGGATATAATCTCCTGGTGTGCCGTTTTTTAAGCCCGTCGGAAAAGCGCAGTATTAAGGTGGGAGTGACCTGATTTTCCAGGTGCCGTCTGTCACCCCTTTCTTTGACTAGGAAAGGGAACTTCCTGACCCCTTGAGCTTCCCAAGTGAGGCAATGCTTCGCCCTGCTTTGGCTAGTGCAGGGTGCGCTGCACCCACTGTCCTGCGCCCACTGTCTAGCACTCCCTAGTGAGATGAACCGGGTACCTCAGATGGAAATGCAGAAATCACTCGTCTTCTGCGTCTCTCACGCTGGGAGCTGTAGACTGGAGCTGTTCCTATTTGGCCATCTTGGCTCCCTCCTGTTGATTTCTTTTAATGGAAAAGTTTAAGAATATCATCTTATTAAACAATTTGTAATCTTATTAAACAATTTGTTTAATGGGTAGTGGCTCTGTATAAATTAGAGAAAACTTCTGTTTTCTGCTCTCTGCTTATATACTTTTCCTCAAATAGTTAGATATAGTAGATAGTCCTGAGAAAGAATGAGACCATTGTGTATGGACACTGCTTCCTATATATATATAGGATAAACACTATAATAAAAACATATCCTTAAATTATACAAGTCAGTTTTAGAAGTTACAAGGATATTGAGTATGTAGCCTTTTCGCTGGCTTCTTTTGTTTAGAAGTGTGAATTTAAGATTAATCCATGTCTTTCGCAGAGAGCTCATTCCTTTCTCCCAACTCCCCTGAAAAATATTCCATTTAACATGTACCACAGTTTGCTTATCCATTCATTGATTGAAGGATACCTTGGTTCTTTCCATTTTTGGTTATTGGATATTGAGTGGAATGTGGCGTAGTTTCTCTCTTCTCCTAGATATTTTTTCTCTTTTAGGAACATCTTCTTCTGAATCTTGTGACACACTATTTCCCATTTGTCTTGCTAAATTTCTCCAGACATAGCTTTTCTTTTTTGCTGGAAAAACATGGCAGTCCTTTTTCTTAATTTAAAATTTTTGTTTCTGTGTGTCTAAAGCATTGTTTCGCCATCACTGGCAGCTTTCTGCCTAGCACCTCTTCTTTGTGTGAAGGGAGGACAACCCCTCAGATTCCTAAATTCTTCAGGTTGTCTTTGTTCTCTTTTCTGAACTCTTCAGTAGGTTGATGTTTATTTTTCCTTTCCCTTTTAAGTTTTTTTAAATAAAGTTTTAATGTAGTTTTAGATTTATAAAAAGCTGTGAAGATAGCGCAGAAAGTTCTGATATATCCCACACCCATTTTCCCCATTTGACGTCATACATTAATATGGTACTTTGGTCCCAATTTATAAAACTATATTGATAGGTTATTATTAACAAAATTCCATGCTTTATTTCAATATCCTTAGTTTTTAACCTTTTCCTATTCTAGGTTTTCATTTCACATTACATTTAGTTGACTTATCTCCGTAGCTTATCTTATCTGTGACAGTTTCTCAGACTTTTGTTGTTTTTGATCACCTTGACGGTTTTCAAGTGTACTGGTCAGATCTTTTGTTTGTTTCCTGTTTGCTTTGGTATGTGGCCATATGCCCATCATTGGCCTGACATATGCCCATATTGTGTGTGTTTGTGTGCATAGTGTGTTTTGAGCACTTCCTTACTTCCCAGCAGTATAAGATGTTCCAGACTCATCTTTCATACTTCCTGCCCCAGTTGTCTAGAATGAGCCATTTCTCTCAGGAGCCCTGATACCTTTTATTGGAGAATGGTATTAGAAACCATGACCTGGGCATTGGTTGTACTCATTGCTATTGGGGTGTTTTGCTTCTATGCCCTCTCAGCTGACAGAGCAAGAGAATATATGTGTGTAGACTAACTCATATACATATATGCCCATCTATAAACATTTTTATATGTATTCATCATATGCTAAATATGAGTTAATACTGATGTCTCCAACTTTACTCCGTTACCATATGGATCATTCTAACCTTTCCCTCTTGCTTGTCTCTATCCTTCTTTCTAACAAGGAGAAACATGACTCCCTTTAGCCATCCATTTACTGAATTCTTCAATTCCAGTGTACGTTTATAGTTGTTTCAGAATTGTTAACAGAAACTCCCAGGGGAAACAATTTTATCAACTAAAATATAGTGCCTATGGGTAGTTTAGGAGTATGCAGTTATGTATAAAGTTTTATAGTATTCACTCATATCCAGGGTTAGTTAGGTAAGCACCTTTCTACCCCACCACTTCCAGTGAGATTTTTTTCATATATTTGTAATACAGCTAGATTCTTTTATTATAGTCTTCCATCCTGTGATACTTTGACCTCCTAAACGCACATACAGACACACACACACATTTAAATTTGTATACAGTAAGTTTAGCTCTTCTGCTGTAAAGTTCTATAGGTATTGAAAAATGCATAATGTCATATATCTACCATTATAACATCATACCAAATACTTGCACTCTTCTGAAAAAAATCCCCTGTGTTTCATTTGTTCAACCCCATGTCACCTCCAAAGCCCTGGCAAGTACCGATCTGTTTGCCATGCTATGGTTTTGCCTTTACCAGAGTGTCATATAAATGGAATCATATAGTATATAGCCTTTTCACTGGCTACTTTTGTTTAGAAATGTGAATTTAAGATTAATCTATGTCTTTGGCAGAGAGCTCATTCCTTTCCCCCCACGCCCCTGAAAAATATTCCATTTAACGTGTACCACAGTTTGCTTATCCATTCATTAATTGAAGGATACCTTGGTTCCTTACATGTTTGGTTATTATGAATTAACTGCTATAAAACATTCACTTGCAAGTTTTTATGTAGACTACATTTTCAAATCAGTTAGGCAAATACTTAGGAGTGCATTTGTTGGACTATGTTTAACCTTGTAAGAAACTGCCAAAGTGTCTTACACAGTGGCTGAGCCATTTGCCTTCCCGAAAGCAATGAATGAGACTTCCTATTACTCTTCATCCTTTCCAGAAATTGGTATTTTCCGTTTTTTAGATTGTAGCCATTTTAATACATGTGCCTTCCTCCTTGCAATTTTAATAAACAGAATCAGCACCTGTTATCTCTTTATAATTTCTGCATATACCAATTATAATTAAGAATTTTGTTTTCTGGTTTTGTCATTCTAAATACTTTTCCTGATATTATGACTGAATTTAGAAACTGCTTAAAAATTTATTAGTGATAGCAGTGATTGTCCATGATACTACTGTAATAGGTAGACTCTTTCTCTTTGGCTTAGTAACAATAAGTTCCTGGAGTGAAGTTATTCAGCATTTACTCACTGGGAAATGAAATATTTTAGGAATTTCAGTGTAACTTTGAGGTGATATAACCAACAGGGTCCCATTTGTTGAAGATGTTGAAATATAAGATGTCCACAAATGGTCTTTGTTAATATTGTTATGCTCTCCTAACCCCCAGCTTGCCTGAGTTAAGATTCCTTTCAACGCTATCAACAGCCAGTGAGTCAAACTCAATTAACTAAAGCTTCTTTACTTAATACATTCTCATAACAAAATTCTCAAATTTCTTATAAACTCTTCTATTTTTGTTTTCTCAAAGATAGTATTACTGCCATTTAAAATCTGCAAAACTCCTTAGTTGGATAAAACAAAACAAAACAAAACAAAAACACTTATCTCTGACTTGGAGCAGAAGAAATGGAAGCACAGCTAGGTCAGGCTGCTTGCATGGGGTCACACCATTAGCCTCTAGGGAGGGCAGTGTTTAAACTATGAGGCTGTAATGGTAGAGCCTGCTACATTACTTATTGACCCCTCAACTGCTTCTGTTACCTAACAGTAATTGATATTATTGCTTTTTCTCTGAGTTAGAAGGAAGATTATTTTTCCCTTACTATGTGAGAAACATGATTGTGGGCCTATAATCATTTCATATGTCAAACTCATAGCTTATTTTGTTGCCATCTCATGGAGCAGATTTATAGTGACTTGTCACATTTGCTTTTTGAAATACTGTTTTTTTGTCTTTATTTCTTTGAATCTTTTAGCTCAAGTGAGCATACCACCTTCCTTTCTCCCCCAACCCTTTTCTTTTGTGTTAGAAGACTTTTGTTAAGTAAATGAATTATTTCCCATGCATGAGGCTGATGTTTTTGTCCATTGTGTTATCTCTCTGTTTCCATTGTCCTTTGATGCATAACTCTGACTCAACTACAAATTTTAATAACATTCTGTTTTAATTCTTGTGACAGTTAGTGAAAATTTAAGTAAGATTAGAGTTAAATTCAAACATCCTGGGTTCTATGCTAGATGAGTTGTCATTCTTATTAGTCTTGAGTTCGGTTCTTTAGTCAATTTTAAGTACTTTTGACAGTATTTCTATTGTAATTTATTTAAGTTAATCTGGTGAGTAGAGTTTTATGTGTCATAATAAAGATGTTACTTAAATTAAGACACTTTATATATGGTAAATTCCCCTTATTATCCCACTGTTAGTCCCATTTTTCAAAAGCAAAAATATTAATCTCTTATTTTCTTTGAGTCTGCTCAGTTAAAGATTTCCATATGTTAAATTTTCCATCAGGGTAGCTGTGGACTGTTATGTATTGTGGGTGATTTTTATAGGTGTTTTGGAGTGCTCTTTTCCCATTTCTGTTACTCATAGTAGTACCTAAAGTGACATCTCCTTCAAATCTAATAAGTTTGAGACCAGACTTCCAATTCCTGGTCTATTGTGGTTTTTTCCTATATTTCCACAAAGTCTGATCTTAACCTTGGAAATGGTAAGTTTCCAGTATGAAGAAAGAAGTTGTAGATTTTGGAAGTACTTTTCAGAATTTTCCACTGTGTTATAAATGAATTTTATTTTAGCCTTTGTGGGCAGCTTATACACTGTTATGCACTAGTATTATGGTCTAGGATCAGGTTGTGTAGAGAGATTGTTGGGTGGTAGGGAATGGTATGGGATGAGGACTGGGCTTCACTTCCCAGGTAGAAAAGGGCAGTTAGAAGAACCAGTGTAGGTCCCCACAGAAGACGTGACTCATTGATGGAATGGAGGGAGAACCTCCAGTGTTGGTGACAGGCATGAAAATAAACTGGTAGAGCATATATAGAAGTCAACTAAACAAGAAACACATGTGATTTTCATAAGCAAGGATACTGAAGTAATTCCTGACTCCTACATAATGGTCAGGATTGAACATTGTCCAGAGCCAGATAAGTAAAAGAGGAAAAACCAACTCTGAAAATATCAATTTTAATTTTGATATTTATACATTTATGCTTTTATTCTTCCTAGGGAAATATGATTGCATTATTGATTTGAATCCTAATCCCAAAAGTGCTTATGTCTACGCAAGACTCTAGATCAGTGGACCTTACATTCCACAAGTGATTGTACAGTAGGATCATCGAGAGACATTAAGAAATAAAAGAGGCCTGTAGACGTGATACCCAGATATTCTGATTAATCATATCTAGGGCAGAGACCAGAACTTTGTATTTTAAAAATACATTCTCCAGATAATTTTAGTATACACCCATGACTTTTAACAATTTAACTCCAAGGCTAATCCTGCTCTTGGGCAAGGATGCTTAAGAAACTGTAGTCAATTCTTAGGACATCTGATACCAAGTCATCTCTACTGTTAGTTGGTACTCTAAAATCCTGTGTTTCTTTCTGTCTTATTTCTGAAAGTGGGTTGTTGCCTTGTACTCCACCCAATTCTTTTGACATATTCGTACTTCTCTTCAGGACTTTAGTTCTATTTCTGAATCCCACACAGGAACTGGGGCTCTGCTTTCATTCATTGCTTTTTGTCTTCCAGATACAGGCTTAATGCCTCTTGCTAGTTGCTCTGTATTTATCTTTTGCTAGATATTCTGTATTTATCCCTCCCTCCTTCCCTTCCTGCTTCCCTCCCTCCTTGCCTCCTTCCCTCCCTCCCTTCTTCCCTTCCTTCCTCCCTTCATTCCTTCCTTCCTCCCTTTTGCCTTTTCTGTATCTCTTTGCCAAATCTCCTTCATGTTGATAACTGCTGGCTTAGATTACTGGCTTAGACTGCCATCATTTGCATCACCCAATTAGAATATCATATTTTTTTCTGATTTTCTCCTGTTTATGTATAAGTGGGCATACCTAGTTCTAGATAAATCCCTCCCTTTATTCATCCCATGTCATTAATTCCACAATGACATGCAATAGGGTTTTGTTCAAACTAATGTCAGAAATAGTGGGTCATGCATAGTTTTCATAAAATGCCTGGTTACTGCTAGATTTTTTTACTTGAAAGCTTTGGATAACACTTTCCTGTCCACTATTACTATTGTTAGAATCAGAAATCCTATTAATTCCCAGAGGACAGTCTTACCCTAGGGAGAAAATAAAGCGGGCAATATAATTTGTTGCTGCAATAGGAAAGGGAAGTTTATACTTGTCTGTGAGCTTTCATAAAGCAGAGTCATTTTAGGATCTTTACGAAGAAGATACCAAGAGGGATTTCAGCCAGAGAACAAGCAGAACAATGACAAATGATCCTGACTCTTGTGAGTTACTCCACTGAGCGATTAGTGCCCAGGAAAACATTGACTGAAAATACCCAATTGCCATAATTTTTCTACTTTTCATTCTCTTTCTTCTGGTTCTGTGTACTTCCCCACAACATTTTATGAGACTTCATTCACCTCTTCATTCACTTCTAGTACCTCAGACTGTTTTTCATTAACCTCTTTTTTTTGTTTGTTTCTATAACCTTTCTATTTTCATTATTCTTATTCTCAATCTTACATTTTAATAAAAAGCAGCAATTCAAATCTGGTAAAGGTAAGTTTACTTCTCTTAATTTGTCATTACATTTTTGCTTTAGTGCTATTTTTAAGCTTAATATTCTAGTTGACAAATTTAGTAGTCAAGCAACTCTAACTTACTGCAAATCTATACAACTTCTTTAATTCAGAGCTCTAAATGATCACTAGGGTTTCAGCTGGACTAGTATATTGTTATATTAACTGCAGGAAAAGATTGATTAGTCCACAGAAGTCTGTATATAATATTGTAGAGGAAATATTTGGCCTATTAAAGGAATAGTTTTTAAGTACTTTGTTCCATCAATACAAATATTTATTGAATATTTTGTATTTTTGGGTACTGTTCTAGGTACTGGTGATCATCAGGGAGAAAACAGCAAGTGGGGAGGCAGGCAGTAAAAAACTACAGACAAGTAACAAATACAAAAACTTCAGAGTGATGCATGCTGTGAAGAAAAATAAGACAATGGGGCCGGGCGTGGTGGCTCATGCCTGTAATCCCAGCACTTTGGGAAGCCAAGGTGGATGGATCACCTGAGGTCAGGAGTTCGAGACCAGCCTGGCCAACATGGTGATAACCCCATCTCTACTAAAAATATAAAAACTAGCCAGGCCTGGTGGTGGGCGCCTGTAATCCCAGCTACTCGGGAGGCTGAGGCAGGAGAATTGCTTGAACCCAGGAGGCAGAGGTTGTATAAGACAATGGAATGTAAAAGAGTGTGAAGGGCTTAAATAATATGTTAACGATAATATTCTTAAGTCCATTTAAGCAACTCATAGGATTTCTATATGACTGTAGTATTTGTGCTGTTTCACTGATATTTCTGGATTTAGAGCTCCAGAAATGAAATTTTTTTTTTTTTTTAACATTCACTTTAATATGGAGGAGGTTGAGGTTAATGAAAGTTCTGGTTTCTCCACTGATGTCTGAGTAGCATTTGCTACTCTGGATCTATTTAAGATGAATGAAAGGAGACAGTGAGGCTGTAGCATTGTATTTTGGACTAGACAAAGTCCCAAGTGGTGTTCATCATTCCACCAGTGTGTTTTGAATACCTCCATGTGCCAGGCCTGTGCTGGCCATGAAGATTTGAGAGTGAGTAAGGCCGATGTCGTCTCTGCTGTCCTGGTTCTATCAGCATAGAAGCTAATGGGAAGACCACATGACAGGAGGTATAAAACTTCTCTACTCATTGGACAGAATGCAAAGCTGCTTGAGTGTGAGCACTAGAAGACAGCCATCCCAAGAGAAGTGGAAGTAAAATCCACAAATCAAATGCATACTTAAGCTTTCTCTTGCTGTTGTTTTCTTTTTCTCTCTATACACACACATACACAAATATGCCTATATACATAAGTACATACATAACTTACATATATACATATGTATGTATACACATGTATAAATTATATATGCTTTACTACTTATAACGATTTTTCATGTATACTATTTTGTACCTTGCTAAAGTCTATAATTAGGTATTATCATTTCCATTTTACAGATGAAGGAATTAGACCCAGAGTGTAAGTGCTTTACTCCAAATCGCTTAGCCAACAAATGCTTGCAGCTATATTTGAATACAGCTTTTTAAACTACAGGAAAGGAGTACTGCTCTTTTTACCATGTTGCATTTTTCTCTGTTTCCAAAAATAAGTGGTAATTGTGACACATCTTCCATTAAAAGAACCACCTCTGTTTCCTAAGAAAAATAAACACCCTGTGTGTATGTATTAGTATATACTGCTACATGGTACTGTATGTTATTTTGGCCAACTCCCTGAATTAAAAAATATATTTTTTTCTTTTTTTGAGATGGAGTCTTGCTCTGTCACCCAGGTTGGAGTGCAGTGGCGTGATCTCGGCTCACTGCAAGCTCTGCCTCCTGGGTTCATGCCATTCTCCTACCTCAGCCTCCCGAGTAGCTGGGACTACAGGTGCCCACAACCACGCTCGGCTAATTTTTTCGTATTTTTAGTAGAGATAGGGTTTCACCGCATTAGCCAGGATGGTCTCGATCTCCTGACCTCGTGATCCGCCCGCCTTGGCCTCCCAAAGTGCTGGGATTACAGGCATGAGGCACCTCACCCGGCCAAAAATATTTCATAAATACCTTTTTCCAATGATTATTCTGTGTCTATGATGCCAGAGTGAGCACTGACAATATTTATTCTGGGTATGAAAGTATTTTTCTGACTCCAAATGAGAGATAGAAAAAAAGATCTAGAGAGCAAGGGTTTTGAGCTAATAAAAATAGGAGGAACCCAGCTTATACTTCTATTAATGCACGCTTCATGATGTGCTTCCTAATTGTTTACATGTCTTTCTCTTTGACTTGAATGTAGGTACCTAGCGGTCACGCACCTACATTTAACTCTTTGGGCCCTATTTAACTCTTTGTAACTACAGCAGGAAGGCTAGAGGCCCCGGAGGGGTAGCTATCCAAGGATTATTGTTTGAAAGACAAATAAAGACTAAGGAGTATTCTTGAGGAAAGGAAACTAAAGACACAAGAAAAACAAATGCAAAGCATGATCCTGTACTGGATCTCGGACTAGGAAATAATACAACTATAAGGTATATCATTGGGACAGTGAGCACAATTTGAATATAGATTGTGGGTTAGAAGATAGTATTGTGTCAAAGTGTACATTTTTATACAAGGAAGTATTAGGGATGAAGGGGCATAATGTCTGCTGCCTACTCTCAAATGGGGTGTGTGTGTGTGTGTGTGTGTGTGTGTGTGTGTGTGTGTGTGTGTGTAGTGAAAGAGAAGGGGGAATGAGAAAGAATAAGAAAGCAAATGGGGCAAATTGTTCACAGATGGTGAAACTTGAGATGATATGAGAATTTTTGTACTATTCTTGCAACTTTTCTCTAAGTTTAAACTTATATCAAAATAAACATTTCCAAAAATGATTGAATAAAGTTAAAATAGATTATAAGTCCAAAGGAACTTTGTTTTTATTGGGTTGTATCCCCAATTAAAAACAAACAGACAACACCACAAAACTAACTAAAATAACAAACGTAAGTGAGTTTAAGAGTTTGCAGCCTATTTTTATGCTAGTATAAAATTCCTAGTTTAATCTATGAATGCATCAAATTCTATATAATTAGTGTCCAGATTGGAGCCTAACTGTGGGGTTTATTTTCCTTAAGTTTTGTTTTCTGTCTCCCTTATAACGTGATTTGGTGATAATGGAGATTAAAGATGAAATCGGAGTAGTGTCTAAACATAGTCCCACTCTGTTTATCTAATATTGCAGGGCAATTGATACCAGAATAGGTGATTAGTTCCTGTATGTTCCAGAATATTTCATTTCTTTCTTCTACACAGAAAATTATTGCTCAAGAATAAAATCACATTTTCAAAGAATAAAAGTAAAAATAAAACTGCTGACTACTTCTATTGCTTAAGGTACCGATTTTCATGGTACTATATTGAGTGACATCTATACACGGACATGTAGCTTTCTTCTTGTCATCCGTTTACTATTATGATAATTTTGGACTTCCCAAATACTTTCCTTGAATTCAGAAGCCTCATCAATCATTGACATCTTCTCCTCTGTAGACTCTAATTTTTTGATTGCTTCCCTGACATTTTAAATAGCCAGTATACATTATTTTTCGTGTTCTGTCATCAGTCGTTAGATAATATTGCAATGTGCTATCAAAGTATTTATATTTAGTAGCAGTACATTCTGTATCTCCATATAGCATTGTGTACAATTAGTTACATAGGATCTTCACTTAAAGCAGGACATCACACTAAGTTGGTGTTTAGTGTTTACTGAACTAATAGGCATGTAAAGTCAACTGTTAGAAGATAATATAGCTATACATGGTCAAAATTATTACCACTGCCTATATTTTTAAATTAATAACAGGTCAGAGCATAAGCACATGCTGGATATTCATTTCTCTTTTTGTTGGAATAGACAAAAGATCAGTTTCAAAAATGGTGTTCATTTCAGATTATATATATGTGTATATATATTTTTTATATATATATAAATATATATAATTCCTCAAAACCTTAATTGTTGCATAGAAATACTGAGGCTTATGTAAATTATTCTCACATTTCAAATTTATTTGAAATTAAAAATTGGAAGCAATCATATGCAGGATGTAATCAGGCCTTCTGTCTATGTGATTTAACTCCCCTCACCTACTCCCACAGTTCCTGCACACACTCATATACACGCTTTAGTTTCTTTTTTTTTCTTTTTCTTTTTTTTTTTTTTTGAGGTGGGGTCTTGCTCTGTCGCCCAGGCTGGAGTGCTGTGGCGTGATCTCAGCTCACTGCAACCTCTGCCTCCCCGGTCCAGGCGATTCTCCTGCCTCAGCCTCCCGAGTAGCTAGAACTACAGGCGCGTGCTACCACAAAAAAAAAATATATATATATATATATATATATATATTTTTATAGTAGAGACGGGGTTTTACCATGTTAGCCAGGATGGTCTCGATCTCCTGACCTCGTGATCCACCTGCCTTGGCCTCCCAAAGTGCTGGGATTACAGGCGTGAGCCACCACACCCAGCCCCATATACACATTTTCATGCTGTCATGGACCTCATAGTCCTGATACTTTGGAAAAAAAATTTTAAACTAAATAATAGAATGAATCTAGTTCTGTTAATAGGAGGCAAAAATTCAAGTAACAGTGGTATTCACTGACCATTGTTCCTGCTCTGACCTTAGTATAAATGTTGGGAAAATAGGAAGGATTTATGGGATGGAGTAAATCTTGGTATCTCCGCATAGGAACTTGATTGGACTTAACTTTATTCTTATTTATCTAAGTCTTTGTTTGGATAGTTCTGAGTGGTGAAACAGGGATGTTAGTAGTCAGCTTTACAGACAGCAGAATTGAAGTCTGTAGTCCAGTTGTTTAAAATGAAGATTGCCTACATTGGGAGATTTCTACTTAGAACAAGGTTACCGTAGTCACAAGGCTGAAAAATTTCTCAAATATCTATTTGACTTCTAGGGCACCAAGCCAACTGATTCACTGTTAGTGGGATAGAAAAAAGCAAACTATGTAGACCTTTGACATTCTTCTGCAAGCTAGAAAGGAAATAGCAATAATATACTGGCAAGGCTAGGAATGCGCTGAGAAGAGAAAAGCCAGCTTGCTTCTTTAATTGTGACTCTTTTTTGAAGCACACTTAAGCATTTTGAAAGGAATATGGCATCTTTTATCATGTGTGAATTCAATATCTTACAGCTTTGTAATATCTTTTTCCTGCCAAGTACTAGATTTGGTTGACCTTTTGGATAATGCATTTTTGTTTGCTTTCAAATATTGAGAAAGATCTCTCATACAACCTTCTGTTTTCCTTAGGAGTTAAATAGTGTTGAGGGAATATTAAAAGTTTATGGGAAAAAATAAAAGATCCACATTCAGACATTTTTGTTTTATATCTCTTTTGGCTCAGGCAGCCCTAAGTCTACCTATTAAGCTATTTATGAGAATAAACTAAGTCTCTGGTGCTGTTTTCTTCCTGCTTCTGCTTGTGTTTTTAACATTCCTATGTGACATATTTTTCTTCCTTCTGTTCTCTAAGAAGTGGAGTGCCTTTGTTTGTTTATGACTCTGCAGTGGGGGCTGCTCTCCTTTGGGCATTTCAGGAGGGTGAGTGGCAGGACACAAGTTGGAATGAGCAAGTTGTGCTCACAACGCATTGAAGAGACTAGTCTGATCTGAGATGCGATTCTTGTTGGTGCATTATAAAAACTGAGAACAGGGAATGGTTCTTATGCTGTGTCTACAGGATATGCCAGTGCATCTCACTAGATATACTTTGTTCAATTTAGCATCCTCCTTCCTTCCTCACTGTTTCCCAAATTTAAAGGTTTGGATTTTCACTAATATGTTCTAATCTCTGGCACTCCTTTCCATGAAATTGTGGTATGTGTCCTGGTGAGATGATTAGAAACTTGGTTTGTTGTTACCTAGTTGACTCGGTGCTTGTGTTGGCTGTTACTTTGTTCTTCCTTAACTTTTCTTTTTAGTCCCTTCTGTGTGAGCTTCTGTAGAAAAGAGGATTTAACATACTCACGTGCACTACCGCTGTTAACACCATCATCATTTTTGCTTTGGAATGGTGATGATTTAAGAACTTAAAACCTCCCAGCACTTTGGGAGGCTGAGGCGGGCGGATCACGAGGTCAGGAGATCGAGACCACGCTGAAACCCCGTCTCTACTAAAAATACAAAAAAATTAGCTGGGCGTGGTGGCGGGCGCCTGTAGTCTCAGCTACCAGAGAGGCTGAGGCAGGAGAATGGCGTGAACCCAGGAGGCGGAGCCTGCAGTGAGCCGAGATTGCGCCACTGCACTCCAGCCTGGGCGACAGAGTGAGACTCCGTCTCAAAAAAAAAAAAAAAGAACTTAAAACCAAAGGCTTATCAGTATCCAGTCCATATTTTCTACATTATCTACATTTCCCCATTAATGAGCCCTCTTGAATTTAAATTAAAATATAAAGGAACCTGAATATGCATTTATTCATTCAAATATCTATTCAACAAATATTTATTGCTCACTAGATGCTGGCATTGTGTAGGTACTGATTTACTCAGCCAAGTACAGTAGAGTGCTGCACAAATTAATAGCAGACTACTCTGTTCTCCTTTTATTTTGGGCTTCTCAGGCATCCTATGCTGAGTCTTGGATCAAAGACACA
The DNA here is from genome assembly GCF_009828535.3 of Hylobates moloch. Lineage (NCBI taxonomy): Eukaryota > Metazoa > Chordata > Mammalia > Primates > Hylobatidae > Hylobates > Hylobates moloch. The sequence goes on along the minus strand of NW_026652286.1, from coordinate 79,498,838 downwards.
ACAATACAGAAAATAATCTGTTCTAATTCCTTAGTGTTCCTGGTAATATATCTTACACTTGGACTTATGGCTTACAGTACTATAATCTATAAATTCTTAAGAACAATAGACTGAAATCCTTCATATCTTTATCTTAGTAATTGCCCACACCTGAGATTTAAAAAAAATAATTCAAAACAAGAAAAAACATGAAATAACAGCTTAGTGATGTTTATTGAATGCTCGTATAAAGGACAAAATATTGGCAACAACTAACAGTCCAACTACAAGGAAAGAGTCAATTAAAATATGATAGCTCTGCTTAGAAGAATTTTAAGCAGCCACTTAAATGAGAACTACGTGGAAAGATTATGCTACAGCATGGGAAAATGTTTGTGATGTTGATATAGCCGTAGTTCCCCAGGAAACAGACTCCGACATGGAGATCTGCACTCAGGCGAGCTCCTGGGCAGTGTGCTCAGGATCAGTGATCCCACCAGGCAAACTTCTTTAGGTTTCAAGGCCTGAGAATGATCCTTTGTGGTTCTCAGCTCTGCCTTCTGGGTCATTCTCATGAAAGGTAGTAAGTACATGTTTGCAACTGAAGAGTTTTACCAGACTGTTTCCCTGTGAGAACGTAAAGAAAGTAGATGCGGCAGAGGGAAAAATTGAATTGCTCTTGCAGAAGCGATCACAACGGAGGTCTCGGCTGATCTCTTCAGAATTGCCCCTGACTGGGGCAAGAAGGAGGTATCTTTTTGTTATGACTCCCCACTTCCCAAACGAACTATCTTTGAAAGCAGCTTCCCCTGCGGAGGCAGGGGGATCTTGAGCCGGCAGCTCTCTTCAACTGAAGGCAATGCCTAGAGTCAGACTCAGTTGAGAGCTGACAGCTACAAACACTCCCAGTATCTGTTAGAGATGACAGATTATACAAAAAAGAAAAATTTAAACATAAAGTGTTTGGGCACATCATGAACATTATGAATCCGAGTACATAAAATATGTGTGAGTATGCACAAAAACTGGAGGGGACACTGAAAAAATGAACATGTCTGTGTTACAAAAGAAAAGAGAATCCATGAGAGCATAATCCTTTCACCAAATAAACAGTGAAATCAAACAGATGATAGTTTCCTCTAAAATAATGAAAGAATTCATGTATATATTTTCCCCTCCTCACTCAATTTTAAAAGATGACCATTAAAAAAATTCTTTCAGGTCTCAGCCTTTCCCTTGTGTTTTATTTGTGGAATATGTTAGGGTGGGATAATGACATAATGACAAACATAGCTCAGTGTTCTGTGAGATCTACTTTGAGACTGTAACGAATATGAATAGTTGCTCCGCTTGGCATCTTTTAATCTTTTCTAGGGTTGCCTCACCCATGATGCTAAAAAAGCAGTGCTTATGAGTTCAGTAAGTACATGCACCATTGATACTCATTTTCACGGCTCTAAATTTCTTCCTTTTTCAGCTTAACATTTTATATATTAATGATCAAAATGGAATTGGGCATGAAAAATGTGAACGGCACAAGGCAAATAAATACAATACTGGAAAAACAGTTTGAAGTGTATATGCTAGTGAAGAAGAATAAACCTGAACATCTGTTTTCCCAGGTTAGAGTACATATACGCAAAAGACTGTAATCCTGGCTTAAAAGCTTCTCGTGTTAGCTCCCCTTATCTGAAATAGACTTCCTATTTCTCAACTGCTTTCTTATTTCCTTCCAAAGCATAACTCGTAGTATCCTTCCAAATCACACATACTGTGTGTGTGTTTCCTAGTGTACCTTTTTTTTATATTAAACAATTCTTTAAAGCTGCCTTTAATGCACTTGGAATTACTTCTTTGAAAAATACAAGATGAGAAGACAAAGGAGGACATGAGAACTATTTTCAGATACTTTAAAGGACTTCTGTGAGAAGAGGAGATTTGTTCAAATCACCACCTAGTATGTGAGGGTATATTAGAACTAGTGGACTGAAATTATAGGAATAGATTTTGCCCCACATGCAAGAAGGAAGGAGTTTTATAATTACTGGAGATATTCAGTTTTGGAAGAGCAAGCTTCCTGAGCTGCTCATCAGAGTGCTGTTTAAGTAGAGGAAAGATGACTGTCAATGAGATCTGCTGTGTTTTGAGAGAGATTGGACTGGTTATCAGTCAAGTTCTTATGTACCTGATGGCTTCGTGAATCAATGTTACACCAAATGGTGTATTCACAAATTCTGCTTTAAACAAATATATACGTAATCATAAGATTTCATCTTCTAGAAGCATAGAAGTATTAGCATTTTTTGTGAATGCTGTAAAAATGCTGTGATGCTGCTGTAATAGCTACAGCAGGGAAACACAATAACATACTAATTTCTGTCATTCTTAACATCTAATGCTGTTTGTCTAATGAAATACATTTTAGACCTTTGGCTAAGTATTTATTACCTAATTCAATAGGAAAATTGTAAAAAATTTCAGATTTCCATCAATTTCATTTCTTTACATTTTTTTTTTCTGGAAAAAAAAAAAAGTTTGTTCCTTTGCTCAAACTGGACTGCAGCATAGCTCCCAACACTTGGTTGGAGCAGTTGAGGAGGGTGAATCACAATTTAGTGATTTAAAAAAAAGTGACCATTTTTTTTGAAGGCAGGGCCAAGATGGCCGACTGGAAGCTGCGGTGTTCAGAGGCTCCCACTGGAAAAAAATATATAAGCGTGTGAATCCTTCATCGGCAACCAAGGTATTCATGTTCTCTCGTCAAAATTGACAAGAAGGCTGGCCTGACCACAGAGAGAAGGAAGAGCAGTGTAGTGAGGCGGCCCACCTGAGAGCCACACGGGGAAGGGGAACCCCCTCCTCCAAGCCAAAGGAGGCGGTGGTGAGTGAGTGCGCTAGGGAAACTGCTTTTTCCACAGAACCCTGCCACCCATGGATTGGAAGATCCCACTCGTGAACCCATGCCACCAGGGCCTAGAGTCCCAGCCTCAGAACATGCAGATTCTTATAGCCTCTCAGCTGAAATCTGCTTAAGCCTATGGAACTCAAAAAGCAGGGGTTGCTGGCGGGGAGGGGGGAAGAAGAGGCAACCAGCACCAGCTGTGGCTGCCTGCTGTCTAAGCCATTTGAGCTCCCGGGGGGAGGGGCAAGAGTCAGCGCTGGGACTTGCAACTGCCTAACACACTAAGCTCCCTGGGCAGGGTGGGTGCACCCATTTCTATAGCTCCAGGCTGCACTTTCCCCTGTTAGAGCTAAAGCCAGGGAGGCTGGATGACTTGGTCCCAAGACTTGTCCCCACAGCCCAACACACCCTCTGTGGCAGTCTGTGGCCAGAGTGCCTCTTCAGGCCTAATCCCAACCCATCCTTCCTCAGTGGGTGGGACTTCCCTGCAGGATCTCCAATAACTCCAGCTAGAGGCTCAGGGACAGATTTCAGATCTCCCTGGGCCTGAACCTCTAGGGAGAGGGGTGGCCACAGTCTCTGGGGACCAGCAGACTTGGTCTCTCCTCCTGGTAGTTCTGAGAAATCCAGGCAGCTCAGACAAGTGGGTTTCCCCCTAGTGAAACATACCCTCTCCACCAAAGGACAAAGTGCTTCATTAAAAGGGTCCTGCTTCCTGTGCCACCCAATTGGATGAGACCCTCCAACAGGGGTTGTCAGACACCCTATACAGGAGTGATCCCACTGGCATCAGGTTGGTGCCTCTCGAGGTCAGAGGTCCCAGAAGAAGGAGCAGGCACCCATCTTTATTGCTCTCCAGACTCCTTGAATGACATCTCCAAGCACTGGAGCGAATCAGATGAATACGACCTGAAGTGAATCCCTAGCAAACTGCAGCAGCCCTACAGAAGAGGGACCAATTATTGAAAGAAAAACAAGCAGAAAGTGACAACAGCATCAACAACAACAACAAAAAGGCCCCCACAAAAAACCCTGTCCAAGGATCAGCAGGCTCAAAGACCGAAACCAGACAAATTGAGGAAGGTAAGAAAGAATCAATGAAAAAATACTGTAAACCCAAAAGGCCAGAGTGCTTCATCTCCGAATGATCACAATGTCAAGGGCACAGAACTGGACGGAGGATCAGATGGACGGATTGACAGAAGTAGGCTTCAGAAGATGGATAATAAAAAACTATGATGAGCTAAAGGAGCTTGTTCTAACCCAATGCAAAGAAGCTAAGAAACTTGATAAAAGGAATTGCTAACTAGAATACCCAGTTTAGAGAGAAACATAAGTGACCTGATGGAGCTGAAAAACACAGCATGAGAACTTCACGAAGCATACACAAGTATCAACAACCAAATTGACCAAGCAGAAGAAAGGCTATCAGAGTTTGAAAACTACCGTACTGAAATAAGACATGCAGACAAGAATAGAGAAAAAAGAATGAAAAGGAATGATCAAAGCCTCCAAGAAATATGGGACTTGATAAAAGGACAGAATCTGCGATTGATTGGAGTACAGAAGGAGATGGAGAGAATGGAAACAAGCTGGAAAACACACTTAAGAATATTATCCAGGAGAACTTCCCCAGCCTAGCAAGACAGGCCAACATGCAAATTCAGGAAATACAGAGAACATCATTAAGATACTCTGTAAGAAGATCAACCCCAAGACACATAATTATCAATTTCTCCAAGGTCAAAAAAAGGAAAAACTGTTAAAAGTAGCCAGAGAGAAAGGCCAGGTCACCTACAAAGGGAAGCCCATCAGACTAACAGTGGACCTCTCAGCAGAAGCTCTACAAGCCAGAAAAGATTGGGGGCCGGTATTCAATATTCTTAAATAATTTTCAACCCAGAATTTCACATCCAGCCAAACTGAGCTTCATAAGCAAAGGAGAAATGAAATCATTTCCAGACAAGCAAATGCTGAGGGATTTCATTACCACCAGGCCTGCCCTGCAAGAGCTCCTAAAAGAAGCACTAAATATGGAAAGGAAAAACCAGTACCAGCCACTGCAAAAACATAGCAAAATATAAAGACCAATGACACCACGAAGAAACTGCATCAACTATTGTGCAAAATAACCAAATAGCATCATGTCGACAGGATCAAATTCACACATAACAATACTAATGTAAATGGGCTAAATGCCCCAATTAAAAGACACAGACTGGGCGGGGCGTGGTGGCTAACACCTGTAATCCCAACACTTTGGGAGGCTGAGATGAGTGGATCACCTGAGGTTGGGAGTTCAAGACCAGCCTGACCAACAAGGAGAAACCCCATCTCTACTAAAAATACGAAATTAGCTGGGCATGGTGGCACATGCCTATAATCCCAGCTACTCGGGAGGCTGAGGCAGGAGAATTGCTTGAACCTGGGAGGTTGCGGTGAGCCGAGATCACACCATTGCACTCCAGCCTGGGCAACAAGAGCAAAACTGTGTCTCAAAAAAAAAAAAAAGAGGAAGAAAACAACAGACACAGACTGGCAAATTGGATAAGGAGTCAAGACCCATCTGTGTGCTGTATTTGGGAGACCCATCTTAAATGCAAAGACACACACAGCCTCAAAATAAAGGGATGGAGGAAAATTTACCAAGCAAATGGAAAGAAAAAAACAAAAAAGCAGGGGTTGCAATCCTAGTCTCTGACAAAACAGACTTTAAACCAACAAAAATACAAAAAGACAAGGGCATTATACAGTGGTAAGGGGAAGAATTCAACAAGAAGAGCTAACTATTCTAAGTATATATGTACCCAATACAGAAACACCCAGATTCATAAAACTAGTTCTTAGAGACCTGCAAAGAGTCTTAAACTCCCACACAATAATAGTGGGAGACCTTAACACCCCACTATCAGTATTAGATCAACGACAGAAAAAATTAAAAAGGATATTTAGGAGTTGAACTCAGCTCTGGATCAAGTGGACCTAGTAGACATTTACAGAACTCTCTACCCCAGATCAACAGAATATACATTCTTCTCCAGTGCCACCTGGCACTTACCCTGAAATTCACCACATATTTGGAAGTAAAATACTCCTCAGCAAATGCAAAAGAACTGAAATCATAACAGTTTCTTGGACCACAGTGCAATCAAATTAGAACTCAGGATTAAGAAACTCACTCAAAACGACACAATTCTATGGAAATTGAACAACTTGTTCCTGAATGACTCCTGGGTAAATAATGAAATTAAGGCAGAAATCAAAAGGTTTTTTGAAACCAATGACAAAGAGACAACATACCAGAATCTCTGGAACATAGCTAAAACTGTGTTAAGATGGAAATCTATAGCATTAAATTCCCACATCAGAAAGCTAGAAAGATCTCAAATTGACACCCTAACATCACAATTAAAAGAGCTAGAGGGGCAAGAACAAACTAATCCAAAAGGTAGCAGAAGACAAAAGATAACTAAGATCAGAGAAGAATTGAAGGAGATAAGAGACATGAAAAATCTCCAAAAGTCAATGAATCCAGGAGCTGATTTTTTGAAAAAATTAACAAAATAGGTAGACAAATAGCTAGACTAATAAGAGAGAGAATAATCAAATAGACACAATAAAAAATGATAAAAGGGATATCACCACTAACCCCACAGAAATACAAACTACCATCAGAGAATACTATAAACACCTTTACGCAAATAAACTAGAAAATCTAGAAGAAATGGATAAATTCCTGGACGCCTACAGCCTACCAAGACTAAACCAGGAAGAAGTTGAATCCCTGAATAGACCAATAACAAGCTCTAAAATTGAGGCAGTAATTAATAGCCTACCAACCAAAAAAAAGCAAGGACCAGATGGATTCATAGCTGAATTCTACCAGAAATACAAAGAGGAGCTAGTACCATTCTTTCTGAAACTATTTTAAACAACTGAAAAGGAGGGAGTCTTCCCTAACTCATTTTATGAAGCCAGCATCATCCTGATACCAAAATTAGGAAGAGACACAACAAAAAAAGAAAACTTCAGGCCAATATCCCTGGTGAACATCGATGCGAAAATCCTCAATAAAATACTGGTAAACTGAATCAGCAGCACATCAAAAAACTTATCCACCATGAGCAAGTGGGCTTCATCCCTGGGATGCAAGGCTGGTTCAACATACGCAAATGCATAAACATAATCTGTCACATAACCAGAACCAAAGAGAAAAAGCACATCATTATCTCAATAGATTCAGAAAAGGCCTTTGATAAAATTGAACATCGCTTCATGTTAACTCTCAATAAACTAGGTATTGATGGAACATATCTCAAAATAAGAGCTATTTATGACAAACCCACAGCCAGTATCATATGGAATGGGCAAAAGCGAGAAGCATTCCTTTAAAAACTGGTACAAGACAAGGATGCCCTCTCTCACCACTCCTATTCAACATAGTATCAGAAGTTCTGGCTAGGGCAATCAGGCAAGAGAAAGAAATAAAGGGTATTCAAACAAGAAGAGAGGAAGTCAAGTTGTCTCTGTTTGCAGATGACGTGATTTTATATTTAGAAAACCCTGGCTGGGTGCGGCGGCTCACGCCTGTAATCCCAGCACTTCGGGAGGCCAAGGTGGGCAGATCACAAGATCAGGAGATGGAGACCATCCTGGCTAACATGATGAAACCTTGTCTCTACTAAAAATACAAAAATTAGCCAGATGTGGTAGTGCACACCTGTAGTCCCAGATACTCAGGAGGCTGAGGCAGGAAAATCACTTGAACCCAGGAGGTGGAGGTTGCAGTGAGCTGAGAGTGTACCAGCCTGTGCAATAGATCAAGACTCTGTTTGAAAAAAAAAAAAAAAAAAAAACCTCATCATCTCAGCCCAAAAACTTCTTGAACTGATAAGCAACTTCAGCAAAGTCTCAGGGTACAAAATTAGTGTGCAAAAATCACAGTCCTTTACACCAACAGTAGGCAAGCAGAGAGCCAAATCATGAATGAGCTCTCATTCACAATTGCTACAAAGAGAATAAAATACCTAGGAATACAACTTACAAGGGTTGTGAAGACCTCTTCAAGGAGAACTACAAACCACTGCTCAAGGAAATAAGAGAAGGCATAAACAAATGGAAAAACATTCCATCCTCATGGATAGGAAGAATCAGTATCGTGAAAATAGCCATACTGCCCAAAGTAATTTACAGATTCAGTGCTATTCACATCAAACTACCGTTGACATTCTTCACAGAATTAGAAAAAGTTATTTTAAATTTCATATGGAATCAAAGAAAACCCTGTATAGTCAAGACAATCCTAAGCAAAAAGAACAAAGCTGGAGACCTCACGCTACCTGACTTCAAAATATACTACAAGGCTACAGTAACCAAAATAGCATGGTACTGATACCAAAACAGACATATAGCCAGTGGAGCAGTACAGAGACCTCAGAAATAACACCACATATCTACAACCATCTGATCTTTGACAAACCTGACAAAAGACAAGCAATGGAGAAAGGATCTCCTATTTAGTAAATGGTGCTGGGAAAACTGGCTAGCCATAGGCAGAAAAGTAAAACTAGACCCCTTTCTTACACCTTATACAAAAATTAACTCAGGATGGATTGAAGACTTCAATGTAAAACCCCAAACCATAAAAACTCTGGAAGAAAACCTAAGCAATACCATTCAGGACATAGGCATGGGCAAAGACTTCATGACAAACACACCAAAAGCAATTGCGACAAAATCCGAAATTGACAAATGGGATCTAATTAAACTAAAGAGCTTTTGCACAGCAAAATAAACTGTCATCAGAGTGAACAGGCAACCTACAGAATGGGAGAAAATTTTTGCAATTTTCTGACAAAGGGCTAATATCCAGAATTTACAGGGAACTTAACCATATTTACAAAAGCAAAACCAAACAACCCCATCATAAAGTGGGCAAAGGATATGAACACACACTTCTCAAAAGAAGATATTTACGTGGCCAACAATCATGAAAAAAGCTCAATATCACTGATCATCAGAGAAATGCAAATGAAAACCACAATGAGATACCATCTCACCCCAGTCAGAATGGCGATTATTAAAAAGTCAGGGAACAGTAGATGCTGGCGAGGCTGTGGAGAATTAGGAATGCTTTTATACTTTTGGTGGAAATGTAAATTAGTTCAACCATTGTGGAAGACAGTGTGGTGATTCCTCAAGGATCTAGAACCAGAAATACCATTTGACCCAGCAATCCCATTACTGGGTATATACCCAAAGGAGTATAAATCATTCTACTGTAAAGACACATGTACATGTATGTTTATTGCAGCACTGTTTAACAAAGATATGGAACCAACCCAAATGTCCATCAATGATAGACTGGGTAATGAAAATGTGGTACATATACACCATGGAATAAAATGCAGCCATAAAAATGAGTGAGATCATGTCCTTTGCAGGGACATGGATGAAGCTGGAAGCCATCATTCTCAGCACACTAACACAGGAACAGGAAACCAAACACTGCATGTTCTCACTCAGAAGTGGGAGTTGAACGTTGAGAACACATAGTCACAGAGAGGGGAACAACACACACCATGGCCTGTTGGAGGGTGAGGGGTGAGGGCAGGGAACTTAGAGGATGGGTCAATAGGTGCAGCAAACCACCATGGCACATGTATACCTATGTAACAAACCTGCACGTTCTGCACATGTATCCCATTTTTTTAGAAGAACTAAAAAAAAGTGACCATTAAAGAGGCATTAGCATTGATTAACAGCTCAGAGTAAGCCCTCTGAGGATCAATCCGTGTGGAAATCATGCTCTCCTGCTGCCTCTTCTGTGGCCGCCAATTTGAACAGGGCTAGTCATCATCAGCGAAAGCCAGAATCTGTGTACATCACAGTAATCCCCTCCCCGACCTTCTTCGCCAGCAGGTAAGAGACTGGTAAAAAGTATAGGTGTGAGAAGTGATGAGAATACTTATCTGCAGGGAGATTCCAAAGCTTGGGAGCCACTGCCCTATTTTCAGTGTGGCAGATTGCATTCCAGAAGAAGGGGCTAGGTGTGGTCACAGAGCTGAAGCAGGTGCTCCTGCAGCTCTTCTTTGTAATTAGCTCATGTCTGCTGGTTCTTTGACTCTGCACCTCACTGCTGCTGGGCTGCTGCTGGCTTTGTGTCTTCTCTGGCAATGTGCCAGGGTGCTGAAGAAGGAAGGCTGGGGAATATGATGAGCCCTTTGTCACCTGCCAGGTGGCCAGCATCTGATAGCAGGCATAGCACAGAGGCCTGAGAAGGCTGCCTGATTAGACATGTGCTTCCCTGAACCTGTCCCCTTCTTAGCACTCAACACCTGTGGCTCCTTGTTGGCAAAGGAACAAGAATTTGTCAAACAATAAGCATTCACACATATTAAATTAGTCATTTGGCATAACTTGCCCAAGCTTGTGATAAAAGGCCTGCCAGTGAATACTGAAGGGTACAAAATATAGCAATGGAAAAATCACATATGCACACATATGAATTTATATCACTACATATATTATGCACAGACATATGATCAGTCACATCCCGATGTATTTGTTTTCATTAATTCATTGGTTTATTCTTTTATAGATTCACCACAAACAAGAAACGATACCAAAGATTAGGGTTACTATAGTGGTCTTCGTTTAGTTTCTCTGAAACTTTATAGTTTCTCTTTCTGGACCTTAGCATGTATGTTTCTTCAGTCTGGAATGGTTTCCTTCCTCCCCTATCTATCTACTCTTTTTTGGTGGCCTAGTTGACATTTCCTTTTTCTTCTTCGAGAGGTTAAGTCTGGTTGAGGGATTGGACACATTAGCAGCTATTGTGTGGGAAATATTAGGCTGGGGGTAATCACAAGGTGCTTTGGAAGCCTAACAAGTAGAGACATCTATCTCGGTCTCGGAGTGTCAAGGAAAGCATTCTGAAGGAATTTTGGTGTGAAGATATGCAAGATAAGTGAAGCAGAGAACTAGCTAAGTGGGGTAGGTAGGAGAACAGAATCCTAGTTAAAAAACAAAACAAAACACAGAACCAGCCATGTACAGAAGCCTGTAAGTGAGAGAGAGATTGTTGAGTATGTTCAGGAAACTCAAAAGTGGTTCATAATGGCTGGTGTAGAGGTGTGAAATGGGGGATTGAGAGAGGGAAGGATGGGCCAGTAAGTAAAAGCTGGACTAAGCCTTGCTGATTTTGGACTTTATTCAGAAGGCAACAGTCATTGGAGGGCTTTCCAGAGAAACAGTATGATAAGATGTATAATTCTAGACTACTGATCATGGTGGCCTAAAACAAAGTATTGGTATTTAGGATAGAGAGACTAGCAGAATGTCAGGGGAGATGCATTATGAACTTACACACAACACACACACAATCGTAATTTTATTAAAATAAAAAAATTATATTCTAAATTATTTTGACAGTTTTAGCTTAGCTTTGTATCATACAAAATCAAGTATCTTTTTACATCTTTTTTATATGTTTGCTTGTTTTGGTTAAGGCATACCTACAGTCCCCTAGATCTTCTAAAATATTTATTGCTTCGTCTTTTTGCATTGTAAGATTTTAATTGATCTGGAATTTGACTTTGAGGCATGAGATGGGATTTAATTTTATTGTTTTCCAGATGGCTAGTGCCATTTATTAAGTAAACCATTCTTTTCCCTTTGAATTGAAATACTGTTCTGTGGTATATTAAAACTTCTCATATACACAGATTTACTTCAGCAAAAAGACATAATTTTATGCTTTTTTGCAATGTGTTTACTGGTGATTTTATTTTCATATCTCACAGTATTTTCTAGAATCTCCAAGATAATATTGAAAATGATGATAGCAAGCATACTTGTCAAATTTCTGATTTTAGTTGAAATGTTTTTAGTATTTCACTATTTAGAATAAGCTGCTTCTGGTTTTTGGAAAAGATCTTTTATTATATTTGAACGGTTTCTTTATATCTTATTTTATTCAAAATGCTTATTAAGACTGTTGAATCTCAGACTTTTCAGAATCTACTGATATGATCATATTTTGTTTACTATTATGAATGTAATAATTTATGCTGATATATTTTCTACTGCTGAACTACCATTTCATTTCTGATATAAATCCTACTTGGTCATGATGATTTATTCTTTTATAAATTGCCAGATTCTATCTGCTCCTATTTTTGCAAATATTCGTAAGAGAAATTGGTCTTAGTATACTATATCAGCTTTTGATATAAAGTTATATGGGATTAATAAAAAGAATTGAGTGATTTTAATTTTTTTCTATGGGCTGAAAATATTTTAAAAACTTTGCAGTTATCTAGTTTTTTTCCTAATTGCTAGCCAGAACTCAGGTTGCCTATTTCTTCTTGGATCAACTTTGGTCATTTATACTTTGCCAGATACTTACCCATTTCCATTCTGTTTACACATTTGTTCACAGAAAGTTACATGTTTCTTTTCTGATTTATCTAATTTGTCTTAATATGTGCCTGTGTATTCTTATTCCAATTTACTTATTTTCTTTCTTAATTTCAGCTTTTATCTATTCCTACTCCGTAGTTTTTTTTTCTTAAGCTCATTACAGTTTTTTTTAATTTGGAAGCTCGCTATTTACTTATTTGTTTTTGTTGCTGAAAACATTTCTGGCATTTTCCTTGAGTATAGTTTTGTTGTACCTCAGAATTGTGTATGATGCAGGCTCCTTTTTATTGATTTCTAGAAGTTATAATTCCAATTTTGACTTTCCCTGTAATCCAAGAGGGTGTATTGCTTAACTCTCAAATATATATGCCACCTTTTGGTTATTTCTGTTTATTATTAATTTTTTATTATTAAAAATGTGATCTGTAAAATCTTTAAAATATTTTATGGGATTTTTATGATCAAGTATTTGAGCAATTTTTGTAATTTTACATACATATAATACATACATATGTACATATACAAATGTTTTGAGTTTGTTGCTTTTGCTATTTTATTTTTCGGACTTTGCCTTTTTATTAGTTTTTGTTTATTATTAACATTTATTTAATTTCTCTGATTTTGCTTTTTATTTTTGATCTTTTGATTTCTCAAAAGGACACATTAAAGTTTTTCACTAAAATTTTATTTTTATCAAGGTTTTCTTTTATCTTCATTGTTCTGTTGTATACAATTTTAATTTCTCTATGATTTTGCTGATTTATTCATTAGATACCTTGGTACCGAGAGACACGTATTAATGTTTCCTACTATAATTATAGTTGTATAGAATTCTTCTTTCATTCATTTTTTTTTTTTTTTTTTTTTGGTGAAATGGAGTCTTGCTTTGTCGCCCAGGCTGGAGTGCAATGGCGCAATCTTGGCTCACTGCAACCTCTGCCTCCCGAGTTCAAGCGATTCTTCTGCCTCAGCCTCATGAGTAGCTGGGATTACAGGCACCTGCCACTGTGCCCAGCTAATTTTTGTATTTTTTAGTAGAGATGGGGTTTCACCATCTTGGCCAGGCTGGTCTCGAATTCCTGACTTTGTTATCCACCCGCCTCGGCCTCCCAAAGTGCTAGGATTACAGGTGTGAGCCACCGTGCCCGGCCTCTTCTTTCATTCTTAATTTTGAAAATATATAATTTTGAAAATATATAATGCTTTATTGAAATATGACTTATGTGCCATACAATTTACCTAACAAAAGTGTATAATTCGATGGTTGTTAATATATTCACAAAGTTTTGCAACCATCATTACAATCAATTTTAGAACATTTTCATCACTCCAAAAAGAAACCCCATACTCATTAGCAATTAATTCCTAATTGTTTTTGCTTTATATATTTAGCTACAATGTTGCTTGGTTTATGTCTTGGTCTTCTTTGTAAATTGTGATTTTGTTTTACTTTGTCTCTTTTTATTCTGTTTATCACTTCTCCCCTTAATTCTACCTTGTTGATAGTAATATTGCCCCTCCATTCCTCCTTTTTTTCTTGCAGTTTCTTTGAATTCTTTGCCTGTTGATTCATTTTCAACCTTTTATTTTTTAATCACCTTTTATAAGTACAATTCTTGTAGAGGGAGTGACCGTTTTCTCATTTAATGGGATGATTTATTCATTTACATTTAATCCGTGATCTATATGATTTTCTTGATTTATCGTATTTATTTTACATTGTTTTTGTTTCTGGTCTTTTGCTGTTTTGATCATGGTGACTTATACGTAATATTTGACCTTGTATTTGGAGAGTTCTACTCCAATTTCCCATTTCATTATTGATTATCTTCCTTTTTCTCTTAGTAAAATTAGACCCATGGGTTTTTTATTATTTTAAAACAAAATATCAATTATTTTCTTTCTAAGATTATATTATTCCTATCCCCCCAAATCCCATTAAGAAGAAACTTTTAGAATAGGTTTACTTTTCTCCTCTCTACCTTCTCCCCTGTCCTCACCATCCAAACCCTGTGGTTTGCTGAGATTGTTTAGTTTCAGAATATGAACAAAATTTACCTTGTGGTAGTTTGGTAGTTTTTCTATGTATCAGTAGCTTTTTTGTTTGTTTGTTTGTTTTTTGAGATGGGTTTTGCTCCTGTTGCCCAGGCTGGAGTACAATGGCGTGATCTCAGCTCATTGCAACCTCCGCCTCCCAGGTTCAAGCGATTCTCCTACCTCAGCCTTCCCGAGTAGCTGGGATTATAGGCATGTGCCACCATGCCCAGATAATTTTGTATTTTTAGTAGAGGCGGGGTTTCTCCATGTTGGTCAGGCTGGTCTCGAACTCCTGACCTCAGGTGATCCGCCCGCTTCGGCCTCCCAAAGTGCTGGGATTACAGGCGTGAGCCAGTGCGCCTGGCCTGTATCAGTAATTTAAAATTAATGTTCATACTACAACTGTCCAGGTAATAGGTCATTATGCATAATACATGTCTAATATATATAAATGTGTGGACATTTGTATGTATATACACATTTGTATATGATGTATATGTATACATATGTTAGAAAGCGTGTGTCTGTGTGTGTGTTGTAAGGTTCATTGCTCACTAATGTGTCTACTTTCCCTTCTTCTCTTAACCAGATTCCTCTACTTCTTCATTCTGAGTGATTTGTTGCTCGATTAACGTGTTTTTTTTTTTTTTTTTTCATTTTCTAAGGTGTTTCATTGAGTGATGGAATCTCTGAATCTTTGCCAGATACTCTTCTGGGTAATAAACTTTTAGGTTTCAGTTCTCTCAGTATCTCACCTGTATTTTTCTCTCATCACCTAGCTTTCATTGTTGCAGATGAAAAGTAAATTTTTTTTTAATTACTTGTTTTATCTTGCAACTTAAAAGATCTTTATGTCTCTCTCTCTCTTTTTTTTTTTTCCAGGAATCCAACCAGATATTCTTAGGGGGGTGTGTGTGTGTGTGTGTGTGTGTGTGTGTGTGTGTGTGTGTGTGTGTTTCTTATCAATCCTGGTTGCAATTTATGCTTTTTCCATCTGTAGATTTAGGATTTTCCATGGTTCAGGGGAAATTCTCTCTGTAATTCATTTAGTTATAGTCCTTCCTCCGTTGGTTTCTTTTTTCTCATTCTACATGATAGTGTTTTTAGAGATTGTTCCTCTAAATATGTTTATGGAAAATAGAAGGATCACAGAAAAAATACTACAAGGGACTATCTGCTGTTTTATAAGAAAGACACGGACATGTGCTTTGTGATTTGAAAGGAAGGAAGGAGTAACATTGATAGTTTTGTAGTGTACGTTTATGATACTGCACTTGTTAGATGTGGTTATTAGGTGAAAAAATTCGTTTCAGAGTACTCACATGGAGGCTGGCTTCATCTTCATTATACCACATTTCTCATTATTAAAATTTATTTCTGAAGTATGTTTTAAAACATAAATTCACAGATTAAAAAATTTTATTTTAAATTCAGGAGTACATGTGCAGGTTTGTTATATAGGTAACCTTGTGTCATGGGGGTTTGGTGTTCAGATTATTTCGCCACTCAGATATTAAACCTGGTACCGTTCAGTTATTTTTCATGATCTTCTTTCTCCTCCCAAAGATGGCTCCCCAGTGAATGCTTCCTGACATTTACACTCTTCTACAGTAATTTTCAGTACAAGGTCTCACTCTGTCACTCAGGCTGGAGTACAGTGGTGCAATCACAGCTCACTGCAGCCTAGACTTCTTGGGCTCAGGTGATTCTCCCACCTCAGCCTCCAGAGTAGCTGGGACTGCAGGCCTGCACCACTATGCCTGGCTGTTTATTTGTATTTTTAGTAAAGACAGGGTTTAGGCATGTTGTCCAGGCTGGCACTACCTGCTTTTGCTTTTTTTTTTTTTTTTTTGAGACAGGTCCAGCCTCTGTTGCCCAGGCTGGAGTGCAGTGGCATGATCATGGCTCACTGCTACCTCAACATCCTGGGCTCCAGTGATTCTCCCACCTCAGCCTCCCAAGTAGCTGGGACTATGGACTACAGGCATGTACCACCGTGCCCTGCTAAGTTTTGTATTTTTTTCTAGATATGGGGTTTCACCATGTTGGGCAGGCTGGGTCTTGAACTTCTGGACTCAAGCAGTCAGCCTGCTTTGGCCTCCCAAAGTGCTAGGTTTACAGGCATGAGCCACTGTGCCCAACCTAACCTGTTTTTTTATTTAAGTCTCCCTTCAAACATTGTCTCTCTGAGGAGAGGCAGATACTATTTTTCTTCTACTTCCATGGGTACTCCTGTGTACCCCTGTTGTAGCCCAACCATAATGTAATTTACTGTTTTGTAGGGGCCCATGAGAGAAAATCATGTGTGTTTTTGTTTTCATATTCTTAGATGTGGCACAAGTGCAACCTTAAAAGGTTAGTAATATTCACCAAACAAATAGTTAGATGAATGCTTAATTTCTGTGAAACAATGCTTATTCTCCAGGTGTCAGGCATTATGCCAGTGATAGATATGCAGACATAAATAGAGCAAGGTCCTTGTCCTCAAGAAATGCCATCTGAGGTGGGGTGGGGTAGCAGATGAGAGACAACAGGACCAGGTCATGAAGGAACAGATCGTATTTCATTTACAGCTAAAGGATGCCAGCATTTATGCTATTCACCTTTTTAAAGAGGTGAATTAACAGTAGTTAAAAATTCTAACTTAACTTACCCATTAGTAAGAGCAGCTTTGTTATAAATTTTGCCACTTGAGGAAATGTATTCTTATAGACCCAGATGTCAAGCTGTCATAGAATCTTGTGATGTGAGGAGATTAGCATTGTCTATATGTTTCAAATGATTTACTGTAAGTAGGGGGTTTGCGTCAATCGTAGGCGGAACTTTGGGAGTCAGAATTGCATCAGTTGTCTGAATTGAATTACTTTGTCTGTGCTTTCTGAATTTTGAGATTAAAGTTTAAAATGAAAGTCTGGCTATTGACTTGTAGTATATTTGTAAAAGTTGAAGTAATCTTTTCTTAGTTTTAATATTTTCAAATCTAATAATTTTTTTCTTTTCTGATCTTGTGCAGTTTAACAGTTCTGGGAATAAAAATCTTTATTAATTGAATATTATAGGTTTATATAGAATTGCCATTCATAATATTTTAATGTAATATTCAAAAAAATTCATTTTTTTTTTAGTGATACAACAGTCACTTTAGCATCTGGTATTCCTTAGCATCATCATTTGAAAATTAACAATATTGTACCTTAAAGTACATAGGTCGTTTATAAAGCAGCAAGGCTTTCTAGTTAATGGATTGCTGCGCATAGAGTAGTTTTTAGTTTGTTGCCTATGGTGAACTTACTTCTTATTTTCTGGATGATTCTTTGGGATCCTGGCATTAGGCACAGAACATAAGCTTACACTGTATTGTCTTTACATTTGTGTGCACCATAACTGTGAGAACCTTTTCAATGTTATGAGAAATACAAGTTAGAAGAACTTCTCTTTTTCTCTTCAATGCACATGGACCCGAAGTCTTTTGAAAATACAGTTCTTCAAAGTTTAGAAGCAATCCATGGAATATTTTCAGTGACACATGGAATATTGTAGTTCAGCATATATGGTCAGTTTATAGGAATTTTTATTTATTGTGTATTTAGTTTTTAATAAGAATTTCGTAACTGGAAGATTTCATAGCAACAAAGGACTGTCATTGAATATGTATATAAATTTAACTTGTATGTTAGAGTTTTCTAGTTATAACATAGTGATGGTGATGTAAGGATTTGGCATAGAAAGAAGTTTTAGTGAAGGAAGTGAGAATTAATGTTCAGACAGAGTAATCAAACCAGAAGAGTATGGTTTGAAAAGCCAAAAGAGATGAGAGTTTTAGGAGGAAGGGGTGATTAATAGTGTCAAATTAAAGGAAAAACAGCAAACAAGGTTATGTAAGATAAGGACAAAACAGTATATATTGATTTAAGTATTTATGAAAGCAGTTTCAACAGAGCAGTCAGAACAGGAGACTAATGGCAGTGAATATTTCTATCTTGTTTTCTCTTCTACACTAGAGAACTGGACAGGTAAGTACTATTATTGTCAGTTCTGGCTGACATTATTGTTAGAGAATGCAACATGTGTTGAAGAGCAGTCTTGTAACCTGGCAATGTGAGATGAGTGGTGATATTTTTATCTTAATAAGTGACTTTCTCAACAAGTCTTGAGCATCCAATCCATGAAACCAAAATGAATATGAAATGCTTATTAATAAAGGGACTGTTTCTCACTTAGGTTTTCTACTCATTTTCCTATCACATTGATTTTAAGAAGTTCTTTGTAAAACTGACTTCTTGGCTACCACAAGTTTTAGACTCTATAGTAAGCTCTTAAAGAATATTAGATGTGCTTTGACTGTTTTAAAAATAATATTATTCACTGTTGATTTGCCTCACTTCTGGCTGGGAGAAACACTCAGGGAATGATAAAGGTAGGAAAGCAGCTAAGCTGTAGACAGCCTAGATTGCTCTGCACTCTAATGGGGCGCTAGCAAAGTGACCTTCTTTTCCCAGTCCTGCCTGATTTGCAGGACTTCAAATGAGATGATGCAAATGGGGCAAGAAAATATGAATATGTAAACTACATGTATTGATTTCAACCAATGTCAAAGGAGAAGCAATAGAGTTTAGGTAGACGCTGTCTTTAATATGCAGGCCAAAATCTTTTATATGTGTTATAGTCCTCCTTGGCACATAAATTCCCTCATTTATCCTCAGATCATCCTCAAGGGGGGATCTTGTGATCACATGTGATCCTGCTTCTTATTACTATAGAATACATTGTGCACACTTATTTATTTTTCATTATAATATCCAGCACTATAAGGTGGAACTCTTTTGCCAGGGCATCAGGGAGTGATTATATGTGGAGAAAACTTAACAATAACCTTTAATTCTATCTCATCAGATTCCTACTCCATTCTTGGCTGCCCTCACTTTTGTGGGTGAAAGAATGTAAATCATTCCAGAGTTCTGTCATTATTATTTTCTTGTTTTTTCTCCTTTTCCCTGAGGTCTAGCTGACCTGCATGTCTTTCCCTGAGATTGCTAATGTAAGCCTTTTGTTTCCACCAGATAGCTTGATGCCTATCCCCATTCATGTGCCATAGATTTCCTCTCTGGTTTATATTTTCCACTTAATACATGCATTTCGATAAGAAGTAAGATGATAATATGGATGTAATATGGACATAATATGTAGGCAACTTGGATATTCTATGAAGAATGGGGAAATCATTAAGAAAAAGAAAAATATATTATTTTTGATAACTACTGCAAGGCTATTGGAAGGTGAACAGCTAGATTAGCAACATTTAAAAAGCTGATGCTCTGGGAGTTAGGGGGAAGGAAGGGATAAACAGGATTTTTAGGGCAGTGAAAATGCTCTAGGTGATATGATAAGTGTATATATATCATTATACATTTGTTTAAGCCCACAGAATATACAATATTAAGAGTGAACCCTAATGTAAACCATGGACTTTGGATGATAATGATGTGTCATGTAGGTTCATGGATTGTAATAAATGTACCACTGTGGTGGGACATATGATAATAGGGCAGGCTGTGCATGTGTGGGGGCAGAGAGATATGGGAAATAACTGTGCCTTCTGCTCAATTTTGCTGTGAATCTAAAACTGGTCTAAAAATATGTAGTCTATTTAAAAACAAACAAAAAGGTTCATGTTCATTAGCATTTCAGAGGCATCCTGAAGATGAACTGAAATTTATATTTTCTGATTCAAGATGAGTGAATTAACCTATGTGGAAATTTGTGGATCTAAGAGAAATAACCTTTGTTACTTTATTCAGTAGTTACTCTTTTGATAAGCACTTAAAAAGCTATAAATTCAATTATTTATATTAGACTTCACTAACATTTGCTTCCCATTTACCTCTAGGTTTGAAGTTTGAGGAAATTCAAGAAAGATTTGGTGAAGAGTTCTTTAATATATGCTTTCATGAGAATGAGAGAGTCCTTCGAGCTGTAGGTGGCACTTTGCAGGACTTTTTTAACGGCTTTGATGCTTTGTTGGAACACATTAGAACTTCTTTTGGAAAACAGGCCACTCTGGAGTCACCATCTTTCCTATGCAAAGAGCTCCCTGAAGGTACTCTCATGCTCCACTACTTCCACCCTCACCATATTGTGGGGTTTGCAATGCTGGGGATGATTAAGGCTGCAGGAAAGAAGATCTACCGGCTGGATGTGGAAGTGGAACAGGTTGCAAATGAGAAGCTATGCTCTGATGTTTCAAACCCAGGCAATTGTAGCTGTCTTACTTTCCTTATCAAAGAATGTGAAAATACTAATATCACGAAGAACCTTCCACAGGGAACCTCCCAAGTTCCTGCAGACCTCAGAATTAGCATCAACACCTTCTGTAGAGCCTTCCCTTTCCACTTGATGTTTGACCCCAGCATGTCAGTTCTTCAGTTGGGGGAAGGTCTAAGGAAGCAGCTTCGATGTGACACTCACAAAGTGCTCAAGTTTGAGGACTGCTTCGAGATTGTATCTCCAAAGGTTAATGCCACCTTTGAAAGGGTCCTGCTGCGACTGTCTACCCCGTTTGTGATTAGAACCAAGCCTGAGGCTTCTGGCTCTGAAAATAAAGACAAGGTAAGTGGCTATGGACTTGAGATGGGTGATGGGAACTAGAAGAGTGGATAATTATTTCAGTAAATTATATGGTGGCTGTACTTGTAATTATTGAGGCAAGAGAGCTTAAAGTGCCATTTAGAAGATTACTGGTCCCTGGATGTATGTAAAAAGATTTGGCCCCATTCCCAGCCATTTTGCATAGTGTCTGCCTCCTCCATTAATTTATTTCAGCATATAAAAAGAAGACATTTATTCATACTAGCTATAGCAATTACAAAAATGATAGAACTCACTAAAAACCTGATAATATAAACACATGAATATTTCCACTGACTGTAGTCAAACTATGAGAAATATAGCATTTCAACATTGTGGGGCATGACTGCAATATCTTTAAATATATATGCTAAAAGTTACCTTCACTTTGAATATGTTCCTTTCTAAATTTCATAATCTAGGAACATCTGGTTTACATCCTATTTTTGTCTTAATATGCAGAATAATGTATTCCCCAAAAGTTGAGAATTGACTATGTCAAGACTTCTTTTCTGTTTAAATTTTAGTATTAAAATAGAAATTCATTGCTTTAGAACATGATCACTAGTTGAGAGAATAAAGTGAAGACTAGGAAATTTTTTGTGGATTTCTTTGAATCCCCTTTGGGAAATCTGGATTATAAATTATAAATAATTGAGAAAAAGACACCAGAAATAAATCTTAAAATATTTGGGTTTAAATGAACATTTTGTCCCTCAGGTAAAATATTTTAAATAGTCAACATTAAGATAGATAATAAAATGTAAAGAAAAATAAACCGTGATTTTTTATGTTTAGTAATATACTTTCAGTGATTAAAGGGAAAAACAACATTAATTTCCGGAACAGAAATTTGTACAGTTTCATTCAGTTTCCAGTAGAGTGTCTTTTCAACATTTTGTACTAGGGTAAATAAAGTTCTTTTAGGCTATTTAGCCTGTTTTCAAGCATTTGAGGGAAGCTATTAGCTATTAGAAATGACAGGTTGCTCTGGGCTAAAGGAAAGAAGAGTTGCAGAAGTAATTAAAGACTCAGTGAAAATATACATATTCTGGAATAATAATAAATGAGGAAATAGCCCTCTGAAAGCAGCGCTTAACATGTTTTTGAGGATTTTATACAGCATTAGTTTCATGATTGATGATTTTTATAATTTTGAAGTTCAATGGAAAGTTTTTTTAAAAAAAAATATTCGAGAAAGATGGCTGGGTGCGGTGGCTCACACCTGTAATCCCAGCACTTTGGGAGGCCAAGGTGGGCGGATCACCTGAGGTCAGGAGTTTGAGACCAGCCTGGCCAACATGATGAAACCCCATCTCTACTAAAAACACAAAAAAATGAGCTGGGCATGGTGGTGGGTGCCTGTAATCCCAGCTACTCAGGAGGCTGAGACAAGAGAATTGCTTGAACCTGGGAGGCAGAGGCTGCAGTGAGCTGAGATCGTGCCACTGCACTCCAGCCTGGGCGACAAGAGTGAGACTGTGTCTCAAAAAAAAAAAAATTATTTGAGAATGATAGAAAGATGCACATTCATTCAATATGATGGAATCAGATGATTTAGGAAATTAATAATTTATCATACAAGTTCAGTGATTTGAAAATATCTAAGGATAGACCTGGATTCCAGTTTGGCACATTTGGATATTTTAGTCTGAATGAATTAGTATTATTTGATCATATGATGTTTTAAATACAAATTGTCACATATGTATATGTATGTTTAATAATTGGTACCCATTTTGAAGTCTTTTAGAATGGAATAAACTTGTTAAATGTGTATTTTTGTTCACATTTGTAGTTGCTTTAAAACGAGTTATTCTTTCTCTGTAATTTAGGGAATATCAAAATATCAGTTCTGTTTTACAGAAGTACAATATTTGGCTAGGAGAATTTGAAGCATTTTTGGCCTTTAGAATTGAAGTTGGTATTTTTGGAAATATGTCTGAACTAGAATATATTATCATCAATGTTGTTGCTTTATATATTTTATCGATTTGGGAAAAATTAATTCATTTTAAAATTACTGCTTCAGGTTTTTTCCCTTTATATTTCATTTGGCTTCTATTTCTACTTAATTTGTATACCAGGGTAAGAAATAGACATAATGAAATGATGACTCAAATGTCAAGGCCCCCTGCCAATTCCAATAATAAGGAACTGTGCTCATTGAGGAGATGCAATTATCATTTAAACATGTTAGTGGCAGTTTAAAAATAAAGTAATAGGCAGGATTTTTAGTTAAAATAAGGATAGAAATCTACTCATCCTTATGTTTATTTCTGCTTACTCACCTGAGTTTGCCGGAATGGGACATTTGAGAGGTTACAGTTGCCCCAAATTGATACTATAGTCAGTAAAGTTGTCACATACAGTCTTACCCAGATGAATAACATTTTTAAATTAGTAAGTCATCAAATTTCACATTGGAAAGAAGAAAGAAAAATAATATGTAAAAATTGTGTTTTTGTTGATAAGTTTGACTTTGTCTTCGTTATTTTCCCCATAATAGCTATTCTTGTTAATGTATACCTCTATGATGTCTGAAGTCTCTAATTTTTTAGTTGGCTTTTATAAGAAAATGCTATTTTAAAATAATTTATATTTATTCCTTCTAACATTGAGGGCTCTCATAATTAAACTGTTTTGTTTGTGCATTTAATACCAATGAACCACTATGTCTGCCATAAAAAAAATCAAGAGCAAGGATGTCACTGAGGGGCATCTGATGCAGTTATCAGTGGCAGGATTCAACAGTCTTGAGGTTAGAAAAAAACTCTTCCAGATGGCTTGACCAAGCTTTGATTCTGTCACTTGGTTTCCTCTGCTTTTTCTCTAAGTGATTATCCATGCCTCACATATTCTTCTCTCTCCCTCTCTATTTTCTTTTTCCCACTTACAGTATGCATATGTTTTCATCTTTCCCTAAACTCAACTTCCTTTCATCATCTTCTTTCCTTATCAGCTGTCAAACATTAAGTATGAATGAATTGGTTGTTTTAAAAAAAACCCAGCAGATTCAGTGTAGAGAATAAAGACTGAATTAATCCATGCTAATTTGTGCTGTGTATCTCTTTCACCCCATGTATATCAAATATTGTTCTGAGAATTTGGAAATGTATTGCATAAATCTTTTGAATTATAAGACATTGTGGTAAATTTGAGATGAATTTTTTTTGCAGCTTAATGAGCAGTTTGCAGGTTAATATTTAGTCCATGTAAACATAACCTACTGATATAGATTACAAAGCTTCATTGTATGGAATGAATCTTGAGTGAATAGCTTTGTTAGAAATGAGAGTAATAGCACATAGCTTCCTTCTCTGCCAGGTAAGGTCATGATGTGTGGTGAAAGTATCAACAGGCTGGGAGAGAGGTGCCTCTGACAACCATGATCTTAGTAAATCTTTTTAATGTCTGAACCTCAGTTTTATACATTGGAAATTAATGAACCTAGACAAACTAATATTTTTACTCTTTTACAAATCATACTTAACATATATACATATATATGAGGTCAATTGATCATGAAGATTTTTTTCTTTTTTTAAATTTTTTTTAAAATTTTTATTTTTGGAGATGGAGTCTTGCTGTGTCTCACCCAGGCTAGAGTGCAGTGGTGTGATCTCAGGTTACCACAACCTCCACCGCCCCAGTTCAAGTGATTCTCCTGTCTCAGCCTCTTGAGTAGCTGGGACTATAGGTGTGCACTACCACACCCACCCAGCTAATTTTGTATTTTTAATGGAGACTGGGCTTCACCATGTTTGAGGCCAGACTGGTCTCAAACTCCTGACCTCAGGTGATCCACCCGCCTTGGCCTATCAAAGTGTTGGGATCACAGGCGTGAGCCACCACACTGGCCATGAAGCTTTCTTTCATCTCTATGTTTCAATGAATTCAGATGCATTTTAAAAGAGAGGTGCGGAGAATCTGACTTATCTACCATGAAGGGCTCATCTTGTCATCAAGAATTAGTTAAAATAATTCTCTGATAGTTTAGGCTGCTTACCTCAGAAAGTTATTTGGGAGGATTAAATGACATAATCCATGTAAAATTCTTAGCATCTTTGACCCCAGGGTTAAGCACGGCATAAATGTTCATTATTACTTCTACTGCTATTATTATTTCTGTTCCTTTCCACTTATAACATTCTCCCTATTTATTCCCTTATTCACTTACTGCCTTATAGATGAAAGCACCAGATATCAGTAGGTTTGATAATTTTAGAGAAATATTGAGCTCACCTAACATCTTTCTAAAATATGCCTTGGACCCTGCTGCTTGTCTCCTTAATAACAACTAGAAGACCACTTGTCACACATTCTATAGGAGCTCTGTTTGGATCTGCATTTTTTTTTTACATACTATCATTGTTTTAAAATCTCTGGTCTCTTTGTCAGATTCATGAAGGTTTGGAATCGAGTTTTCATTACCTGTATCTACTAATGTCTTTTATGTTCATTTATCAGAGCATTGTGCAGTGACTTCCAAAATAAAATGGATGTGTTAACTTAGGCACAACCTGAAGCAGCAATGGATTTTGAGAAACAATAAATAACATGAGTTCTTTTGACATTTTTTTTTTTTTAGTAGCAATGCTTGAGAGAACTTTAATAACACCTTGGAAGGAACCCAGCATTTGAAATACATCATCCCTGTGACAGAGCAATAGCATTGTTATTCATCTTCACTTTTGTTCTCAGGGTTGGAACTGAGGAAAAGCATAACAAAAACACATTTCTTTTTTAATTCCCAGAAATATGCTCTCATTTGTCTTATTAATTAGAAGCTACAATGAAACGCTGGGAAACAATTTTCAAAGAATAAAGTAGGAAATGTCTGGTTTTCTGTGGCCAAATCAGTTTTCAAAATATTCTCTTCTCTTTTCTAGACAGTTGCCCACCTTTTTCTGAGGCGATGATTGAAAAGTTTTTAAATATATTTATTAATCTTACTATACCATAATGAAACTGTTGAAAGACAAGTTTCATCTTGCTGTCAAGAATACATTATTTGACTTCAACCTTAATTTGAGAAAGTGTGAGCATTTCTTCTTTGTTCAGATAATAATATTTTATTAGAGAATTTCAAACATTGAACTGTAGTTTTAGTGATGAACAACCTGACATTAGAGCTTTCTCTATACAGTAGCAGAGCTGAGACATGACTTCGTTCAAAATTACCTGGAGTTCACTCTGTTCTTGTATGAATGAGACCTTTATTTTTAATTTGTGTGTTGCTTACCTTTCTCTAGAACTGCTCTCTGATCATTGCCCTTTTTTCTTTTAATGTAATTTATTATTTTTTAATAATTTGAATTTCATCTAGATTCAGTGGGTACATGTATGGGTTTGTTACCTGGGTATATTGCATGATGCTGAGGTTTGGGCTTTGACTGATCCTCTCAGCCAGATCCTGAGCATAGTGCCCAATAGCTTTTCAACCCTTGTCCCCCCTTTCCCGTCCAGTAGTCTTCAGTGTCTATTGTTGCCATCTTTATGTCCATGAGTACCAATGGTTAGCTCCCACTTTTAAGTGAGAACATGCGGTATTTGGTTTTCCGTTCCTGTGTTTGTTTGCTTAGAATAGTGGCCTCAAGCTTCGTCTTTTTTTATGGCTGCATAGCTGCATCCAGCTATGCGTTCTTTTTAATGGTTGCATAGTATTCCATGATATATATGTACTACATTGTCTTTATCCAATCCACCACTGATGGGCACCTGGGTTGATTCCATGTCTTTGCTATTGTGAATAGTGCTGCAATAATCATATGAGTGCAGTGTCTTCTTAGTAGAATTATGATTTATTTTCTTTTGGATATATGACCAGTAATGCAATTGCTAGGTCAAATGGTAGCTCTTTTTAACTTCTTTGAGAAATCTCCAAACTGTTTTTCACAAAGGCTGAACTAATTTATATTCCCACCAACAATGTATAAGTGTTCCCTTTTCTCCATAGCCTTGCCAGCATCTGTTTTTGACTTTTTAATAATAGCCATTCTGCCTGGTGTGGGATGGTATCTCATTGTGGTTTTGATTTGCATTTTTCTGATATTTAGTGATGTTGAGTATTTTTTTATATGTTTGGTGGCTGCTTTTATGTTTTATTTTGAGAAATGTCTGTTCATGTATTTTGCCTATTTTTAATGGTGTTATTTTTTGCTTGCTTAAGTTCCTTATAGATTTTGGTTATTAGACCTTTGTTAGATGCATAGTTTATGAATATTTTCTCCCATTTTTAGGTTGTTTACTCTGTTCATTTATTTTGCTTTTCAGAAGCTTTTTAGTTTAATTAGGTCCCACTTGTCAATTTTTGTTTTGTTGCAGTTGCTTTTGGGGACTTAGTAAAAAATTCTTTCCCAAGGCCAGATTCCAGAATGGTGTTTCCTAGGTTTTCTTCTAGGATTCTTACTGTTTGAGGTCTTACATTTGAATATTTAATCCATCTTGAGTTCATTTTTGTATATGGTAAAAGGCAGGGGTCCCATTTCATTCTCCTGCATACAGCTAGCCAGCTATCCCAGAACCATTTATTGAATAGGGAGTCCTTTCCCTATTGCTTATTTTTGTCAACTTTGCTGAAGATCAGATGGCTGTGTGTAGCTTTATTTCTGGGTTTTCTATTCTGTTCCAGTGGTTTATGTGTCTGTTTCTGTAATAATACCATGCCATTTTGGTTATTGTAGGCTTATAGTATAGTTTGAAGTCAGGTAATGTGATGCCTCTGGCTCTGTTCTTTTTGCTTTGGTTATTTGGGCTCTTTTTTTGGTTCCATATGAACTTTAGAATAGTTTTTTCCAGTTCTGTGAAAAATAATGATAGTATCTTGATAGGAATAGCATTGAATCTGTAGATTACTTTGGGCAGTATGGCCATTTTAATGATACTGATTCTTCTAAACTATGAGCGACAAGGCTCATGTATGATATTTTGATGCAGATATTAGTGATGTTCATGCTGGTTCTGGGTTTTTAAAAATTAGTATAAGGTTAAAATTGCTGTATGGTATTTTTTTTTAATGAACCACACAGGAGGCTTAATGGCATTGTTCCTGTATAGTTACTTTATTGTGTATAGTAAGAGGACATGATTACATGATGAATTACGTATTCCCAATAGTCATCTATAGGCTTAAAGTGCTTATTTTGCCATATTTAATTTTTGTTAACAAGAAAGATTGTAGCCCTGAGCATAACAGGAGGTACCTCCTATTGGAGATCAGATTTTTATTTAGTTCTATTAAAGGTTTGTAGGTTCTCAGGGAGAAAAATCAATCCCTTCAGTTAAAAATTATACAGAATCTTCCTTTAACTGTTCCTTTTGTTTTTAAGTTAGAATCATTTTAGCCAGTAGCTTTAAGTCTCAGTGAAAAAAAAAATACATGTTTTCAATGTGTTGTCTACCTTTTCATTTCTGATAGTTTCCTGTTTGTTCTTATGTACATTTTTGGTAAGTATACAGTGCAATAATTTTTAGTAAATGAATATAATAGTGCATCTATGATAACAATGTGGTTTTAGAAAACTTTATCATCCCTAAAAGTTTACTGTACCCATTTGCAGTTAATTCCTGCTCCTGCCTCCAACCACAGCCAACCATTGGCCTACTTTCATCTCTATAGATTTGCTTCTTCTACTCATTTCTTACAAATATAATCATACAATTAATTACCTTTCTTTTTCTTTTGGTTTCCCATCATGTTTTTGAGGTTATCTGTAGTGTAGTATGCATCAGCAGTTTGTTAATTTTTCCTGGTGAACAGTATTCTATTGCATAGATACACTACGGTTTGTTTATCCATTCACCAGTTGATGGACATTGGATTTTCCAGATTTTGGCTATTATGAATAATGTTGCAATGAACATTCACATACAAGAGTTTGTGTGGATATATTCCCATTTCTCTTGAACTGATTTGCAGGAGAAGAGTTGTTGCATCATATAGTAAGTACATGTTTAATTTTTAAAGAAGTTGCTGAACTGTTTTTCAAAGAGCTTATGCCATTTCCCATTTGACTGGCAGTGTAAGAAGGTTCAACTTTTTTACATCCTCACTCACACCTGGTATTGTCAGTCTTTTTCATCATAGCCTTCCTAATGAGTGCAAAGTGGTGTCTTGGGTTTTAATTTATACTTCCCTGATGACTAAAGATGGTAAACATCTTTTCTTATACTTTTTAGTCATTGGTGTAATTTCTTTAGTTAAATATGTAGACAAATATTTTGTCCATACTTGTTGTTTGCTTTCCTATTAATAAATTGTATTAAAAATACACATTCTAGATATGATACTGTCTTTAAAAGATACTTCCTATGCAGTTGTCTTGTATAATCTTCAATTTACTGTCCTTTAAAAATATTTATGGAGAAACTTCTGTTCAGAAAGTTTCATTCATAGAAATGTAAGTCTGGGCTTTATCAATCAACACTGTTTACATATTTCAGTATCTCCTTCAGTTGCACTTTATCCTTTCTATTGATATCTTAGGTTGAAATAACAGTTTTTCCTCTGGATATATTCTGTGTGGCCATATGCTGGTCTCAAACTCTTGACCTTGTGATCCGCCTACCTTGGCCTCCCAAAGTGCTGGGATTACAGGCGTGGGTCACTGTGTCCAGCCCCAAAGTACATTCAAAACAGGAAAAGATATCAAAGGCATGGCAACATAACACACTAGGTTTCTTTTCTTATTATTTTGTTATAGTTTTACTTTTCGAGGATTTTGAGATTTGGTATAATTGAGTTCCAGAACTCAGATAACAACTTAGTATTTTTTCCTATAGCAACTTTTGAATCATGACTTAAGCTATAGCATCTTTCTTTTTGCAAGTGGGTTTTATGGTAATTTCTAATTATTATAATTCTAATAGAAACAATTAGCTTTACATATGCTTTGATAGGGCATCATCCTGGAGCAAGCACAGAAAAAAGCAGTATTGAGAGACAGTATTGTGTATAATTAAGAATACATTTTCTGTAGAATGGCTTGAGCCCGGGAGGCGGAGGTTGCAGTGAGCCAAGATCGCACCATTGCACTCCAGCCTGGGTGACAGAGCGAGACTCTGTCTCAAAAAAGAAGAATACAGTCTCTGTAGCAGGACTTCCCAATTTCAGACTGTTATTTGCTAGCTGGGTAACCTTGAGCAAGTTAACTTTTTGAAGCTTGTTTTCGTTGCCAACCTCATAGTCAGTGGGCCTCTCTTCTTTGCTCCCATTTCCTTGTAAAATAACTACCACATTCTTCTGACTTCCACAAATATGTTTATTACTTGTTTCAGTTTTATCACTGAAGACATATTTAACATTCCCTTAGTTGTTTTTCTCATTTTTAATCCTTAGCTTTGACTAAGCCCTACTCCTTTTGTTAAATTTTAGTATCATTTATTCTTAGTGAAAAATGCCAAAATACTAGTATTTAAAAGGCATATCTATCTATCCATTAGTATTTATCTGTATCTATGTATCTTAACATTTCTGGCACTGTTTTAAGTGTCTTGCATGAAAATGTTATACGAAAGGAGTGAAAACTGCTTTCAAATATTTAAATAGTTATCATATAAAAATGAGATAAAGTTTTTGTTTCAGGAGGCAAAACCAGAGTCAAAGAATAGATGTTATAAGAAAGTAGATTTGGTTAAGAATTAAGAGGAACTTTCCAACAACTGGAGACATTAAAAATGGAGAGAGTTGCCTAGTGAAATAAAGGGCTATATAATACTTGAGAGTTCATAAAGAAAATGAATGACAGTCACTCAGGGATATTTTATTGAAGATTCATAAAAGGAACCCAAACTTTAAAGGTAAATAATATGATCACGTTATTTTTGTAATGCTAGTTTCAGGAATAGGGAGAGTATCCATGTTATAAACATTTTGTGCTATTGTGAAAAAAAAACTTTGATTCTATTTTCTTTTCATAGCAGATATGGTTTAACCTTAAAAAGTAATGAATTGGTGGAATAGAGAGATTTAGAAAAGCTTTGACTATTTAGCAATTCTTCTTCTTTCAAAGCTTGGTACATAGTAGCTTTTAAAATTCAACTCAATAAAGTATCTTTAAAATGCCACCTGTATTTGGATTCAAAGTTTAGTAGACAATTTCTGCTCCTCAAAATGTAGTGAAAACTTGATTTCTATGATCTATGATGAATAGTTTATATATAGTAAAAGCTGCCTTTAAAACATTTTTAACTTGTAAGAGTGCTTTATAAGAAAGCCACTTATTTATGTTTTTCAGCCTCCATGAAATTGAACTTTTAAGAAATGGTAAAATAGTAAACAAGTAATTAGGCTATGAGTTATTAACAAGTTTTATTTCAGTTTAGTTGTTAGACAATTAAAGCTAGTTTACACATTTCTATTATACTGGTGGCTAAAGATTATGATCAGTTACTAGAGAGATCAGTTTCTATTGTACTTATGATTCAGAACCCTTCATTCTGTTTAACAGCATTTCCTTATTCTGTGAAGAAATGAGTACAGTTTACCACATTTTATTTTTCTGAAAATAATCAAAATCAAAGTACAGTCATACACTACATAATGATGGTTTAGTCAGATTGACTGCATATATGACACTGGTCCCATAGGATTATAAAGCCCTATTTTATCATGCCTTTTCAATGTTTAGACACAAAAATACTATTGTGTTCCAGTTCTTACAGTATTCAGGATAGTCACATGCTGTATAGATTTGCAGCCTAGGAGCAATAAGCTTTACCATTTAGCCTATGTGCATTGTAGGCTATGCCTCTAGGTTTGTGTAAGTATACTCTGTTGTTCATATAATGATGAAATTGCCTAACAGTGTGCTTCTCAGATGTATTTATCTTGTTGTTAAGTGATTCATGACTGTATTTATGTTTGAATCACACAATAATCTGGGTTCGTTTTCTGTTTTCCTAATGAAGACATGGTGTTTTTTGTTTTTTTTTTTTTCTCGTGGAGATTCAGGGGGGTCAAAATCTGAGCTTATTGTAGGTGACAAGCAGTGGAAGATTCCAAAACTCTTGCTTTTTGAAGGAGAGGTCAAGAATTATATTTCTTGTCAGCACAGACTCATCTGTGAAGTTGTTGTTGGCTGATGTTAAAAATGCTTGTAATAACGTGTACGTCCTTCAAAGAATTGTGATTTCAAGCTTACATGTCTCAAAATTTTGAGTGAATCAATGACTCTTTTTTGGCCATTGAACACCAGCTCAGAAATCCTTCCATCCACTGTAGAAGAGGTGTGAGGGAATCTCTTTCTCTCTGTGAACATATATGGAGAACTCATACTATGATATATGGCAGCCTGCATTTTAATATTTTTCTAATTTAGACATTATTATGAATAAGGTAGGTGTAGATCTAACAATAGAATTGCCATAAACAGGAGTTCGAAAGAAATTCTTAACATCTTACGTTAAAAGAATTTTGTGCTACTCTGATACATTTTTTAGGTAGGTTATAAATTCTTATCTTACTGTCTTAATATGACTAATTATGACAGCTATTTTTCAGTAGTTTAATTACCATTCTACCCTGTTCTGTGGTTATAAAGACTTATTCCAGGCCGGGCTTGGTGGCTCATGCCTGTAATCCCAGCATTTTGGGAGGCTGAGGCGGGTGGATCACCAGGGCAGGAGATCGAGACCATCCTGGCTAACACAGTGAAACCCCATCTCTACTAAAAATATATTTAAAAAGAAAATTAGCTGGGCGTGGTGGTGGGCGCCTATAGTCCCAGCTACTCGGGAGGTTGAGGCAGGAGAATGGCATGAACCCGGAAGGCGGAGCTTGCAGTGAGCCGAGGCACCACTGCACTCCAGCCTGGGTGACAGAGCGAGACTCTGACTCAAAAAAAAAAAAAAAAAAAAAAAAAAAAAAAAGACTTATTCCATATAAGAGTTTATTATTCTGTGAAATAATATATATTATTTTATATACAATGTTTACATTCTATGTCAACTGAAAAAGAAAATTTTGTGAAGTTTGTGTTCTTATCCCCCTAATTTATAGAAATAAATAGTACCTAATAAATTCTTTATAGTTCTGTTGCTTGTTTCTCTATAATCTTGATCTTTTTTTTTTTTTTTTGAGACAGAGTCTTGCTCTGTCGCCCAGGCTGGAGTGCAGTAGCATGATCTCTGCTCACTGCATGCTCCGCCCTCCGGGTTCGTGCCATTCTCCTGCCTCAACCTCCCGAGTAGCTGGGACTACAGGCGCCTGCCACCACGCCTGGCCAATTTTTTTGTATTTTTAGTAGAGGCGGAGTTTCACCGTGTTCGCCAGGATGGTCTCGATCTCCTAACTGTGTGATCTCCCCACCTTGGCCTCCCAAAGTGCTGAGATTACAGGCGTGAGCCACTGCGCCTGACCTCTAATCTTGATTTTATAGGATTATGTATTTCAAAGATTTTACATTTTACCCTGTTAATTTTTTTTGTTTTTAAGTAGATACGATTTTTCAACTTGAATCTTCACCACTAAATTACAGAAGAGAATACACAATTGTCCATTCCTTTCTGTTATTTATTGGTGAAGATTCAAGTTTAAAAATAGAGAAAATAGAGAAAAAAGATTATTGTTCTGTCCTTGATGGGAATCATTGGACACTATAAAACTATGTTTGATTTTCCTTAAAGAACATGATTTTGGAAACTTTATATATGGTTTGGTCACTTTAGTTTTCCCCAGACATTTCTTTCGAGCAAACCATTGTTTTACAGTGTGACCTCCGGGGCACTGCCGATACTCGGTTTATAGGGCTGCTTCTCACCACTATCATATAACAATTTAAATTAATTAATTTAAAAAATGTGTTCGGAGCCTTAAGTCTAAATATAGAGTATGTGTCTATCTGCTATGTTTCCCTTAACTACTAATTTGATAATTCTAAGGGGAAGAGATGATTCAGTGGGTCTGGTATGAACTGTTCTCTATAATCTGAGCAAGGCTCTGACCTCGTCTTTCCTGAAGGTGGAAAAATGGTCTCATAAATTTCTTTCTTTTTTTGGAGGCGGAGACAGAGTATCACTCTGTCACCCAGGCTGGAGTGCGGTGGTTTGATCCTGGCTTACTTCAACCTATACCTCTCAGGTTCAAGCAATTCTCGTGCCTCAGCCTCCAGGGTAGCTGGGACTACAGGTGTGCACCACCAGACCCAGCTAAATTTTGTATTATTATTATTATTATTATTATTAGTAGTAGTAGTAGTAGTAGTAGTAGTGAATACAGGGTTTTGCCATGCTGGCCAGGCTGGTCTAGAACTCCTGGCCTCAAGTGATTCGCCCACCTTGGCCTCCCAAAGTGCTATGATTATAGACGTGAGCCACTGCGCCTGGCCTAGTCTGATAAATTTCTAAATGTTTTTGTTATTATGTGTATAAAAATGGACTGAAGTATTATTTCCTATCTTTACACTTGTTAATTCTTGACTCATTATACTTACATTCTATTTACTTTTACAGATCGTACTATCATAGGTGAGAGGGCTTCCTGGGTTAATTTTCAATTATATTTCCTTTACTCCTTACCCTAACCGGAGATTGCTATCACCAGAAAGAATGGTTTATTTCAAAATTCTACGTTTATTTTATTTAAGACACTTCATTCCCCGATTTTATCTATCTCCTTTGTCATTGTGTGCATTTAATGTTTGGATTGATTTTTCTTGGAATGGCATAGGTGAATTGATAAGACACTATTTTTAGCATATAGTAAGTTTCAGTTGTATTTTTCAAAAGCACACTTTATGACTGGGAAGAAGCTTTTGAGTGTTGATAGCATGGTCTGCTTATCAGACCAACCATTAACTTATTTATAAACTATTATGTATTATAATGTAGACAATGTATTTCTTTATTTTTAGTATAAAAGGTCAAAAATCATTGTATTTGTCTTGCCAAAAATTAGGGTAAAAATGATCATCTAAGTATTTATTCCATTTATGTTTCTACTAGAGTTAATCAAAACACTTAAAAATCTATTTTTATTTAACTTGAATTGGAGGCCCAGAATCTATGACATCATTTACCCTTTCATAACTGAGGATAATTTAAAACAGGTTTCATACCTCTTGGTATAAAACTCACTGGCAGTAAGAGACAGAAGAATGTGCTCTAAAATTCTACCAGTGCAGATATAAAACAATGTTTTATTACAGCAGTTATTCTGAATAATTGATACAGTTTATTGAAGTTTAAAAATAATATGATTTCTCTTTAAAGTTAGTGGCTTTCAGTTTCTGGTTGAAATCTCTCTCTCTTTCTCTCTCTCTCTCTCTTTGTCCTCTCTCTTTTTCTCTCTGTCTCTCTCTTTTGAAAACTTTTTCAGGATTTTAATGGACTTTGATAAGTACAGAATGCAAATTAGCCTGATAAGCATAATAGTTTCTTCCTACCCTTTCAAAGATTATGATTATTAAGGTGATGATGATGATACATGGTTTTGTTTTGTTTTGTTTTGTTTTGTTTTTGAGACAGGATCTTGCTCTGTCACCCAGGCTGGAGTGCAGTGGAGTGATCTTGGCTCACTGCAGCCTCGACCTCCCCAGCTTCAGGTGATTTCTCCCACCTCAGGCTCCTCAGTAGCTGCAACTACAGGTACGCACCATCATGCCCGGCTAATTTTTGTATTTTTTGTGGAGGTGGGGTTTCACCATGTTGGCCAGGCTGGTCTTGAACCTCTGGGCTCAAGCGATCCACCCTCCTTGACCTCCCAAAGTGCTGGGATTACAGACATGAGCCACCGAGCTGGGCGATGATGTATATTTGTTGAGTGCTTAGTAGCAGGCCCTCTTCTGAACATCTTATATGTATTATCTTATTTAACTCCCGTTGGAAATATGTGAGGTAGAGACATACTAAGCCCTACTTCTTAGATGAGGAAACTGAAATACAAAGAGATTAAGAAAACTTTTCTAAGGTTATATAGCTAGTACACGCCAAGGACAATATTGGATCCAAATGGTCAGGCTCTAGATAGAGCCTGTGCCACAATGCGTGGCCTGAAATAAACTTCACTAGTATATTCTTCTGAAAGAATATCACACAACATTTATTGCAAAAAAATATTATGATAGGCTCTGTATAAAGTTCTTATTTTTATGGAGTCTAGGATCAATTTTGGGAATGAGATATAAATATATGTAGAGATCATGATTAATGCAGAAGGTATAAAGAAGTTGTCCATTGAACTATAATCAGTGTGAGCTTGTAATGTTCTTCCTTTGAATTAAAAAATGTTACATTTAAGTAATTATTTTGATTGTCCTATGGACACAAGTGTAGATTATAGTGATTGCCAGTAGATTATTCTAGTGGCAATTGTAATTTTTTTTTTTTTTTTTTTTTTTGAGATGGAGTCTCGCTCTGTCACCCAGGCTGGAGTACAGTGGCGCGATCTCAGCTCACTGCAAGCTCCGCCTCCTTGTTTCACGCCATTCTCCTGCCTCAGCCTCTCCGAGTAGCTGGGACTACAGGCGCCCGCCACCACGCCTGGCTAATTTTTTTTTGTATTTTTAGTAGAGACGGGGTTTCACCGTGGTCTCGATCTCCTGACCCGTGATCCGCCCGCCTCGGCCTCCCAAAGTCCTGGGATTACGAGCGTGAGCCACCGCGCCCGGCCGGCAATTGTAATTTTTAAAAATGTTGTGACAAAACATATGTGTAGTGCTTCTGGAAAATTGAAATAAGTTTCCTTCCTACCACCTATTCTGAATTAAAAAATGTTACATTTAAGTAACATTTTAAATTAATGTTTAAAAAATTAAACATTAAAATTTTTAATTTTAAAAAATGTTACATTTAAGTAATTATTGTGATTGTCCTATGGACACAAGTGTAGATTATAGTAATTGCCAGTCTACTGGCAATTGTAATTTTTAAAAATGTTATGACAAAACATATGTGTACTGCTTCTGGAAAATTGAAATAAGTTTCCTTCCTACCACCTATTCTAAAATCAAATAAGAAAATTCCTAATATCATCTTGATTGCTTTATGTAACATTCTTCAAAGATTTAAGAATATATATTTTATTCTTATAATATTGGTTTATCTCAGTAGATGGATGGCAAGTCTTATCTTTGTCATTTTAGTTTTATTTTACAAATGGTCTTGGGAAAACCTGTCAGTTTTTACCCCACAAAAATTTCCTCTGATATATGGTAGTTCTTTCAGGTTCCAGATTAGCTTAATACTTTAAAACTTCTCAACCTTTGTCTCACAAGGCTTTTATTTTATTTTATAACCTGTTGTGTCTCCTCATCCAGAATAAATTTATAGTGTAGTCTATTATTCTACTCCCTATTTTCTTCAATATAGTTTTCATATATTGTTACCATCCCCATTTTATATGTCAATATTTGCTGAAGTAAAAATTAAAAAAAAGCTTTCTCCTAATGTACCTTTTTGTCGTATGTTTTAAAAAAAATTTCCGCCATGTTTCATTAAACTTGTACATAATGTCATATTGACCATGGCGTGTTTACGGGGTTGTGTGACTGTGGGCCTTGCAAAGGAGTCCTTGGAGTTCACCTAGGCCAGTCACATGTAGGACACATTTGTGCGTCGTTTTCATCTTTCATGTTTTTCAGTCAGACATGTAGAGTTTTGTTCATTATTTTATCCCTGACGTTTAGCCATTGTCTTTGCATACAGCAGGTGTTCAGGAAATGTTTGGTGAGCGAGCGATTTAAGGATTTTGTAATTTATTCTGTTTTGTTTTTAAGGCCAAACTAGGAGAATACATGTGACAGCATTTTAAAGGGCTCTGCTTATGTAAGGTATTATATTCGATACAATTATTCATCCATTAATTAGTGATTATATTTAAACATTCACTGTTAACATAAAATAATCTGATTACTTAAACAATATTTCTCCAATATACTTGTCATTATAATCTGCCTGGCATAAATTGCAAAGAAAACCCTAATGAAGTCATTTCCTAGTGGGTCCCCGGTTTTCACTATTAGTCCAATTTCAGTCATTGCCCATAACATAGCAATTCAATGTTGTTATATTTCCTTTTCATTTTCTAGTATGTTTCTACAACAGGTAGTCCGAATTTTGACCTCGAGTCCCTAGTCACCTTCCTTTATCTTCTTTTGTTGCCACTGTCGCCTTTGTATATTCAGTCAGGGTTCAGTTCAAGACCATTTTTGAACGTTTATTTCATTGCAAGCACATTGGGAGTATACATGTGAAATGAGAGATTTCCAGTCCTAAAGAAATCTCTTATCATTAACTACTCATATATATTTAAATTAACCACTCATATATTTATTAAATTGTGAGTACATATATATATATATATGTAGTTAACAAAGCACTGAATTACCATTATTTGAGAGTAATTATAATAAGGACAATTTGAATAAAAGAAACCCATGAAGTACAGATTTTTTAAAAACATATATATATATATATATGTGTTTGTGTGTGTGTATACTCACAATTTAATAAGAGAGGCATATAAACAAATATATGTATTTATATACAAATATATAGTTGAATATATACATATATATTTGTTTCTATGTCTGTCTCTTATTAAATTGTGAGTTTCTTAAGGACATGAATTATATCCTATCCATCTGTGTTTCTTTAGCACCCAGTACAGTGCCTGGCATAAGGTAGACATTCAATTGTTGAATGAAGAAACTCACAAAGACTTTATCCTATGTTTGGAGGGCACATATAAAAATATTTCATTTATAAACCTGAATTCAAAGTCTTCTTTCACCTTAACATTTTAAAGTAAAAGGGCAGGTATTTGTCATCCACACTTTATAGTTGAAGAAACAGAGAAACAAATGTTATCTGATTTCCCATATGCTGTGGTGCTAGCACCCTGATCTGCTGATACCTCACTTAGAATCAATTTCATGAGGAAAGCAACCTAGGCAAAAAGCTAATTGTACAAGTGTTAAAAGTTCATCACTTTTTCAAATTGTGTAGAATAAATGCTTTTTGGGGGTGGAGCTGATGTGCACTTTATATTAACATTTTACTTAGACAAAGAAATGAGTGACTCTCTTAGTAAATTCAGTAATTTTATTAATTCCCAAGAGCCTACTTTGTACTAGTCACTGTGTTGTGCTAGATGTTAGAGATATGATGATGAATACAACACATGTTGTTAATGGGCTTTCACTCAAGTGGAAGGCAAAAGCAAATACATTGTGGTAACCCCTAACATGGAAGGGGTTTGTTTGTTTTTTTGCTTGTTTGCTTACTTTATCAAGAGTTTACAATGAGCAAGGCCTTGGAATAAGCATTTTATAGACACAGTTTTATTTACTCTTTCCAACAGCCCTCGGGGGTAAAATTACTGTCGCCATTTTACAGATAAGAAAATTGAAGTTTGACTATTGTGTTGTGGGGCCATCAATGAGTGGACAATTGGTTCTTTGTGGAGGAATTGGAGAAGGAAACTGGGACTGGGAGAATGGTATGGTCATAATGGGTCAAGGAAGAGATCTAAAAGATTTATTT
This sequence comes from Hylobates moloch, assembly GCF_009828535.3. Lineage (NCBI taxonomy): Eukaryota > Metazoa > Chordata > Mammalia > Primates > Hylobatidae > Hylobates > Hylobates moloch. The sequence continues at coordinate 79,459,390 of NW_026652286.1, read as the reverse complement.
AAAGCACATTTTTAGTAAAAGAGTAGCAGTTTTTTTTAAAACCAGAATTGTTTTAGTCCTTTAATCATCTTTGAAGCCTTTTTTGGACCACATTTTGTCTTAAGATCACATGTCTGGCATGGATCCCTGGGAATATGCAGAAAGGACATCTTAGAATGCTCTAGTTGGCTAGAAGTGTGGAAACATCTGAGGGATTTTTCTGGTCAGGTCCAGTAAGAGAAGTGATGCTGCAAGTTCTGGTCTTGGAGCATTTCAGGATATGGGAATTGAATTCAGTGACTATGGAAATAATAATGAGAAATCCATAAACAAGTTTTAAAAATAGGTGACTTCCATGCCCTGTTTTTGGCTTTTCCCATGGTATCACATAATTATATTACATTGCACATGGATTGAGTAAGGCAGAGTATGTAACAGTTGACCTTACACACCCTAATATTTTCACTGGCTTTAGTTCATGTTGCAAATATTGCGTTGATTATAAAATATAAAAAGAAAAATCAAAATGAGGTTCATCATAGGATTCTGAATGAGACAATTTCAGAGAAAGCAGAGACTCCATTGCTTTTTATTACTAGAATGTCATTGCTTTCCAATAGTTAACGAAGCACTGAATTACCATTATTTGAGAGTAAGTATAATAAGGACAATTAGAATAGAAGAAACCCATAAAGTATAGATTTTTAAAAAGGAAATACGATTTTGTTATTATGATCGACTTTATTCACTACTGTGAAAGAAACCAACAACTTAATTTTCTGCTGTTTACTTGAGCTTCTAACAAAATGATAACAAGAAGTAGCTTACAGGGATTGCTTTAGTGTCTATTTAAGTATCATTTGTAATTATAAGATCTAAATGATAAACAAATGGAAATGTTTAAACAAATGGAAATGTTTAATCCATGAAACATGGTTCAGTTTCTTTTAATAGATTAAAATTTCCCTCAAATCGTAATCATGTTTACACTTCCAATGGTTAATAAAAGTACACTCCACCCACGTTAATGTATTATAAATTTTGAGTTGGTGGAATGTGATTTAATACTTAATGACAAAAGCCATTAGAAGTTTTTCTTTTTATCTTTTACTAAGTAATATTTTATACAGACAAAAGAATATAATCAATATGTAATATAAATGCAAGTTATGAAGCATAAATAAGATTATAACCTGTGAATCCACTGCCTAATGTAACAGTTAAAATATTCCCAGTTTTATACTGGGAAACTCCCTGCATCCACTTTCTTCACTTTCTTCCCAGTTCTGCACTGCTCCATCCACTGAAATAACCATTCTTGGTTTGGTGTTATTGCCCTCGTACGTGTGTGTGTGTGTGTGTGTGTGTGTGGTTTTTTTAATGGCCTTCCCCTTATGTACATATCTGTAAATACATTTGTTTACTTTTACTTGTTTCTAAGCTTTATAAAAAATGTAATTATATGTCAGAGATTTTTGAGATTAGGTATAAGCTAGTTTATCTATTGCCCAATGAGTCAACCTATAATTTTTTGAACTGTGGTTTAGCACATCTCAATTTTTAAAGTGCTTTAACATATTTTCTTGGACATCTTCACAGTTGTCCTTGTGAGTAAAGCAGTGGAGGTAACATTAAACTCATTTACTTTTGGTAGATAAACTCCATCAAGAGTAAGCTCAGATTTTAAAAAATAAAATGTGGGTTCTCTGTAGTGTGAACTCATGTTATTCTCTTCTCTTCACACTGTGTTCTAGCCACTTTATTTTCCTTTTATTTCCTCAGATATGTAAACCTTTTCTCTACTTCAGGGATTTTGCATACACTGTTCTTGATTCCTAAAATACTCTTCTACCTCTTTTTAGCATCACTGACTTAATTTTTGTCCTTCAGATCTCAACTGATATTTGATTTCCTTCCTTGACCACTTTACCTGGGGAGTCCACATGCCTTTATTATCTATTGTGAGTTTTCCACATTGCACTATGCCAATTTTTTTCCAGCTTGATTAAGGTATAATTGATGAATAAAATTATATAAATTTAATGTGTATGACATGATGATTTGATATATGTATATCTTGTGAAATGATTATCACAATTAAATTAGTTAACACATCTATCACCTCACCAAGATACCTTTTTTTGTTATTGTGGTAACATCTAAAATCTACTCTTTTAGCAAATGTAAGTGTACAATACAGTATTGTTAACTATAGTCATCATGCTGTATATTAGATTCTTAGAACTTATTCATCTTAAAACTGAAAAAGTTTGTAGCCTTTGACCAACGTATGCCAATTTGTGATTATATATTCTTATGTTTCTTCATGTTTTTGAACATGAACATTGGACAGAAAACATGAGCAACCATAAGAATATATAATCATGCTTGTTTTTTGTCCAGTGATTTGACTGAAAGATCCATGCGGGCAGAGACAATGCCTCCTTTATCCACCAATATGTACCCAGTGTCTTCTAAAATGTTTTGCATATAGGAATTCAATAAATAGATAATAAGTGAATGTAATTATAGTCTTGTATTAAAGATGAAATACACAGACAATTATTTGGCTATATACCTGGGCAGTATCAAATTTAGGTTAAATATCAGGTTTTTAAAGATGTTGCCCACTTTGAAGTTGTATATCCCAGAAGATGATAAATCAAGATTTTATTGGCTTTCTAATATTGATTATTTGAAATGCTAGGTACATTGTACACTTGAGTGGGTAACTACCTTGTAATTCATTGACTGGAAAGAAAGATAAAAAGCTGTTAACCTTTTTTACTTGTCATGAGATGAATTGTGCACAGTAAATCTTTTCTGTCTTTAGTTGTTTGCCTGAGTGAGTGATCTAATAGATTCACAGGTCTTGTCACCAATAAATTTAGAAAATTTCCTTTCATTTTTTGTGAATTTGAAATTAATGTGACATGTGTAATGTCTATGTGTGTGTAATGTCTATGTGTGATGTGTGTGCACATGTGTGGAAGAGAGAATTTGTGTGTGTTTATGTATGTCTGATGTCCATGGCGAGGAGGAATATGCAAACAAATTTGAGTTCTGTTGTCTCCTTATAAGTAAATATGTAGAATTATGCACTGTTTAAGAGTGGGATTTTTAAAAAAATGGTGTGTTGGGTAAAATATTTTCTTTCAAAGAGCAGAATTAAAGGGAAGGCAAATTGGACAGTTGCCAAGTGCTACATTCAATGTGGGGCTCTGCAATGTCACTGCAAATGTAATAAATAGAGAAAATTGCATTTACCACAATTTTTTTTCAAGGAGAGAACACAGGTGGTTGCAAGTAAATCTATGGTGTGCTCCATCACAACAGATAGTCCCTACAGTGCCCTCCAAGGAGAACTAGTGAACTGCAGGCATGTTTTGCAGAGCCAGGCAGGCAAACAAGGGCATTGTACCCTTCATTCTCCTTCTCTGTTCTACCCAGAGCAGTAGTTCCTACTGAATGCTTAAAGAATGTTTAAATTATTTTATGAGAATTTAAATTTGAAGAGGAATCACATTATTGTCTGCCCATGGTACCCGCTTCTCCTTGTTGGGCTTTGCTAATTTATTTATTTATTTATTTTTTATTATACTTTAAGTTTTAGGGTACATGTGCACAATGTGCAGGTTAGTTACATACGTATACATGTGCCTTGTTGGTGCACTGCACCCATTAACTCATCATTTAACAATATGTATATCTCCCAATGCCATCCCTCTTCCCTCCCCCCACCCCACAACAGGCCCTGGTGTGTGATGCTCCCCTTCCTGTGTCCATGTGCTCTCATTGTTCAATTCCCACCTATGAGTGAGAACATGTGGTGTTTGGTTTTTTGTCCTTGTGATAGGTTGCTGAGAATGATGGTTTCCAGCTTCATCCATGTCCCTAAAAAGGACATGAATGCATCCTTTTTTATGGCTGCATAGTATTCCATGGTGTATATGTGCCACATTTTCTTAATCCAGTCTATCATTGTTGGGCATTTGGGTTAGTTCCAAGTCTTTACTATTGTGAATAGTGCTGCAATAAACATACGTGTGCATGTGTCTTTATAGCAGCGTGATTTATAATCCTTTGGGTATATACCCAGTAATGGGATGGCTTTGCTAATTTCTAAGAGCATTGCCCAATCTATCTGGCTGCTGTTTACCTCCAACCCTTGTCTTGTCACTCTGTACCACAGGCAGTCTCATCCAGCTGCCCCAATCCTGCATCTTTTCCTAATAGGCTAAGCTCCTTCTGGTTGCCACAAGGCCTTTGAATATGCTGCTTGTTTCGTCTGAAATGCTCTTTCCCTAACTTTTTAAATGGCTTCATAGTGCTCAGATTTAGCTTAAATATCAACTCCTCAGAGGGGCATTTCTCTTGCTCTATGTGAAATAGAAGTAGCCCAGTCTGAGTGCTCTGTTTATTTTCTTTATAACACTACTATCTGTAATGATTTGTTTCTTTATTGTCTTGTGTCCTCACTAAGATATTAGTGACATGAAGGCATGGGCCTAATTGTCTTATTTTGTTTTTCATCTTGTATTCCCAGTGAGCTCCTAGAACAACATTTTAATTACATAATAGATTCTCATTAAATGTTTTAAAAATGAGTTTAGGAATGATGGATATTCAGTTCTGCAATTTCTAGTTTGTACATTCTAATTTTTTATATCATCATAAGGTTTTATTTCTGCAAGTGTTTATACATTTTATGTAAGTTGTCTTTCATATGAAAGAGCAGACTCAGCCCAGGTTTTCCTGTGATGATGTCTGTAATCAAGATATATCTGGACTGAACCAACGAGTCAGTTTACTTAGCAGTAGATAAAAACGTGACAGAACCCTGCTATGCTAATTTGCTACTTATTCTTCTTTGATGTAAATTTTGGTATACTACCTTTATCTAAAAAAATACATATACATCTATGTTCCTGTGTACTTGAAAACCGCATTTCACTCTAGTTAAAATATGGCTCATCTGGTTTAAGCACAATCTTTAAGCAGGAACATAAAGGATATCTTGAAATCCCTTCCATATTTATAGCTGCTGATATTTGAGAGTCTGTACTATGATCCAGGCCCAGGGCTACCTGCTTTGATTTCTTACTTATATTTAATACTCTCAACAACCAAATAAGATAGGTATGATTTTATCAATGTGGATTAGAGAGAGTCAGTAATTTATAACATTTGTTTTATATACATAGACTGATAGACTGATAATTTGCAATCCATGAAAATTTTGGATTTTGCTAAATAAATCTTTGATTTTTCCTGAACAACTAATAGACAGGATTGATATAACAGCTGTTGTCATTTATGATTCTCAAAGTAGTCTTAATATTTAACCAAAAAGTACTTTATGCTTATGACTAAATTGTCAACTAAATCTTTTGTCTTTTTATGTTTAATCAAAGGAATACTTTGTAGGACTAGTGTTTAGAAAGCTGTCTTTATAATCAGAGTCACAAATTAGTGCGTTGATGTTAGTGCATTTTGATCATGTCCTTTATATATCTTATCCCCTTACTTTCCCTTGTTCCCCTTCATGGATTTGTTTTTTTCTTTTCTTTACAGTAAGAGTGGCAGTAACCACAACAGATAAAAATGCTGTGTATATAGAAGCTCCTCTATCTCAGGTTAGGTCCCAGAAGGCTGTTTTTCAGTTGTTCTTAAATCCAAAGTGACTTAAGGGGTTTCAGCCTGTAATGCTCAAGTGCCTTTCCAACAAGCAGTTATGAGATTTAAAATGCACAAATAGTGTGAAATCTTAAAACCAGACATCGTTCTTTTTCACTTGGTTTACATGGCTCATTTATATTAAAATTGGTTGAACCAAGAAGCACTCTTTTTCTATAATGTCTGGAAGTGACTTAGAAATACTTCAGTGACTTCTGAATTTACAGCGAGATAATCACCATGTTTCCTTCATGTTCTTGAATAAACTTTTTACCTTGCCCAGGATTAAAATTAGGCAATGTTCTAGCTACATTTTACAAAGTGTTTTTTTATCTCCTGCTGATAGATTGTCAGTTGCACAATGTGGCACTTTTACATGTGTTGTCGTTTTTAGTGGTTGCCCTAGATTTTTCAACCCATATTTCCAACTGATCTAAATTCACTTCCAAATGACAGTATATTGCCTCGTGGGTAGTACAGATACCTTGTAACATAGTATACCCAATCCCTCCCTCCCTGTCCCCTATAAGGTTGCTGCCATTCTTGTCACTTATTGATATGCTTTGATCCATAGGCTATATTCAAGCAATACATTGTTACTATTATTACTTTGAATAAAGTTGTCTATCGAGTCAGTTAAGAATAAGGAAAATACAATATTTTATTTTACCTTCATTCTTTCTCCAACTCTCTTTCTTTCTTCAAAAAGATCCAAGTTTCTGATCTGTATAATTTTTCTTCTTCCTGAAGAACTTTTTTAAACATTTCCTGCAGGGCCGGTCTGCTAGCAGTGTTTTCTGCTTTTGTTTGTCTGGAAAAGTCTTTATTTCTTCTTTACTTTTGCAGGATTGCTGTACATACAATCCTAGGTTGGCGTTTTTTTAAATTTCAACAGAAAATGTTTCAGCCCACTCTCTTCTTGCTTGCATTGTCTGATCCAAGAAAAGTTGTTGATTTTCTGTTTGTTCATCTTTTTTTCTTGTTGGAAGATGGAGTGACAACTTACAAGGTCTTTACATGTTAGAAATGAAACTAGATGTCCCTTTGTGACTTACTCTTTGTCTTTCAAAATACTTTATACTGTTGCAAAATTCCAAACACCCATGAAACATTTTTAGTCTTCTCATATTTTTGATTTTTAAAATATTATCTTTATTTATTTTCTTTTGTAATTATTTCTCCTCAGATTTTCAATTTTTAATATATTGTATTTGTTTAATTTTCCTTGTAATTATTTCCTTGTAATTATTATTTTTTATTTTTATTTAATTTTCTTTGTAATTATTTCTCTTTTTAATGTTGTATTTGTTGTATTTGTACTTATTGGATGTAGCATGGCTAGTGACATTCTTAAAATACCTCAAAATCAAACATAGAAACACCAAGCCAAGTGAAACCTGTTTACAACATGATAAGATAACTAAACGTCTGCCTACTTGGCTGTTATCACCATTCGTTGGTGGCATCGGAGTAATTCAGTAGCTGAATTTTGTTTGCATAAAAAACTTAGAGTCATTTTCACATTAATTATGTACATTAGGAGTGGCACTATAAATGGATATTTGGTGGGAGTAAATGAAGGATAGTGTGACCCATTAAGTTCAAGGGCATGTCACTCAATGAAAATCTGTATAGATACTGATATCTTCATGTATGTTAAGACCCACTAGTATATGCTCCCATAGTATTAAATGTAATATACTTACTACACAGTTGCTTGTTTTACTTACCTGTCTCCCCTACAAATAGATTTTGCTTTCTGTCTCACTGGCCCTCTCTCTCTTTTCTCCTTCCCTCCTTCCCTCCCTCCCTTCCTCCCTCTCTCTCTTTTTTTCCTTTTTATTTATTTATTTATTTTTGCTTTTTCCATTACCTGATTCAAATCAATGACTCAACAAACATTAGCACTCTTTCAGTCTTTAGCCAGATTATACTTGATGGTTGACGATTAACATTTAGTACTTTTTCTATGTTGTGGCTAAAGAACACTTTGGCCTTCAAGCGTAAGGTATTTTCCCCTATAGGAAATCTCTTTGGCATTTAATTAAGAATAATTTAGTGGGAGAGTATTGAGTATTTTAACTTAAATAATGTTGAGATGAAGCAAGTCATGCTTATAAATTTACGTAGCGCATTAGGTCTACACCTGTCTAGCCTTACTTAGGTACTGGATTTGTATTTTGAAGAGCTGTACTTTGATGTCTATGTGTGCTATAGTTTGAATATGGTTTGTTTTACCCCTCCAAATCCTATGTTGAAACTTAATCCCCAGTGTGGCAGTGCTGGGAGATGGGGCTTAGTGGGAGGTGTTTGGGTCCTGGCATTGGATCCTTCATGACTGACCAGCTTGGTGCTTTCCTCATGGTGATGAGTGAGTTCTCACTGTATTAGTTGCCATAATAACTGGTTGTTACAGAGAGGCAGGCATCTTCCCCCCTCTCTCACTTCTATTCTCCTCATGTGATCTCTGCACACAGCAGTTCTCCTTTACCTTCTGCCATCAGTGGAAGTAGCCTGAGGCTGTCACCAGATGCTGATGCTGGTGCCATGCTTTGTGTACAGCTTTCACAATCATGAGCCAAGTAAATCTTTCTTTATAAATTTTCTAGCTTCAGGCATTCCTTTGTAGCAGTGCAAGCGAACTAAGACAATGTGTTTGTGTGTTTCATAGATTAGTACAAATTGTGTCAAAACATTTGATTGCTTTTATATATATATATCTTTTGAAAAAAAATTCCACAACATAAGCAAAAACATCAACTTACATTCATAACTGTGTATAGAATGCTGGTACTGTGTCTAAAACCAACATGTTTTCCTGGGTTTGGAAAATGTCACCACAGTGTGTTTGCTGAAGGCAAATAGTTTGTGTTTGTTTGATACAAAATATTTAATTTTTATGAGAGAATCAGTGGTAGAAATCAGTATAGGTTTTTTGGAAGCAGGCAGATCAAACTGCTACTTGGTTAACAATAGTTTTCACTGATGAGCTGATTGTTCTTATGTTGTGTAGACACAACTTTAGTCAAATAGAGAAACAGAAGTTTTCATTAAAGAGCACAGTTAACAATTTTCTTTTTGTACAGTGCTGTTCTTTTTTCTTTATAGGTTGATATTTTATTTTCATTATTATAGCATCCAAGTGCTGTTAGAGCATAGAGAAATCGTTTCGTCTATTTCATTGACAGGATTGTGCCGAGCTTCTTCTCAAGCCTTCATAATAATTGAATATAGAGAACTGCAGAGTTAAACCTCACCCCACTGCAGTTTTCTCAAATTTAAAAGGAAAATTTAGTTCATGAGTGTCTGTAGATGGAAGATACTACAGAATAGAGATTTATACTGTCCCCTGAACCTCATAGCAGTTTATTTGGTTCTGGGGAGAACATATTTTTTTAAACAAGAGAATGCTTATATGGGTCAGAGGAAAAGGTTTGGGTTCAAAAGGAATTTTGGCCTTTTCTCCATAGATTTATTTGAAAAATGCTGGAAAGATCCATGAAATAGGAAATGGCTCAATAAGTATTTTTAAATATTTTTTAAGTGGCAGGCAGAATTCTAAGTCATAATGTGAATTGTATTTGAGACAATTTAATCTTATATTTTTGAGGATGGATTTGCATCGGGAATTGGTTAAAAAAAAAAGATGGGAGTTGATGTGAAATTTGGGTATGAATTAGTAAGAACCAGTGAGTTAATATGAGCTATAGAATATAGATAAAGAGTTCAGGTGATTTTCAATATAAAACTTGTATTGATTTTTATTTTCTTTTAGCAGCTAGTTTGTTGGAGGGATGTGGTAATGGAGTACAGATTTCCTGCAGTTTTGGATTTCTACTCAGACTAATTATTAGCAATAAACATATTACTTCTTTCAAATATTCTATATGGATTCAAAAATTAGAGCAAACAATTGGATGCAAGTGATTAATTGGAATACCAGAAATATTAGAGTATTTGGTCATTTTGCCATCCAAAATATAATCTCAATATGTACTATAACTTTGAATTTTATTTTAGAAACTTCTAAATTCTCAAGCTAAATACAAATTTGATATATTTATGTATAGTTTTCAATAGTTTTCTTTAAAAAGGAGTTTAAAAAACATGTATTTCCAAAGCATCATTCATGTTTGTGCACACAGAATAATAAGGTTATTCCTTCTTGATAGTAGAACAAAAATATTAGGTGCTGTGCATACAACTCAGTATCATTTTGTGAAACTCAGGACTTATATCTCTTGGGATTTTAAAATTGTAACTTACATGCAAAATCAACGTTTGGGCATTTAAAGGATAATTGTCGAATTTAAGGATTACCTAAATCCTGTGCTTTAACTTCTGCTGCTTCTGTTTATTGTTTATTTCTTTGCTAATTGTTATCTTCTCAGAGGAAGAAGCAGGAAAGAAGGAGAGCCTTCAGTACAAATTAGTTAACTTTATTACTGATCGTATTTGGCTAAAGAGTGTAAACAAAATGATTAAAGTGGGTTTAACATGATGTGTGGCTTTTGCGTAGTTTTGTTTTCCGTGTTCCTGGATCATCAAGAATTTTCTTTTACTTTGGGCTTAGTTTTCTAGTAGTCTTCAGTAGAAGTGGCTATTGTGAGAACTTTAAACATTTTTATATATAGTGAGGTTAGCTCTAGGTAAAAACATTAAATTGTACAGCTTGTATTCAGTATGTTACCCATTTTTCCTAAGAGTTTGTTTTTCTTCTTCAGGTTCCTCTTCTCCCCTTTATTCCTTCCCTTCCTTCCTCCCTCCCTTTCTTCCTTCTTTTAATGCATACTTACTGAACTTCAACTATGTGCTAGAATGTATGTCTGCATCTTAATGGTGGAGCCCTGGAGGAAATGTGTTTTCATAGACAACTAAGGGCACAATCAGATAACTGCCCATACATTCAGCGGACTGGTTTTGGTGCAAGTGTTAAGTCCCCTTCTCTCAGAGTCATTATATTAGCTAGGGTAGGTTACATTGCTGTAACAAATACAATCAACATGTACTAGCACAAGCAAAGTTGAAGTCTTTCTCAGGAAACAGTTCCCAGCCAATGTTTCAAATTGGGATGATGGGGGTCTGTAAGGGACCAAGGCTGATGTATGGCTTCGTGGGTCTGAGTCATTTCAGCCAATGTAAGAAGATACAAAGAGTGGAGTATTGTGCAAGGGAGTTTGTGGACCAGACCTGAGAACAGTATGCATAATTTCCATTCACATTTTATAGTCACATATCCAGACTGACTGCAAAGGAAACTGAGAAAAGGAATATAGGCCTGTGCCTAGAAAGAAGTGGGGAATGAATTCTGATAGATGTACATTGTCATGGAGTCATAGTCATGGATGAGCCAGAACTAACTAGTAGTTTTCACAAAGATATTCTGGTTTTAATTTAGAAACCTTAAAAATAAGTTCTATGCTTTTTTTCCTGTTTACAAAAAAATGTTCCTAGAGTTGTGTGGGAGACTTATTATATAAACAATTTAGAAGAATGCTAAATCTGCCCCTAATCATATAGCCAAGGGGATGTTATAATATTGTTGTATTTTTGGCCCTTTACATGCATTTTGAAATATAATAGGGGTCATATTACATATAGTTTTGGATTTTTTATTTAAAACTGATATTTTGAGCTTTTTTCATGCCACAGATGTATGTGAAAACATTATTTACTATGGCCCTACAGATTTTTGTCATAAGGATATACTATAACTTACTTAATTATACATTTATTGATGGAATTGATAATATTTTCATTGTTTAGTATGTTTTTAGCAAATAACTTTATACATAAATGTGTACCTGCATTTCTGATAATTAGCTTAGTTGACTTGGTGACTCAAAGGATATGAATATATCTAAGTTTCTTAATACACACTGTTCATTTGATTTTCAAAGAATTTATGCCAGTTTACCTTCCAAAGAGCAGGAATGAATGTGCCCACAAAGTTGTGGGCAATTACCAGATGACCCGGAAATTTCATTCTTAGGTATTATCCCAGAGAAATAAGAACTTATGATCATACAAAAACCTATACTGGGATTTGCATGACAGCTTTATTCATATTGGCTAAAAACCAAAAGCAACCCAGATTTCCTTAACTGGGTAAATGGTTAAACAGCCTGTGCTACATCCATATGGAATACTACTCAGCCATAAAGAGGATGGAGCTATTGACGCATGCAAAACTTGGATGCATCTGCAGAGAATTGTGCTGAGTGAATAACGACAGTCCTGAAAGATTAGATACTGTATGAGTCAATTTATATAACATTTTTTAAATTAAAAAAAGGTTAGTGGTTGCCATGGGTTAAGGTTAGGGGGAGGAGCAAGCAGGGAAGTGTGTGATTATAAAGGGGCAACACCAGGACTCTTTGGTAAGGGAACTTTTCTGTCTCTTGATTATGGTGGTGGATATTGCAAACCTACACGTGTGAAAAAGTTGCAGAGAACTAAAAGCATACACACACACACTCAGATGAGTACCACCAGGAAAATCAGGTGATAGATTTTGTCAATGTCAATATTGTTTCCAATGTTGTACTACAGTTTTTAAAGGTGTAACTATTGGAGAAATGAGTAAAGGGCATCCAAGATCTCTATTATTTCTTGCAACTAACTGCATGTGAATTTATAATTATCTCAAAATAGTTTGATTAAAATGTAGTGCACAAAATTTATTATATAGCTTATTATCTTTAATAAGGTTCTGTTGTTTGATAATTTAAACTTTTCTGTAATTGTAATTAGGAAATTATCCCTTTTATTCATTCCCCACTATTCCTGGCTGGTAGTTAAATGTTCCAAGACCTTTTCTTGTTTCCCTGCCCAAATTTTCTTCTTTTACTTTTTAGTAATTATTGCATATAACAGCAATTCCAAAAATATTTCTTCACCTTCTTCTAGCCTTTTTGTTTGAACATATGATCCCAAATATTTCATTGACCTATTTGTATGGTAGCTCAGACCCCAGCCTATTTTTTACATTTTTTATTTTTGTTTTCTTTAAATGTAGTTGCCAAAGGATTTCTGGACCAGCCCTGGTTGATTTAGTGCCTGAAGTACTGGTCGTACCTATTTATATCCTATTGGTCAATAAGTTATGCTGTTAAAAGTGTTCTTTTATTTTATTACAAAAAGAATCTGATTTTATTCACTTTTTTTATTTTAAGAGTTGCTCTAAATAGGAGAATTGAGTAATGATATTCCTCACATCTTCAGTTTAAAACCCTTTATCATCCTCTCTCTCTGCAAAGTCCTTATTTTTTTTCTTTATTCATATGTTATTTATCACTTCTTTTTTTGTCACCGGCTCCCACTCCAATACTCCCACTCAATTTTCTGCTTCATGTATAGGTATATCCTTGTAAAATTTGTAACATTTTGCATGCATTTCACATTTACATAAATATTATTGTGCCATATATATCTTTTTAAGTAATTTAGTTATATAAAGATCTCTATTCTACATAAATTTCATGTTTGTTGAGTTCTTCAAAATATTCAACTAGAATTTTGATTAAGATTACATTTATAGATTAATTTGAGAAAAATTGAGTTTTTCACTATGTTTAGTGCATGCCTAGTAAAGAAAGGTCTAATGATAAGCAGTACAATTGATAATATGTATGTTTCCTTTCTCTGTTAAGATTTTAATGATGGACCCCTAATGCCATTTGCCTAATATCTCTTTGATGATGCTTTTAGTATCCAGACTTTAATTATTTTTACTACATTTGCTGTACATGAACTAATATTTAGATGTGTCTTATACTACTAACACTTACGTTTCTGTTATAATCCTAATAAAGTTCTCTCATTATTGTATTTGGATTGTGTAATTTTCATTTGCAGAAATCTGCCCAAAAGATTTGAAACTCTATTTATATCTTCTTGAGATTGTGTGGATAAACTTACATGCATAAAGATAAGAATTACTGTGTCTCGGCCAAAGCTAGAAGAATCCCAGGCAAATGAATTGTCACCCTAAAAAAAGACATCAGAGAAAAATATCTCCTAATACAATGAATGTATTTGGGAGTAAGCAAAAAAGGATTCAGGCACAACTGTGGCAAGCCATAGGTGCACCTGAAGAGGGGAGTGGCAGGGGAAGCTTTTATTTGGCAAAAAGAAGTTAATATAAGCTGCTTGGAAACAACAGTTCTTTGGTTCAGGAGGCTCAGAAATGGAGTTAGTGTCCTAGTTCATTGGTGGAGCTGCTGTTACTAGGCAAGTGTTCTTTTTATTTTAAATTATACTTTAAGTTCTGGGGTACATGTGCAGAACGTGCAGTTTTGTTACATAGGTATACATGTGCCATGGTGGTTTGCTGCACCCATTAACCTGTCATCTACATTACGTATTTCTCCTAATGCTATCCCTCCCCTAGCCCCCAGCCCTCTGACAGGCCCCAGTGTGTGAATTTCCCCTCCCTGTGTCCATGTGTTCTCATCGTTCAACTCCCACTTATGAGTGAGAACATGCAGTGTTCGGTTTTCTGTTCTTGTATTAGTTTGCTGAGAATGCTGGTTTCCAGCTTCATCCATGTCCCTGCAAAGGACATGAACTCATCCTTTTTTTGGCTGCATAGTATTCCATGGTGTATCTGTGCTGCATTTTCTTTATCCAGTCTATCATTGATGGGCATTTGGGTCGGTTCCAAGTCTTTGCTATTGTCAATAGTGCCACAATAAACATACGTGTGCCTGTGTCTTTATAGTAGAATGATTTATAATCCTTTGAGTATATACCCAGTAACTGGATTTCTGGGTCATATGATATTTCTGGTTCTAGATCCTTGAGGAATGGGTGAACACCCACAATGGGTGAACTAATTTAGACTCCCACCAACAGTGTAAAAGTATTTCCATTTCTCCACAGCCTCACCTGCATCTGTTGTTTCCTGACTTTTTAATGATCGCCATTCTAACTGGTGTGAGATAGTATCTCGTGGTTTTGATTTGCATTTCTCAGAAGACCAGTGATGATGAGATTTTTTTCATATGTTTGTTGGCTGCATAACTGTCTTCTTTTGAGAAGTGTCTGTTCATATCCTTTGCCCAGTTTTTGACGGGGTTGCTTTTTTCTTGTAAATTTGTTGAAGTTCTTTGTAGATTCTGGATATTAGCCCTTTGTCAGATGGATAGATTGCAAAAATTTTCTCCCATTCTGTAGGTTTCCTGTTTACTCTGTTGATAGTTTCCTTTGCTGTGCAGAATCTCTTTAGTTTAATTAGATCCCATTTGTCACTTCTAGCTTTTGTTGCCATTGCTTTTGGTGTCTTAGTCAGGAAGTCTTTGCCCATGCCTATGTCCTGAATGGTATTGCCTAGGTTTTCTTCTAGGGTTTTTATAGTTTTAGGTCTTACGTTTAAGTGTTTAATCCATCTTGAGTTAATTTTTGTATAAGGTGTAAGCAAGTGTTCTTTTAAAAGCATCTTATCCGTGTTGCTGCAGTTCTAAAGAATAACTAGTGATAAACCTTGTCATAGAAATCTGTACATACATGCAAAACATAGGTCATGAAAAGCATGAGCTGCATTAAGGACATGAAGGAATTTCTCATGGGGTTATTTTAGCAAGTTTTTGAGACAGTTCTTATCTCAGACATGTAAGCATGAGCTGCCCTCCTTTGTGCTTTCCGGGCTCTAATTTGTTTAGACCGGCCATGAGTGATTCCATCCTGGTATCTGAAACTTTCACAGGGTCTTGGCTTATTTGGGCTTCTTTTTTTGTCAGTGATAAGTGCTTGATCCCAATTCTCTAAGTGATATGGACTGAGTTGTGTTGCCCCCAAAAGTTCATATGTTGAAGCCCCAACCCTTCATGTAACTGTATCAGAGATAAGGACTTTAAAGAAGTGATTAAGGTTAAATGAGGTCATAATGATGGAGCCCTGGTCTGATAGAACTGGTGCCCTCACTAGAACCTGACCATGCTACCACCTGATCTTGTACCTTTCAACTCCCAGATAAGTTTCTGTTGTTTAAGCCACCCAATCTATAATATTATTGCAGCTTTATCTGACTAAGACACTGTCTGACATTAGAGTGATTGTCATATTAATTAATGCTCTGGAAGATAGAATTATGAGTCAGCTTTCTATTAGAAATGATTTTATAACAGTCTATTTTTGTTCTAGGGTGTTTAGGCATTAAATAAAGTAAATGAGCCATTGGTTGTATCTTTCCATGTTTGCTGACTCCTAATGAGCTACGTGAAATGGCAACTACTTTTTCTAGCCACCTCAGTGCCTTATATTCATGATTAGGCATTATGCATCATTTCCTGTCTTTTCTGACACTCAGGATATGAAATTATTTTGCCATGTAATTCAATTAGGTCACTGAAACACTTTGTGAGTTAGACTTCTGTAATGCAAAATAGTGTTGCTTACATATCTTAATTTTTTTTTTCAGAGCAGGAGTCATTTCAAGAGCCAGAACTACCTAGAAAGTAAGATAATTACACTTAATTATTTTTTACCAATTGGCATCATACTTTTTTTCCTCAAGGAGATATGTCATAGCAATCTGATGTTTCTCCTGTTTTTTTGAGCTCTCACTCTCAGATTGGATATATTAAAGTTGTAGTAGATTTTGGACCTAAATAAAATATGTATTTTATGGTAAGTGTGGGAAAAGTTTTCGTCTTTTATTTAGCTTCATTCAACATCTACCTCAGTGCCTGAAACGTATTAGGAGACTAGATGGATAGATATTTGTTGTACATTAAAAAACAACTTTAAAAAGCCCATCGGATCAAAATTAATTCATGTAAAAATTTGAAACACTCTGAAATTGATTGTTAAGTGCTCCTCAAAGAGTAATTTTGGTAAACATCTCCAAAGAAGTTCATGAAAACTTCTGAGTTACTGAGACATAGATGTTTCCTAACACAGTAATCAGTGGTTACACATTCTAAACATTTAATCAATGTAATGGAATATTGAGATAACACTGTAGGAATTACACAATTCCATTGTCATTGTACGTAAGGAAAACAGTGAAAACTTCTTATGATAAACACTTCCAGTATGTTACTTATCTCCATTTTGGATGAGATACAGGCCAAGTCCTGTATATATTTTGCTGCTTTGTGGGTAATTAGCCGCAGCTTTGTTCAGAAAAGGTGGACGTAAGTGAGGAACAGGTATCAGACATCTATATATTGTTTTATAAATTTTGTTGTAAAACATATTATTATCAGTAGCTCTGGCTTTGTGGCTGCTATCAAATAAATTTGGTTACTTATAATAACTTTAGGTTAGACTATGATAGCTATGAGAAATTTGATGGCTTTCTGTTTAGTGAAGCAGAGTATTATTCTGGTTATTCCAATATCCCTTATTTAGCCACAGTTTGTGATTCAATGAAAGGTTTAGGAGCTGGATTGGAAAAATACTTCCTACCTTCTAAGAAAATGTTCCACATCAGCTATGTTATCTTTATATTATTAATTGGGAATTATGAGCTGCTATGTTGCTAGTATTCTTACAAGAAGGCTTGCAAGCAGTTGTAGACAATTTTATTTTTTTGACCATTCCGTGGCCTGATGGTAAATTACAAGAGAGGTAATAACACTTCACAGAAATTTCTTTATCACTTTCTGTCATCTTCCCTGCCCTTGGCAGTCTCCTTTGCTATTTAGATGACAATATATACTCAGAGATTGTATTTTAAAAAGCATGACTCTCTGTTCGGATAGTATCTAGCAGTTTCAAACCAGATAGCAAAATCATTAAAAAAAAAAAAAACCCAGCTTTCATTTGAATGGTTAGCTACAGATTCAACCAGGGCCTGAGGACTAGGATGCCTTAAAGTGGACCCTGACCAAAGTCTCCAAGGCAAATTCTATGGGTTTATTAGTTGTCTTGGTTTTATGTTTTGGTGGAATATAATCCACAAGACATGTAAAGCTGAAATGTAATATAAAGAAATTCCATATCATTGTTTCTCTAGAGAGTTCAGTAAAGGTCAAAGTAAATTGAATCAAGATAGTGATGTGATACAATTGAACTGAGAAAATTGGATGTGGCTAGACAGCATTAAAGAAGAGTAGAATGAAACTGACTGGCTGTGAAAGGCTTCAGAAATTGGTAATGATTTTTTTTATCATTTCAGAAGATGTAGTAATTATTAGATAATATTTATTTAGCATTCTGCTGTTGGGACTTTGGTGGCATCTTTTAAAAAGATTTTACAGATTTATTTTATCCTTAGAAGTTTACATTCTAAAGAATAGAATCAGTGTTTGAGCACAGTAAGTGATTGGACATATTTGAAGTTCAGTTAGAGTTCTTAAATTTGAAATGTTTTGCAAGACATAGATTCATAATCAAGAGACGTGTACTGTCGTCCTTTGGTATCTATGGGAGGATTGGTTCCAGGACCTCCCATGGATGCCAAAATCCACGGACGCTCAAGTTCTTTGTGTAAAATAGTGTAGTATTTGCATATAACCTATGCACATCCTCCTGTATACTTTAAATCATTTCTAGATTATTTATAATATCTAATATAATCTAAATGCTACAGAAATAGTTGTATTGTTAGGGAGCAATGACAAGGAAATAGTCTGTACATGTTCAGTACAGAAACAGGTTTTTAAAAAATATTTTCAAACTATGGTTGGTTGAAGCTCTGGATGTGGAATCCATGGATATTGACGGCTGACTATAAATACTTTCACTATTATGATAGAAAACCAGCAGCATATGTTGATATAGAAGCTGCAGGAGATCCAGAAGATCTAGCTAATATAATTAATGAAGACAGCTACACTCAACAAAATATTTTCATTGTGGATGAAGCATCCTTCTATTGGAAGAAGATGCCATCTAGGTAGGACTTTCATAGCTAGAGAGGAGAAATCAAAACTTCAAAAGATGGTCTCTCTTGTTAGGAGCTAATGCAACTGCTGACTTTAAGTTGAAACCAATTTTTGTTTACCATTTTGAAAATCCTTGGGTTCTTAAAAAGGATGCTAAATCTATTCTACCTGTACTATAAATAGAACAACAAAGACTTGATGACAGCACATCTGCTTATAGCATGGTTTACTCAATATTTTAAGCCAAGCTTTAAGACTTACCGCTCAGTAAAAGAGATTCCTTTCAAAATAATAGTGCTCTTTGACAAAGTAAATGGTCACCCGAGAGCTCTGATGGGGCGTACAAGGAGATGAATGTTGTTTGCATGCCTGCTAACACAACACCATTTATATAGCCCATGGATCAAGGGATTATTTCAACTTCCAAGTCTTATGATTTAAGATATACACTTTGGAAGGCTACAGCTGCCATAGATAGTGATTCCTCTGGGGTATATGGGCAAAGTAAATAAAAAACCTTCTGGAATAAAGCCGCAGTGAACATACGTGTTACTGCGGCACTATTCACAATAGCAAATACTTGGAACCAACCCAAATGTCCATCAATGATAGACTGGATTAAGAAAATGTGGCACATATACACCATGGAATACTATGCAGCCATAAAAAAGGATGAGTTCATGTCCTTTGTAGGGACATGGATGAAGCTGGAAACCATCATTCTCAGCAAACTATCCCAAGAATAAAAAACCAAACACCACATGTTCTCACTCATAGGTGGGAATTGAACAATGAGAACACTTGGACACAGGAAGGGGATCATCACGCACCGAGGCCTGTCGTGGGGGAGGGGGAGGGGGGAGGGAAAGCATTAGGAGATACACCTAATCTAAATGATGAGTTAATGGGTGCAGCACACCAATATGGCACATGTATACATATGTAACAAACCTGCACATTGTGCACATGTACCCTAGAACTTGAAGTATAATTTAGAAAAATAAAAAAGAAAACCTTCTGGAAAAGATTCATCATTGAAGATGCCATTACGAACATTGATGATTCATGGGAGGTGGTCAAAATGTCAATATTAACAGAAATTTGGAATGCATTGATTTCACTTCTCAGAGATGACTTTGAGGGCTTCAGGATTTTAGTGGAGGAAGTTACTGCAGATGTTGGTGAAAATAGCAGGAAGACTAGAGTTAGAAGTAGGGCTTGAAGATGTGACTACATAGATGCAGTCTCACAGTAGAACTTGAACATATGAGGAGTTGACTCTTATAAGAAAGTGGTTTCTTGAGATGGAATCTACCCCTGGTAAAGATGTATGAACGTTGTTGAAATGACGACAAAGGATTTAGGATATTACATAATAGGGCAGCAGCAGGGTTTGAGAGGATTGACTCCAATTGTGAAAGAAGTTCCTCTGTGGGTAAAATGCTGTCAAATATCATTGCATTTTACAGAGAAATCTTTCATGAAAGGAAGGGTCAATCAATATGGCAAACTTCATGGTTTTAAGAAATTGTCAGAACTACCTCAACCCTCAGCAACAACCCTCTGATCAGTTAGCAGCCAACAACAGAGGCAAAACCTACACTAGCAAAAGGATTACAAGTTGCTGAAGGCTCAGATAATCATTAGCATTTTTAGCAATAAATCATTTTAAAGTGAAAGTATGTTTGTCGCTTTTTTAGACATAATGGTATTGCATACTTAATAGACTACAGTATAGTGTAAACATAATTTGTAAATGCACTGGGAAAACAAAAAAATTCATGTGATTCCCTTTATTTTAGTATTCAGGAGCCTAACTTACAATATCTCTGAGCTATGCCTATACAGAAAAACCGGACATATAGAAGACAGTTTCAGAAATTATTCAGAAAAGGAAGCTTATCATTAGAAACACAGGAGTCTTATTCAGATTTACTGCAGATATTACATGCCTATTCAGGTATAAATATGTTATGTTTACTTCATTAAATTGGCCCATGCAATTATGTCTTTTAGATTAATAATTATGTTTGTTTTGTGGCTGGGAGAGGTGGCTCATGCCTGTAATCCCAGTAATTTGGGAGGCCGAGTTTGAGACCAGCGTGGGCAACGTGGCAAAACCCTATCTCTACAAAAAATACAAAAATTAGCTGGGCGTGGGGGCTTGCAGCTGTAGTCCCAGCTACCCAGGAGGCTGAGGTAGGAGGCTCTCTGGAGCCCAGGAGGTGGAGGTTGCAGGGAGCAGATATAGTGCCGCTATACTCCAGCGTGGGTGATAGAGAAGACCCTGTCTCAAAATAATAATAATAATAATAATAATAATATAAAATTGTTTGTTTTGTGAAAACATTTTTGCAGTTATCAGGTATCTTACATTGATTGACTACATATATTATAGATTCTTTTTTTGTTTTTTGTTTTTTTTTTGAGACGGAGTCTTGCTCTGTCGCCTTGGCTGGAGTGCAGTGGCCTGATCTCGGCTCACTGCAAGCTCCGCCTCCCGGGTTCACGCCATTCTCCTACCTCAGCCTCCTGATTAGCTGGGACTGCAGGCGCCTGCTGCCACGCCCGGCTAATTTTTTGTATTTTTAAGTAGAGACAGGATTTCACTGTGTTAGCCAGGATGGTCTCGATCTCCTGACTTCGTGATCTGCCCACCTCGGCCTCCCAAAGTGTTGGGATTACAGGCGTGAGCCACCGTGCCCGGCCATAGATTTTTTTTTTTTATTATACTTCCGGGTTTTAGGGTACATGTGCACAATGTGCAGGTTTGTTACATATGTATCCATGTGCCATGTTGATTTCCTGCACCCATTAACTCGTCATTTAGCATTAGATGTATCTCCTAATGCTGTCCCTCCCCCCTCCCCCCACCCCACAACAGTCCCCGGAGTGTGATGTTCCCCTTCCTGTGTCCATGAGTTCTCATTGTTCATTTCCCACCTATGAGTGAGAACATGCGGTGTTCTTAATGTAGGGCGTATGTGTGTGTTTCAGAGGCTCTGTGAAAGCCCTGCATTATTAACATGCAAAATTTGGCATAGGATTCTTTTTCTGGGATGAAGGTTCATCAGATTATCAAAAGAATTTCTTAGAAATACTTAGTTTCAATTATTTTGTGATTAAAGAACAACTATAAATATTTTAATTCTGTGGGGAGGAAAATATGATTTTTAAAGTAAGTTAGACTAAACAACAGGTTGCTTGAATTTTCTCTCTGTAGTTGTTGTTCTGGCATTATGTAGACAAAGCCTAAGTCCTTTAATTATGTCTGAATTAATTTACAATACGTGAAATTTACCCACACTTGTTTTATTTATCTCTCCAAGGAAACAGCATGCTTTGAGCTGCTACTAAATATTTCATATGCAGGCTATTTATACTTTTATATTTAAGGATATATTCTTTAGATTCTATTGTTTCATTTGAACTGTTTCTGGAAATGCAGTAAAGTTTAATATTCTTTTTAAAATGCATTTTAAATGAGTCAGCTTTTCATTGTATGGATTGATTTCCTTGCCATCATTGATTATCGTGTTTTTTGTTTGGTTGTTTCCTAATGTTATTTCTTAATATCTTTTTCTTGCAAAAATTTCTCACTTTGGGGGCCTCATTACAAAGTATTTTCTATGTACCTGTTCTACCAGATTCTAAAAATTTTAATTTTTAAAGGTATAATTTACATACAGTCAAGAACCCAAATCTTAAATATATGGCTTAATAACATTTTAATAGTTTTCATGTTTTCAAGTAGTTTTAGGTTCGCAGCAAAATTGAGTGGAAGGCACAGAGATTTCCCATATACCTTCTGTCCCTTCAACAGGCATAGCCTTCTATTATCAACATTCTCTACCAGAGTGATACATTTGTTACAATTCATTAACCTACACTGATACATCATTATAGTCCAAAATTCATAGTTTAAATTAAAGTTCACTTTTAGTGTTGTGTAATCTATGGGTTTGGATAAATGTATAATGACATGTCCACCATTATAGTACCATATGGAATATTTTCACTGCTGTAATAATCCTCTGTGCTCTGTCTATTCCTCCTTCCCTACTCCTTAACCCCAGAGAGCAGCTATTGATCTTTTTACTGTCTCCATATTTTTGTTTTTTCCAGAATGTTATATAGTTGGACTCACACAGTATGTAACGTTTTCAGATTGAGTTCTTTCATTTAATTATGCATGTTTAATTTTTCTGCTTGTCTTTTCATGGCTTGATAGCTTGATAGCCCATTTCTTTTTAGCACTGAATAATATTTCATTGCCTGCATGTTCAGAGTGTATTTACTCACCTATAGAAGGACATCTTGGTTGCTTCGAGTTTTGGCAATTATGAATAAACCTGCTATAAACATCCATGTGCAGGTTTTTGTGTGCATACATGTTTTCAAGCTATTTGGGTAAATACCAAGAAGCACAATTGCTGTATCATATGGTAAGAGTATGTTTAACTTTGTAAGAAACTGCTGAACTGTCTTCCAAAATGGCTGTACTGCTTTTCGTTTCCAATAGCAATGAATGAAAGTTCCCACTGCTGCCTACCCTTGTCAGCATTTGATGTTGTCAGTGTTCTGGATTTTGGCCATTCTCATAGGTGTGTAGTGGTATCTCATTGTTTTAATTTGCATTTTTCCCTGATGCCATATGATGTGGAACATATATTCCTATAGTTATTTGACATCTGTGTATCTTCTTTGGTGAGGTATTCATTAAGATATTTGTTCTGTTTTTTAGTTGGGTTGTTTCCCTAATACTGAGTTTTAAGGGTTCTTTGTCTATTTTGCATAATAACCAGATATGTATTTTGCAAATATTTTCTCCCAGTCTGTGGCTTGTCTTTTCATTCTCTTTATATTGTTTTCTATGGAGCATAGATTTTTAATTTTAATGAAGTCAAGTTCATCAATTTTTTTAAATAGATCATGCCTTTGTCATTTTATCTAAAAAGTCATTGCCAAACTCAAGTTGTTCTATATTACCTTGTATGTTATCTTCCAGGAATTTTATAGTTTTGCGTTTAACATTTGGTCTGTGATCCATTTTGCATTAATTTTTGTGAAAGATATGAGGTCTGTATCTAGATTCAATTTTTTTTTGTAATTCGATATCCAGTTGTTCTAGCACCATTTGTTGAAAAAAGGTATCTTTTCTTCATTGCATTGCTTTTGCTCCTTTGTCAAAGATCAGTTTTACTATATATATTTGTAGATCTATTTCTGGGATCTTTATTCTGTTCTATTGATCAATTTGTCTATTCTTTTGCAAATGTCACTCTGTTTTGATTTCTGTGGTTCTATAATAAGTCTTGAGGTTGGGTAATGTCAGTCCTCCAACTTTATTGTTCTCCTTCAATATCGTGTTGTATATTTCAAGTCTTTTGCCTACTTCATGTAAACATAAGAATTAGTTTGTTGATATTTCCAAAATAATTTGCTGGGATTTTAACAGAGATTTCATGGAATCTATAGAGCAAGTGGAGAAGAATTAATATTGTGACAATATTGTATCTTTCTATTTATGAACATAGACTCGCTCTCCACTAATGTAGTTTTTCTTTAATTTCTTTCATCAGAGTTTTGTTATTTTCCTCATAAAGATCTTGTACATATTTTTTAGGTATATACCTAAGTATTTTATTTTGGTGTATGCTAATGTAAATGTATTTTTAATTTTAAATTTTACTTGTTCATTGCTGTTACACAGAAAAGTAATGGAATTTTGTATATTTAACCCTATACACTGAAACTTTGGTATAATCATTTTATTAGTTTCAGGAATTGTTTTGTTGGTTCTTTTGAATTTTCTACATAGATATTCATGTGATCTCTGAACAGAGACAGTTTTATTTCATCCTTTCCAATCACTACACCTTTTTGTCTTGGTTCATTTGTTCTGTGATAACACAGTCTTGGTAATTTATGAAGAACAGAAATTTATTTCTTACAGTTTGGAGGCTGGGAAATTCAAGATCAAGGCAGTGGCAGGATTGGTGTCTGGTGAGGGCTGTTCTCTGCTTTCAATATGGTGCTTCCAATATCCCTCTTTGAGAGGAGAAGAATGCTGCATCCTCATGTGGCAGAAGGGATGGAATAGCAAGAGAGCACTTTTTTCACTCTCGAGCCCTTTTATAAGGATGCTAATCCCATTCATGAGAGTGGATTGTGAGACAATCACCTTCCAAAGGCCACACTTCTTAATACCGTTGCATTGGAGATTATATTTCAACATGAATTTTGGAGAGGACCACATTTTTCAAACCATAGTAATTGTATTTCCCTTTATTATTTTATTAGCTAGGACTTCAGTACAATATTTAAAAGGAGTAGTGAGATGGTACATTCTTGCCTTGCTCCTCATCTTAGTGGGAAAGCTAGTTTTTCACCATTAAGAATAATGTTAGCTGTAGAGATTTTGTAGATATTCTTTATTAAGTTGATGAAGTTCCCCTTTATTACTAGTTTACTGAGAGATTTAATTGACGTTGGATTTTGTCTGATGCTTTTTATGCATCTGTTGATATGATCATGTGATTTTTTTCTTCTTTAGCCTATTGATCTGATGGATTACGTTAATTTATTTTTAAATATTAAACTAGACTTGCATGCTTGAGAAAAATACTACTTGGTTGTGGTGTATACTTATATTTATACATTCTTGGATTTGATTTGTGAATATATACATGTATGTGTATAAATATCTGTATGTATGTATACTATATAGATGTACATACACACACACATTTTTTTTTTTCTTTTTTTTTGAGACAGAGTCTTGCTCTGTCACCCAGGCTGGAGTGGCGCGATCTCGGCTCACTGAAACCTTCGCCTCCCAGGTTCAAGCGATTCTCCTGCTTCCTGAGTAGCTGGGATTATAGGCACAAGCCACCATACCCGGCTTGATTTGTGAATCTATTTTGTTAATAATTTTTGCATTTATGTTATAAGATATATCAGTCTGTAGTTTTCTTTTCTTGTAATGTCTTTGTCTGGTTTTGTTATTAGGGTGATACTGGCCTCAGAATGAGTTAGGAAGTTGTATTAGTCCATTTTCATGCTGCTAAGAAAGACATACCTGGGACTGGGTAATTTATAAAGAAAAAGAGGTTTAATGGACTCACAGTTCCACATGGCTGGGGAGGCCTCACAATCATGGCAGAAGGTGAAGCAGGAACAAAGGTATGTCTTACATGGCAGCAGGCAAGAGAGCATGTGCAGAGGAACTGCCCTTTATAAAGCCATCAGATCTTGTAAGACTTACTATCACAAGAACAGCATGGAATAAACCTGCCCCCATGATTCATTTACCTGCCATCAGGTCCATTCCATGACACATGGGAATTATGGGAGCTATAATTCAAGATAAGATTTGGTGGGGACGCAGCCAAACCATATCACAAGTATTCTCATCACTTCTATATTATGGGAAAGATTTAGAAAAATGGCATGGTATAATTTATTTCTTAAATGTTTGGTAGAATTCACTAGTGAACTCATCTGGCCTGGGTGATTTCTGTTTTGGAAAGTTATTAATTATTGATTAAATTTATTTAATAGATACAGAGCTTTACAGATTATTATCTTTTGTGTGAGATTCAGCAGATTGTGTCTTTAAGGAATTGATCCATTTTATCTAGGTTATCAAATTCGTGGGCATAGAGTATTTCTTTGTTATCCTTGTAATGTCCAGAGAATGCATAGTGAGGTCTCCTTGTTTATTTTGGTCTTATTGATTTGTATCCTTTCTCTTTTTCTCTTAGTTAGCCTGGCTAGAGGCTTATTAGGTTTATTAACCTTTTCAAAGAACCACGTTTTGTTTTCATTGACTTTTCTCTGTTTATTTCCTGTTTTCAATTTCATAGATTTCTATTCTGAGTTTATTTCTTTTCTCATGCCTACTTTGGATTTAATTTTTTCTTCTTTTTGTAGCCTTCTAAAGTGAAAGCTTAGGTAACTGATCTTAGATCTTTTTTCCTGATATATGCATTCAGTGGTGTTACTCTCTTTGCACTCTTTCACTGAATCATAAATTTTCCTAAGTTGTATTCTTATTTTTATTTAGTCAAAAATATTTTTGTATTTTTATTCAGATTTCTTTTTTGACATAGGTTATTCAAGTGTTTGGCGATTTTTTAGCGACCTTTCTGTTACTGATTCATAATTTAACCCCATTTCAAGACATTGTAAGACTTCTAGTCTTTTGAATTTGTTAAGGTGTGTTTTATGGCCCAGATTGTGGTTTAGCTTGGTGAATATTCCATGTGAACTTGAGAATAATTTGTATTCTGCTTTTGTTGGATTAAGTAGCCTTTAGATGTGCATTATATCCAGTTGATTGATGTTGTTGAATTCAACTATGTTCCTACTGATGTTCTGCGTGTTAGATCTGCCCAATTCTGGTAGAGTGGTGTTGAAGTCTCCAAATGTAGTAGTGGATTCCTCTATTTCTCCTTAAACTTTTATCAGTTTTTGTCTCATGTGTTTTGACACTCTGTTGTTAGGCACATACATATTAAGGATTGTTATGTCTTTCTGGAAAATTGACCCCTTTATCATTATGTAATGACCCTCTTTATCCCTGATAACTTTACTTGCTCTGTTTCTTGACCTGTTGGATATTTTTCTTCCTCCATGCAGAAGGCTAGAGCTGTTGGAGTTGGGTATTTCCTTTCACCTAGGTCAATTACGCTCTGACAAAACCCTAGTAGGATAGGCAGTGATTACGTATATTCTCCTGAGGGCAGACATTTTTGAGAAGTACAAAATGATCTGGTGTGTTTCTAAATGGGTCTTTTCCTCCTTCCCTTGTGGGAATCACAAGGGAATTTTCCTCTAGTATTCACTGTGAGAAGCTAGTAGGTCTCCATGAAGTAATAATCACAAAAGTGTGCAGTCTCTGGGATGACTGGGTCTCCCTGGAGTTTTTAATCTCTCAGACTTGTCCACACCGAGCCTCCAGTAATTGCAAACTGCTGTTCAGGTTTCTCTACTGTGGCACTAGTTCCCAAGGAGGTCTTTGCTTGTGGGCTGCTGCTCCAGTAAGTCATTTTTCTCTGTATCTGCCTGTCTTTCTCTCCAATTTTAGGGGCAGTGGTTTGCCCAGTGACATCATTTCTCTTACAGATTTAAGAAGAGTTGTAGTTGTTGATTTTTCAGTTTATTCTGCTTTTTACTTATTGTTAGGATGAAGTGGTGACTTCCAAGTTCCTTACATGTGGGACCAGAAACTGGAGGCCACCGCCATATATTTTTAAATTATATAGTTACATTGTACTCTATAATTTTATATTTCAGTATAGGTGGTATATATATATATTTGGCATACATGTGACAGAAATAAGAAACAAACAGTTTATTGGATTATTTATTTCCCTAAACATTGAGGAAGTTTTTTTTTTAAAGACTAAATTCTTTTCTCTTTCCTTCCATGAAATTTTGTACATTTTGATTTCAGCAAGATGTCTTTAACCAACATGCTTTTGATTCAGTGGTTACAAATAAATATGTGCTACTTGCCTTTAAAGTCAAGTTAAAGTCCTTTCTGGCTTAGCCAAAAATTATGTCACATATATGATGCTAGTTGCCTGGGACTGAGGAGATGTTTAGGATGATCTTGTAAGATATTTTTCTGGTTTTGATTTGCACACTTGAAATATCAAAATAACAGATACCTTTAAAGCTCCTCTTAAATATTGTTCCTGACGTTTTTGGGGAAGAAGATTTTCCTATGTGAACATCTTTCCTTGCAGGAAACTTTTTTTTTTGTTATTGTTAGTGTTTCCTTATAAAGAAATACATCTGCCCCACTTTTCTAGTCTCTAAACACATATAATGGACTGGTGAACTAAATACAATTATTTTATTTAATAATCATTTCTAGGAATAATTAATTTTCAGTGTTGGAAAGGACTTTAAGAATTCTCTTGTATGTAAATAATGGCTTTAACCAAGTTTGCTGAATACAAGTTTCTTGCCAACCCCAAACATTTTCTAGACATTTGATAATTTTCATGCCAAGACCCCCATCACACTTCAATATATTTTTACAATGACTTTTAAAGCATTCTTTACTAGAAGGAGGAAATAAAGAAATTTTTGAACATCATTTACTTAAATCAGGAAAAATGATACACAACTATTTTTTGGAACATTCTTTGTTGAAGGAGGAAGGGCATTAAATAAATTTGGAAACTCCTGTTGGTGCAATGCTAGGGCTAGCTAACTTGATATAAGTTATAAGAACAAAGATAGGAAGATTGACAGATTTCAGGACTGGGACACTGGAAAGTTTTTGGGAAAGTAAACATATCAATTAAAAAAGAAAAGTAACAATTCTGCTATAATTTCTGGTCTTAGTTGAAAGTCCAGAAAGCAAGAAATTATTACAAAAGTTCAATTATAATCTGGCTAGGATGATGACTGCAAATATATTACAGGTCCAGAATATGAGAGAAAGATCTGAAAATGAGAGATAGCATTGGTCAAAGGGAAATGGCCCTAAATTTGTAGTTATTGTTTACTATGTCACCATAGACAGCTGTATATGCTATGAACAAACCATTTGGAAAATGGAATAAGTAACAATAAATAAATAATTTTTAATAAATAGTTTTAAAATGCCATTTACAATAGCATCAACTGCTGTCTAGGAAATACTTACGATGCCAATACCTAAAATAATAGCTGTCCAAGTCCTCTATACCCCAAATTGCAAAATTTTGCAGAGAAATTAAAGGAGACTTAAGTAAATGTTGAAATATACTATGTTCATGGATTTAAAAACTATCATCGAGATGCTATTTCTCTACCCACTGATACATAACTCCAGTGCATCCCAATAAAAATTCAGCTGCATTTTTGTAGTCGCTGCTGTCTTTAGAATTTAAATGAGCATACAAAATGCTTAGGTTAGCGAAGACATTTCTTCAAGAAGAGAACAATGTTAGAGAACAAGCAAGACCCAAGATTTACTATAAACTGGCAGTAAATAACACAGTATGGTATTGGCATAATAACTGATAGATTAATGGAGCAGAATAGAAAGTTCGGAAATAGGTTCAAATACATATTGATTTTTGACAAAGGCACCAAAGCAATTCAATAAAGAGTAGAAGACCTTTACATTAAATAGTGTTGCAGTAACTGAGTATTTATATGGAAAAACAAACTTGAGCCTATCTCATATAAATAAACAAAAATTAATTCAAGATGGATCATAGACATAAATATAACTTCTAGAGCAAATCACAAAATGTCTTCATGATCTTGAAAAAGGCAAGACATTTTTAACAGAATATAGTAGGCACAAACAATAACAGAAAACAATTAGAAATTAAATTTCATCAAAATTAAATATTTTCTTCATCAAAAGGCAGAAAGTGAAAAGGCAATACACAGACAGGGAGCAAATATTTGCAATAAATATACCTGACAATAGACTTATATCTAGAGTACATAAAGAATTACTATAAATCAATAAAAAGACAATTCAGTTTTAATATGAGCAAAGGCTTGATCAGCTATTTTTTTATAAATGGACAAAAAAAGTATAGAAAAAGATGCTTACATTATCGTTATCCAAAAATGTAAATTAAAACCACAGTGACATACCACTACCAATGGCTCACATTGGAAAGACTGACAATACTAAATATCAGCAAGGGTAAGGAGCAAATTGAACTCTCTTACTTTGCTGGTAGAAATGTAACTGGTATAACCGTTTTGCACAACTATTTGGCAATCACTAGTAATGTTAATCATACTTCTACCCTATGACCTAACAATTTCATTAACGGGAATATACTGAAGGGAAGTAGGTAAAATGCTCATAAAAAGATTTGCACACGAATGTTTCCAACAGCTTTATGAATAACTTCTCAAACCAGGAAACCACCCAATTGCTCTTTAATAGGGTATAACATTATAATGTTCTCTATTTATATTTTGTCATCATTGCAGTGTGGTGGAACTTCAGTAGTTTCTCTAGGCTTAAACTTAAAGAGTCATCTTGAACAGAAGCCTAATGTTTTTTAAATGATATTTTCTGCAATGTTTATGCAGTACAGTGAGCTGTGAAGATTGCAGTCATATCTGAGGTGGTTGTGTGTAATCAACTAGATGAAATTTTGTGTAAAAACTGATTGGATAGCATAATCTCCCAGTGGTTCTATTCTGTGGCCAGCAGGAAAAATTTTGGTAAGTGTGGCAGGTTAAGGTCATGAACCATCACATACAGGAAGAAATCAGAATCGTGAATTTCCCAAATAGTGAGTAGAGAAGGCATGTAGCAGTGGCCATTTACTGAGCCTTCTCGACTAGAACTTAAGTTTCAGGTGGAAGAAGTGAAGTCAGCCAAAGAGCCAGAAACCAGCATCCTGAAGAGTATCAGCAGAACGTCAAGGAAGGGTTGTGCTACTGTTTTTCTCTCGATATTATTGTCGGTAGTGAGATTGCAAAGCATAATAAAGGAGAAGTTACTTAAATTAGCTAGAACAGGTTGCTGGTTATGCAATTACAAGTGCACTTAAGACTAGAGAAATGTTTAGTGAAGTGTTGGATTTTGATGAAGTACCCCTATAGCATATAGATAATAAATTCACAGATTTTGAACTTAAAGCAAGGAAAAACATACAGTAGCAGATTTAACAGGCAATGAAGATCAGATAACAATTTATTACTACTTAATTGGAATAATTGAAATCAGAAGAAAGGGCAGCATGGGCCAGGTGAAGTGACAAATTAGGTGGTGATCATAAAATACACTATGCAGAGATGCATCATTTTAGTAATGTGAAGGTCTGAGAGGTTAAGAGATTTATTAATTGTATAAGGTGGACTCTTAGTACGGAAGTTTTTGCAAGCTTGCATTTTTGGTAATTGCTTTTCTATTATAAATAAAAATCAGCATTAAAGAACCCTCTGAAATACATTAAATTGCATAATGCCAAAAATTAATATGTTTTATCACACTGAAGGAGCTTTGGTTGTAATGTAGGCTTCAGTTTCTTCAGACACCTTCTTGGCAGGTATGTAAAGCCAAGGCACAATATGTAGTTGACTGATACTATGAAATGACTGGAATTTTATTGGACAGTGGGAGGTGAAGCAGCCAAGACATATAATAGTTTTGCAGCCATCTCAAGAGATTTCAAAATGAAGAAAAAACCCAACAGTTTCAGCACTTGTGTAAAATAAAATCATTTTTTTATCTTTGCTCTGAAATTTCTTCAGGTTTCAAAGGTCCTGTAATAAATGTGTTAGCACTGCATTTTTCTTGCTGTGGAAGTGAGTTGTGAGACAATTGAAATAGATTTTGAAATGCTTGAGGCGTGAGGGGTTGGATTTAAGCAGATCTGAGATAGGAAGTCAGGATTCTCTATGGTCTCTTCAGAAGTTTATGAGAATCTGTTACATGGTCATTTATTTTCTGTCATTTGACTTGTGTCTAATTTGTCTTGAAGCTTCTATCTCCACAGTTTTTCTGGGCACTTTTTTAAACACACAGGAACTTACCTTGCAGAACATTTTTTAAAAATATACCAAAAATACTGTGTCTAAACTTCTGAGAATGTATAATGTGATTGTCTTCTGAAAGGTAGGAGTTAAAGTACATTTTTATCCTTGGAAGTATTGTTAAATGACTAATAGAAGTGGAAACCTGGAGTCATGGCAACAAAAAGTCATTTAGAGAAACCAGTTTTTATTTATGAAATGCTTATTATTTTAAGAGATACAGTGCATTGTAATTTTTTTAATCTAATGGACAATTTTTAAGGTTTTTTTTTTCTAAATAGAGAATACTGGATTAACCTATAACCTTCTAAGTTGTGCCTTTGAAGAGGCTTTTCTTGCTATGTCTTGAATAGCCATTTTATATTATCTATAGCTCTCCCGGGTCTTCCTGTCCTCAAGAAATCTTAAAATAATTTGTTGTTCTAAGGTAGAGAATGGGCCAAAGTAGGAGGATACATCAATATGTCTAATTGGAAAGGAAATCAGATTCCTTTTCCAATGATCAAAGGAAGTAAAGCACTAGAGCAATGAACTTTTAAAAATGATTCTTATGGGACAAGGAAACCATTGTAATTTTGTTATTCAGCAACTAGAAATGATGAATTAGATGTTTACTAAATCATTGCACTTACTGTGGTGCAAACACCTGTTGGCTATAAAGGACAGCTCTTAAACCAGAAAGCAAAGGAAACAAAAACAATCGTGTCACTTTCCCAGCAGCATGTGATGATGAATTTCTCATTCAAACCCTGTGAAATAAATAGCTTGCTCATTTGAAATCTTTTTTTTCCTTTCTTTTTTGAGACGGCGTCTTGCTCTGTCCCCCAGGCTGGAGTGCAGTGATGCGATCTCGGCTCACTGCAAGCTCCACCTCCCGGGTTCACGCCATTCTCCTGCCTCAGCCTCCCAAGTAGCTGGGACTACGGACACCTGCCACCACGCCGGCTAATTTTTTGTATCTTTAGTAGAGACAGAGTTTCACCATGTTAGCCAGGATGGTATCGATCTCCTGAGCTCATGATCCACCTGCCTCGGCCTCCCAAAGTGCTGGGATTAAAGGCTTGAGCCACCGCGTCCGGCCTCAAAATCATTTTTGGTTCTCAGCATCCTTAAAACACTTTTTTAGACAAGTTACCCAGAGAATCACCTGTGCCCTGGGTAGGCACAGGTGATTGTTCATTCCCCCAACCCGCACCCTTCAGAGAGAAACTTTCTCAGGCAAGTTTTGAAGTGATTTATCCAGGATCACTTTGGTAATAACCTTCAAAGACTGATAAAGAACTAGGGAGGACTCTAGCCCTACTGGCCAAAGATGAAGTTGACATTGTAAATTGCAGCAGTTGACAATCTTTGATGTAATAATGGGAATATAAGGCTGGAATTAATTCTGATTTGAGAGACCTAATTCCCTGGCTTTTAATCAGTGTATACCACTGAATATCTCTACCTACCGTAGTTTTTATGACGGTCACTTAACCTAAGCATCTTCATCTCTGTCAAAGGCTCCTATTTCTTCTCCCAGTAGCATCTGCTGTTGTAAACAAATAATTAAGTTGAACCAGTTGTAATGATTGTTGGGTAGCCATGATACAACATAAGGGTGGCAGGAATGAGGGACTCAGTAGTGTGACTCAGAGTCATTGAAGTGATTGGCATGAGGTCTCAGCAGGATCTGAAATGAAGTGAAGCAGGCAGGGCTTTGGTGGCTGGCAAAAAGCATGGAGTTGGACTGGACGCTTAAGTGCAGTTTTGGTGGAGAACGAACAGTGCAAGAAGTTACTTTATGGATCAAAAAGATGACTTTCAGATTTTGAGATTTAATATATCTTTGTCCCTGGATAATATTATCTAACTTTAGACACCATATAAGTGGAGAAAGGAAGATAAATGAAGTCAAGAAACTCTGACCACAGGGTGAATAGGGCAGATTGCCCCAAACTAATTAATTCATCAGTCAGTTACTGAACACCATATACATGGTGTAAAGGATCAAATAAATTGAAAAACATACTATTTATGTGCTGCAGGATTGTATGGTGGCAGGTTTTGAAAAATTGATGACTAATATACCTGATGATTATAATAGAAATAGTGCCTGCTGCTTGGTAGGTACTTAGATTTTTTTCAAAAGAATAAATTTATGCATGAAATCGTAAGACAGCATGAAGGAACTAACCCAGAAGGGGCAACAAGCAGATGCATGTGGAAGAGTGTCATGGAAAGACACTCAGAGGAGATAAGATTTGAGTTGAATTTTAAAGGATAGTTAGCCATCAGCAAGGTCGGTGTAGGGGCTGGAGTGAGGAATTTGAAGCAAAAGAGGTATGCCTCTCTGTACAGAGGCAGAGATGCAGGGTGAGGCTGGAGTACAGGATGCATGCAGAGGAGGAATAAAGGTACGCCCTTAGCAACCCAGAATTATTATTTGGACTTTGTCCTGAAGGAAATAGAGAGCCACTGGAGGACTCTAAGATGGACTGTGATAAGATCAAATTTAGAATTATAATTTCTGGTGACTATCTTTTTGACAGTTTAGAGATTTTGAAGAGGGTAATACTGTGGGCCTTTTGGAGTGTTCCATGTTTAAGTGTCTGTCCCACCAGGAGAAAATAGATGGGAATGGAAAAAAGAAATTCATGTGACAGTTACAGGAGAGTGAATGAAATTCTAGTGAGTAAGGACGAAAACATCCATTAGGAAGGTGAGGAGAGCTTAAGGGCCCAGTGATCACTTAGAATGCAGATGATGGGTGATGGGTGCAGCAAACCACCATGGCATGTGTTATGTAACAAATGTGCACATTCTGCACATGTATTCCAGAACTTAAAGTACATATTAAAAAAAAAAAGAATGTAAAATGCAGCTGTTGTAGTGAAATGAGCTCCTTAGTGTAGCTTTTTCTTGCCCTAAAAAAAAAAAAAGAAAAATAAAGAAAAATAAAAAAATAAAATGTCTGTCCTACTAGACAGTTGAATAGTCATGATCTTTTTTCTTGTTTTATTTCAAATTAAACATGAACAAATTTATGTGTTCATACATGTATAAATATTTGTATATATATTTATGTTTATAAACAGTTGTACAGATCATTGTAGATAACATAAGCACACACTTTGTATACGTGTATACAAATACATATACAAATATCATATACATATGTGGTATCCAGATAGGATGAGGTTTGTCCATGAGTCACTGAAGACCCAAAATAACAGAAGTTTGTATTTCTTTCTTGAGAAAGAAATATGTAGGCAGTCTAGAGTTGTTATTTGTGTTTCAGATATCTAGAAACCTTTTATCATTTTGTTCTGCTTCTTATAGCCTGTAGGTTTTCCCCATGGTCCAGGATGTCTGCTTGAGTTTCAGCATCATGTATGCATTCCAACTAACAGGAAGGAGGAAAGGATGGAAGACTTTAAGGACACTTTTACTATAAAGACACATTCAACATGACATTTTAAATTCTATTCTATTGGTCAGAATTTAGTCCTAGAGCCTCGCTTAGCTGTAAGAGGGGCTATAAAATATTATCCTTTCTGGATGGCAGTATACCCACTTAATAGTGGTGACTCTCTTGTGATCAAGAAGGGGAAGAAGGAATACAGCATGAGAATGAACTGTGTATGCCAGATACATGTAGTTATCCTCCTTTTCCCCCAGTAACTCTAT
This sequence comes from Hylobates moloch, assembly GCF_009828535.3. Taxonomy (NCBI): domain Eukaryota; kingdom Metazoa; phylum Chordata; class Mammalia; order Primates; family Hylobatidae; genus Hylobates; species Hylobates moloch. The sequence goes on along the minus strand of NW_026652286.1, from coordinate 79,423,715 downwards.
GCAGAGAATCTCTCTCTCTCTCTTTTTCTCTTTCTCTGTCTCTCTCTATATATGTAGGGGGATATATGTGTGTGAGCATATTTTTAGAAGTTCTTCCAATAGGAGGAACATGCCATCAACACACATTTTGTGGGCAATAATAACATTTTATAAGCACAAGTGTTTTTTGAAATGCTTGTGTTTATGTAATTGGCTTAATGTATACTACATGTGATGATTGTAATAAGTTGCATTTGTATAGAGCTTTAAAAACATTTACAAAAGTACATTCACACTTGTTATCTCATATAATCTATATAACATTTTTAAGGTAAATAGGATGGTGTACTATCCCTATTTTATATGTGGGGAAATGGAATTATGTGGTTTGATATTGAAACTAGGACTGGTATTCACTGACCCCTACTTTAGGGTTAGTAATGGAAGGGAATAATAGTATGGATTTTCGAGAACAGAGGATAATTAGAAAATAATTTGTATTTTAATTTGAATGGATGTGTGCTAGTGGACATGAATTCTTGTCATTTGTTTGATAAATTAGCGTTCGAGAATTTTTTTCCCACCTACCTGAGCAGTGCTATCTTGGCCATGGTCAGAGCATCCCATTTACCCCTAGCTGTAACTGTTTTCTCCTCCTAATAGGACAGATCAATTGTGTGGTGCTGCTCAGTTAAAGTAAGATTGATAGATAAATTTACTCATCAATCATGTATTTCCCTGCAATTGTAACATGCAAAAGTTGTCTACAAGTTAATTGGTTTTTGACACATTCATTGTACAAAATAATCAGAGAATCCCACTATCTTTTTCTGCAATATTACTTTGTAAAAACAGAGCCCTGGTAAATGTTATCACCACAAAAGCAAAAATGAAGCACTTTCAACACCTGACTCAAATCATGGTGTTTTGAGCTGGTGATGTACATTGCTCAAAAGGACATAGTTTATAATTTCTACTCCAGTGGGCATTCAGATTAGTACAAAGTACTTTTAGCCTCTTATCGCTGGGAGTAAATTTTCTGAAGGTACATTTATCTTAAGAATAGCAAAGAAAAAAGAAAGCTATTGAGTGGCTGACTAGGCCAGGAATTGAGCTACCTCTTTTGAAAAGACTGAATTTTTACTTAGAAACCCAAGCGATATTGTTCAAATTTTAAACTCTCATTTGGGCCAGAATGAAACTTTGACCACTAATGAAGGGTTAAAACAAGGTACTCTGATAAAATTATAAAAACTGGAAGTACAGCTTCTTGCTAACATTCATTACCTCCAGGGACATTTTTCATTCCATCAAACTTCTCCATTCAGTAATACTATTATTGAATACTCTCTACTTCTTGAAATACCTTCTTTCTTTGGTTTCTGTAACTTCACTCTTTCCTTTTCTCTTTCTAACCCCTTTGCCTGTTTTTTCTTAGTTTACTTTTCAGGCTTGTGTTCATCCACCCAGCCTTCCACGTGGCTTTTTCCTAGCCCTTCCTTTCCTCTGTACCCCTCCCAAACTTCCTAGCATTCTTCCCGTGCTGTCACTCTCAGAGACACTGTACATGCTATTTTCACTGTCTGAAGTATCCTTCCCTTGAATTTTTACTGGTTAACTTCTATGCTTCTAATGTCTAATGTAACATACAAATGTTGTCTACAAGTTAATTGGTTTTTGACATATTCATTGTGCAAAATAATCAGAGAATTTCACTATCTTTGTTCTGCAATATTACTTTGTAAAAACAGAGCCCTGGTAAATGTTATCACCATAAAGGCAAAATGAAGCACTTTCTTTCTTTCTTTCTTCCCTTTTTTTTTTTTGTTCTACTTCAAGTTCTAGGATACATGTGCAGAATGTGCAGGTGTGTTACACATGCATACATGTGCCATGTTGGTGTGCTACACTCGTTAACTCGTCATTTACATTAGGTATATCTCCTAATGGTATCCCTCCCCCCTCCCCATGACAGGCCCTGCTGTGTGATATTCCCACCCTGTGTCCAAGTGTTCTCATTGTTTAGTTCCCACCTATGAGTGAGAACATGCGGTGTTTGGTTTTCTGTCCTTGCGATAGTTTGCTGAGAATAATGGTTTCCAGCTTCATCCATGTCCCTACAAAGGACATGAACTCATCCTTTTTTATGGCTGCATAGTATTCCATGGTGTATGTGTGCCACACTTTCAACACCTGACTCAAATCATGATCTTTTGAGCTGGTGACGTACATTGCTCAAGAGGACATAATTTATATTTTCTACCCCAGTGGGCGTTCAAATTAATACAAAGTACTTTTAGCATCTTATCTTTGAGAGTAAATTTTCTGAAGGTATATTTATCTTAAGAATAGCATATACAAGCCTAAATTTAATTATTAAATTTAAATTAGATCAAAATTTAATTATCATTTGTTCAGAGAAGCCTTACCTGAATTCTGATATATAAAAATTGCCTGGTATATCTCTCATAGCATCCTCTAGCTCTTCTTCCTACACATTACATAGTAAGCTCCATGGGGACGGAAACCATGTTGCTTTTCTAACAACTTAATCCCCAGTGTCCAGTACAATGTTCATCATATACTAAGTGCACGATATTTTTGAATGAATGAATACATTATCATAGATATAAATAATGCACTATGAAAATACTTTTGTGTAAGGTATACACACATAGATAAAGGCATCCAGGAGTTTCCTTATTTATTGGCTGAACTGAGCATCAAAGCACAGATGAAAAATGAGAGATCAATGTCAAATCATCAGGTTTTGAGGTTGGGATGTAGGCTTTGTTCTCAGTGTTGTGGGACTTAACAGATGCAATTGCAGGCAGAGGAAAGAATGAATTTAAGTGGTTCAGTAGTGTTATTTTAATTCCCTTCAATAATAATTCACTTTCTCTAGATACCTTCAGTGTGTAATATCAAAGGCAAATATAATTTTTATTTCTCTAAACACAGGCTTGTATGTGCAGGGAAGATGACATAGAGATATTGGAACATCTGCTACTTAACTAAACGACCCTCAGAATTAAATTTTCATGTGTTTTTCTGATGAGAATCTGAATGATTGGATGAGGAATTGGAGAACTTCTAACATGGGTTGGTTTTATAGTTTCACAATGAGAACTGATAAAATCTTAATATCACATCTCTAATTATTATGTAAGTTGATTATATTCTTATATTTTACTACCAAATATACTACTCCTTTCCCTCTGGGGACAAATTTTCTTCTTTTGGGGACACATTTTGATGGCAATAAGTGCATATTTTTGGCATGTGTAACTTTCTGCGAAATAATAGTGGGGAAATTACAGATACTGTTAAATGAGGATCAACAGTCATGCCAAGCCCTATATCCAGATAGCTTCTCTTATGGATTAGATTTATAAAGTCCTGGGAGAGTTCTTTATGTCTGTGTTCGCTAGACATTTTAAATCTTCTAATACATGTTTTATCTTACTGTAACCATTAGAAAACGGTTCGTGATTGTTCAAAGTTTTTTTTCCTCTTTCTTCTCTCACCCTCCACCCCAGTTTTGAGCTACTTGTTACAAATCTTGACTCCATTAAATTCTTACGAGAACATTTTGGAAGCTGCTGCTATTGGGGAAAAGGTGCACAGTTAGCAATCACCTGAATAATTAGATTCATGTAAAATTCCATTTTGCACAATGTAAGTCCTAGCCTACTCCTACTGTGTCTTTCCTTTAGAATCTCCACATCTCTACAAATTATGTAATAACCTTTAGTAAATGTTTTGGCCACTTAGATAATGGTGATCCATCTATAAACCTCCCACCTCCAGATGTTTGTACTGAAATGTAGTGTAAAAAACTGAGTCAATATTTATTTTTCTTTGGCAAAATATATAAAATGTGAAGAAATGAGAAAAGAGAAGGAAAGAAAGGAAGGAGAAGAAAAGAAAAGAAAGAGAATGAGAGCGCTTTTTGAAAATTTCCAGTGGAGAAAAAATTACTCATAATGCTAGAAGCCTTGTCATTGATAGATAGCCCACCGATAGTCTGGAAATATTCTGAAGGATTTTTGATTGATACTTTAAAAAATATTATGATAATATTTGTATCATTGCCTAGTCATTTATGTATGAATTCTATAATAATATCCCTTTATTAGTATGCAACATTTCAGAAATCCTATAAAACTAAATGTGTGTTCATGCAGAGAACATTTAAATCAATAAAATTCATACATCAAATTAATCTGGACAAGTCTTTCGAATTGGTTGCAATTGGCATTTACTGTAGAGCTTTCTTTACATTCTTGTTTTATTTACTGTTGAAAGTACCGTGGATTACCTCTGGGGAGAAGAGGAAGAATGTAACATAGGTGACATTTTGGTAACATTTTACTGCTTTAGGTGGACAGTCGGTAAATTGGTATTCATTTTCTTATTCTTTTTCACTTGCAATAAATTTAAAATAAGAATACACCATAAGGCAGACTTTCATATGTAATAAATTTTTAATAAGGATATTACACCATAAGGCAGACTTAACAGTGACTAGTTTTGTGAATTTGCAAGCAAGTTGTATACTCATTCTGGATCTTGAGGAACTTTTGGTAAAAAAACCAAAAATAGTAAATGTGATAATTCATGAAGTCAGAGGTTGACTGAGTTATGGCAATCTTTTGAGGCTACTTTAGTTCTGTGACCAATTTAGGTTATTTGTAATTCATCCTTTGAACATTTGGAGTGTGGCTAATGTTTATATGCAATTAACCCTATATGTAACATTGCTTCATATTTATATAAAGTTATTTATTTATTTATTTTTTTGAGACAGAGTCTTGCTCTGTCGCCCAGGCTGGAGTGCAGTGGCGCAATCTCGGCTCACTGCAAACTCCGCCTCCCGGGTTCACGCCATTCTCCTGCCTCAGCCTCTCCGAGTAGCTGGGACTACAGGCGCCTGCCACCACGCCCGGCTAATTTTTTGTATTTTTAGTAGAGACGGGGTTTCACAGTGGTCTCGATCTCCTGACCTTGTGATCCGCCCGCCTCGGCCTCCCAGAGTGCTGGGATTACAAGCGTGAGCCACCGTGCCCGGCCTATATAAAGTTATTATAGGACTTCCAGCATTTAAAAGGGATGTGCCAATTGGAAGTGAAAGTATTAGTTGTTCACTGTCTGAACACAATCCAAACCACTGGACAATTAGGTTAATTCAGGGAAAATAGAATCATAGAATGCTAGAGCTGGAAGGAACCTCAGAGATAATTTAATTTACCCCTTTCAGTTATAAATAGGAAATTATTACAGTCCACAGAAGCTTTAGTCATACAGTTAGTTAATGGAAGAGCTAGCACTAAAACTCAAATTTCAGAGCTTCCTCTCTGCTTCCTTTCTACTGTATTGGGATTTCCCAAATTGTCATTTCCAAAATTGTTCATGTGAGTGAAACCAAAACAAACAATCACAACAAACAACAATAATAAAACCAGGATTTTGTGGCACAGTAACTTCTTGAAATATTGCATCTTATGTATCCCTTGTGGATTCACAATGCACTTTAATATAGTAAAGGCTCCGAGAAACCCTACAGTAAAGGAATCTATGTAACCATTTAACCCACTCTTCCCCAAATTTTTTGACAACTGAACCTCTTCTATGCTAAACAACCAGTACATTTTAAGAAAGAAAGTTTGGATAATGCTATAAAATTAGATTGTTTATTGTTAGCATGCAACTTGATTATATATGCCATGCCAAACCCCTGTTGATTTCAATAGGGATAGCAGCACTGTGTTGGATAAAGAAGAGGATAAAGGAGAGACTTGGATCCAGTGAATGAGACATGGGGTTTATTGAGGGGACTTACATACAGGGTGGTCCAGCGGCAGTGGGCTGGACAGGAGAACCACTACAGTTTGTAAAAAGCATGCAGTCTTCACTTAGCACCCTCCCCTTAGGAACCTTCACCTGGCAACCATCATTTAACCCCAAACAAAAGGCCTTAATCTCCCTGTATGGGCTTGCATTCCACAGGATGGGTCAGGGGTTCAGAGGTTCCTTATAGATAAGGAATGAATCTTCAGGTTGGCTGTTCCTGGATTTCTTAGCTCAGAGCTCTGAACACACATTCTTCTTCGGCCATGGGGTCATTCTCAGGGCATGCTTAAGTTATTGTTGTCAGGTGCATCTGCCATACAGGGTCATTCTCAGGGCATGCTGAAGTTACTGTTGTCAGGTGCATCTGCCATACAGGGTCATTCTCAGGGTATGCTTAAGTTATTGCTGTCAAGTGCACTGGCCATACAGGGGCATTCTCAGGGTATGCTGAAGTTAATGCTGTCAGGTACATTGACCATACAGGGTCATTCTAAGGGTATGCTTAAGTCATCATTGCTGGCAGGTATATCTGCCATACAATATAACAGGTCAATTTTTAAAATTAGGTTAACTGATGACAGCGTATAGCTCTACCTTAATGGACTTAGACAGTTGCCCAATAGAGAGGTCGGTATCCCATAAGTGCTTTCAAATCTTTTCATTTCATGGCTCAGTGAAGGGACTCTGGAGAGAGAACAAGGTTCTAGCTAATGAAAACTGATTGGAGGGCATACTGATGAAAATGGCACTTAGTAATTAATAATGGAAATACAGGTATTAGGCAATGGCAATGGAAACAGAGGCAAGAGAGAAGAGATTCAGAGCCATTTCAGAGGGATGGGTTGTTTTAGGCCCATCTCTTGCTCACTGGAACAAACCTCAAACCAAGTAAAAATACCAGAAAGTGATGCAAGAAAGATGATTAGTGTGAGGTAAGTAGAAAGGAAGAAAAGACATCAAACATGGACATATTAAAGATAAATGGGGCAATGTGCCATGTCCTGGAGGTTATTTTTGAATCACTCAACAAACTTAACTCTTCCACATCTAAACTCCTAAAGCTTTTCTTTCTTGAATCTAATTTTACTTACCCTGTTCTGGATTTTCCTTTAGTTTTTTGAGTACGTGTTTTACCACTCCCAAGATATTATTCTAGAGGACAAGGACAGTAGCTTGTTTTACTAAGTTCCACAGGTACTGGGCAATTACTTTGTATGAATCACGCCATCGATGAATGTTTGCTGAATAAACACACATACGACAAAAGCATGCATAAGTGTGTAACTACAGTAGAGTATGTGAAGCATTAGCTCTGATGATCCCTTCTCTCAAAAGGTTTACAGTGTACTTCAGACAATTAACACACTAAAAAAGACTGTTCTTGTGTGAAACCCTTGATATAGGACATATCCATTACAAGGAATAGGATAGTGCTGAACATTAACAGTATTTATTGAAAGCAATGTTGGTAGTTATATTAGTTTCTGAGTCCTGTTGTAATGAAATTATCACAAACTTAATGTCTTAAAACAACACAAATTATCTTATAGTTCTGTAGGTCAGAAGTCTGAAACGAGTTTTACAAAGCCAGAATTAAGGTATTGGCAGAGCTGCATTACTTCTGGAAGCTCCAGAGAAAAATCCATTTGCTCCCCCTTTCCAACTTCTTTTTTTTTTTTTTTAAGTTTTAAGTTGAAAGGTACACGTGCAGGTTTGTTATATAGGTAAACTCATGTCATGGGGGGTTTGTTGTACAGATTTATTTTCTCACCCATGTATTAAGCCTAGTGTACCCATTAGTTATTTTTCTAGATCCTCTCCCTCTTCCCACCTTCTACCCTCCAGTAGGCCCCAGTGTTTGGTATTCCCATCTATGTTTCCATGTGTTTTGATCTTTTGGCTCCCACTTAAAAGTGAGAACATGCAGTATTTGATTTTCTGTTCCTGCATTAGTTTGCTAAGTATAATGACCTCCAGGTCCATCTGTGTTCCTGCAAAGGACAAGATCTCTTTCTTTTTTATGGTTATATGGTATTCTGTGGTATATATGTACCACATTTTCTTTATCCAGTCTACCATTGATGGGCATTTAGGTTGGTTCTATGTGCTATTATGAATAGTGATGAAATGAACATAGATATTCCTTGTGTCTTTATGACAGAACAATTTGTATTCCTTTGGGTATACATCCAATGATGAGATTGCTAGGTCAAATGGTATTTATGTTTTTAGGTCTTTGAGGAATCGCCACATTGTTTTCCACAATGGTTGAACTGATTTACACTACTACTCACAGTGTATAAGTGCTTTTTTTCTTCACAACCGTGCCAGCACCTGTTATTTTTTGACTTTTTAATAATAGCCATTCTTACTTGTGTGAGATGATATTTCATTGTGGTTTTGATTTGCATTTCTTTAATGATCAGTAATATTGAGTTTTCTTCATATTATTGTTAGCTACTTGTATACCTTCTTTGAAAAGTGTCTGTTTGTGTCCTTAGCCACTTTTTAATGGGTTTATTTGGGTTTTTCTTTCTTGTAAGTTTAAGTTTGTTATAGATGCTGGATGTTAGACCTTTGTCAGATTCATACTTTGCAAAAATTTTCTCTCATTCTGTAGGTTGTCTGTTTACTCTGTTGATGGTTTCTTTTGATGTGCAGAAGCTCTTCAGTCTAATTATATCCCATTTGTCAGTTTTTGCTTTTGTTGAAATTGCTTTTGACATCTTCATCATGAAACCTTTGTCCATTCCTGTGTCCAGAATGGTATTACCTCAGTTATCTTCCAGAGTTTTTATAGTTTAGGGTGTTACATTTAAGCCTTTAATCTGTCTTGAGTTAATTTTTGCATGTGATGTAAGGAAGGATCCAGTTTCAGTCTTCTGTGTATGGGTAGCCAGTTATCCCAGCACCAGTTACTGAACTACTTGTCTTTGTCACCTTGGTTGAAGGTCAGATAGTCATAGGTATATGGTCTTATTTCTGGGCTCTCTCTTTTGTTCCATTGGTCTACATGTCTGTTTTTGTACCAGCACCATGCTGTTTTGCTTACTGTAGCCCTATAGTATAGTTTGAAGTCAGGTAGCATTATGCCTCCTGCCTTGGTATTTTTGCTTAGTCCTGGCCAGAGCAGTCAGGCAAGAGAAATAAAGGGCATCCAAATATGAAGAGGGGAAGTCAACCTATCCCTGTTTGCAGATGACTTAATCCTATACCTAGAAAACCCTGTAGTCGCAGCCCCAAAGCTCCTTATGATGATAAGCAGGTTCACAAAGTCTCAGGATACAAAATCAACATTCAAAAATCACTAGTATTTCTGTACAGTAGTCAAGCTGAAAGCCAAATCAGGAACCCTTTTTCACCTTCTAAAGGCTGCTTGTGTCCTTTGCTTATGGCTCTTTACTGCATCTTCAAATTGCATCACTATAACCTTTGCTTCCTTCTTATAAGGGCCCTGTGATTTTTATTGGGCCCAGTTGAATAATGTAGAATAATTGCTCCATCTCAAGATCTTTGACTTAATTACATCTGCAAAGTCTCTTTTGTCATGTCAGATGACAGATTCACAGATTCTGGGAATTAAGACTGGGATATCTTTTGGGGACCATTATTCTTTCTACCACAGTGGAAAACCAGCATGAGCAAAGTTACAGAAGTTGAAAGAAGCATGGAGTGTATAGCCGAATAACAAAAAGATCAAAATGAAATGTAAAGTACATATTAAGAAATGTGGCAAACAGGATTGCTAAGCAGGCTGGTATAAGTTACAAAGCCCTTTAAAACTCAGGACAGGAGATTTAGATTTAATGCAGTTAATTCCAGGGGACCATTCCAAGTTTTTTAAGAAGTGGCTACTGTTATGAAAATGGTATTTATGGGAGGTTGGTTGTGTATGATTTGTAGGAGAGCCTGGTGGAGAGAAAGTTTGATGGCAGGAAGAATGGTAAATGTACAGTTAGATGTAGTACCTTGCTTAGTTATTTACATATGTTGGATACAATACATTTCTATAAATTGTTTGACTCAAAAATTATATTTTTGAATTAAAATAGTAATTATTAAATTTTTTACAATTCAGTTATTTTATATTGTATCTGTAGTTGGACCATAGTGATGGTTGTCAATTCGTACGTTGTCAGTCAGTGGTTTTGCTTTGCTTCCTCATCGTCTTTCCCTCTGTCTTAACACCTATTTGTTAATGGCTATTCTGAAGGGATTCTTCTTTTTCTCATTCTTTTTCTCATTCAGAGAAATCTTATGTGTTCTTGTGAAAGTAACTTTATGTTAGGAATGGTAAATTACTTTTTTTAGATATTGTTATACATTTTCTTCTGTAATTATTAAATTTGTGATACTAGTGAATTCTTCCAAGAGGGAAGATACTGATATCAGACTGAATATTTACTTTAAATACATCTTAACTGGAGCTTTTATTGCTTTCACCTGGAAAGGGTCAACACTTAGTTGGATAAAAAGGATTCACCTTTTTACTTGTAATGGAGTATCAACTGCGATGTGGTTTTTGATGGTCCAAAGACCATGGTGTCCTCATTATATTTAACGTCAGAGTAAAGTGCCACATTTCCTCTGGCACCGGAATGGAAAGGACTGCATGCATCATAGATATAAAAAAGCATAGATACAAAATATACTATTTTTCTGCTGGTGATAGGCACCTTCTCCATCCTTTCCCTATTGCAATACATGAATTTTGCCCTTCTCCAACTCTGATGGTCATTTAGTATCAGAGTAATGAATTCTATAGTTGGCCTGTAACCTGTGGCTGGAACTTTTGCTAGGTCTTGGGAGATGAGACACCCACTCTCTACTGAGGTGGATAAGCTGGTAAGTCTGAAGTCTGAGGCTGCTGAGAGTCACCATTAGAGAGAGTTTTCTTAACAATGAAGTCAGTGCAGAGGAAAGCAAAGCCCATAAAAAAAGAGTCTCAGTGGAAAAAAAAAAAAGTCTCAGTGTTGGTGAGATGATTTGAGCGCTGGATCCAACCATGATTTAAACTGAAATATTTCTCTGCTTCTTTTGGTTTATAAGCCAGTATATTTTCTTCATTATTTAAACTGATTTTAGTTGTTCATCTATCAGTTTCTGTCAAGACTCCACTCTTGCACAGTACACATACAACCAGAACTCTCACTTGGGCTTCAAAGTCTCTTCAAGGTCCCTCTCTGGCATGTTTGTCATGGTGTTGAGTTTTCCCCTTCAGCTCCCTCACTTTGTATCTTGGCAGAAGGAGCGAGCTAGATTTCCTTGCTACCTCCTGGTAATTTGCTGAGTCATACAACTCTCTTCAAATATGATACTGTTATGGTAGCATTAATACAGGGATTCTAAAGGAAAAATATTTAATTGCCATAATGGGGACCAAAACCTGGTTGATAAATCTTTTCATATTTTTCCTATTTATGGAATTAGAGGAATGAACACAAGACTGTCTTCAATTTATCTATTACTGTAATGGATTATTTCTTTATTTCAGTAGCAATAAATTTTGGGGGATTCCTGGGGTATTTATAAGGAGTAAGAGATAGTTTTGCTAAAATAATCTTAAAAGATTTTATTGAATGTGAGATATCCCGTAAATGATAGGAATCAGTCTTGATTCTCAACCATAATCTCTGCTTAGGGAGAAACTTCAAGTTTTTTTTTCAAAGATTAAATATTACAATATTTTTTTCCAGTTTTTTTTTTTCTTTTAGTGGCTCTCCTTTCTTATCACCCCATATAACTTAAGAGGCAGAGAGAGTAGTTCTGTTGCTAACTCTTGCAGAAGTTGTGCCCATTTCTCTTTTCTGGTTTGCTGAGATTTTTATACCAATAATAGGGTTGGCATTCTTCTTTGGAAAAGAAAGTTGTCTAAGTTCTACGTATAAGTGGCACTACAGAAATATTTGGAAAATAACAACGGCATACTAAAATTACTTGGAAGCAACAAATGAACAGAGCAAAGTCAGCATGCAGTGTCTGCAATTCAGAACAACTCTGCTTTGAGACTGTGACATAAGATAGGCAGACGGAGGGAAGATTCAAACATTTTCTTCTTGGATAAATAATTAGATCACCTTTTAATTATTATCAGACTATGGTATGATTGCTGATTTTGTTCCTCAATACTTATATGTGCTATTTCTTTATTAATCAATTCCTGGACTACTCGGTTTCTGTATTCAATCCTATTCTACAAAGGCCACAGTCTACTGGATTTTAAAGAGCCCTTAAGTAAGGCTATTTAACATAACATCCTGCTCAGTGGGAGAGTGCACTATATAATATGTATTCAGCAAATATTTTTGATTACATATTAATTAGAAGACATTGTGCTAGACATCAAAGATAAATAAGATCAAAATACCCTCCTGCTGAAACTCTCAATGTAATGAGATAGACGAATGAAGTGAACAGGCTACTAAAATATTCTATAATAAAGGATAACATTGATGTATATATCAGAGGTTCCAGAAAGCTCTAACATTTGAATTAGGCTTTGAACATGAAGCTTAGAAAACAAAGAACATGCTAGGCAGAGGAGACAATATGCAAAAACATGGAGACATGGGGGGATCACAGACGATTTGGAGAATTATTAACAGATTGACATGAGATGAAACTGGTCTATTGGTGAAGAATGTATTAAGAAAAGCTTTTGTAGCAATTGCAACAAAAGCCAAAATTGACAAATGGGATCTAATTAAACTAAAGAGCTTCTGCAAAGCAAAAGGAACTATCATCAGAGTGAACAGGCAACTTACAGAATGGGAGAAAATTTTTGCAATCTACCCATCTGACAAAGGTCTAATATCCAGAATTTACAAGGAATTAAACAAATTTACAAGAAAAAAATGAACGACCCCATGAAAAAGTGGGCAAAGTATATGAACAGACACTTCTCAAAAGAAGACATGTACGTGACCAACAAACATATGAAAAAAAGTTCAGTATCACTGATCATCAGAGAAATGCAAATCAAAACCACACTGAGATACCATCTCATACCAGTCAAAATGGTGATTATTAAAAAGTGAAGAAACATTTGATGCTGGTGAGGCTATGGAGAAATAGGAATGCTTTTACACTGTCGGTGGGAATGTAAATTAGTTCAATCATTGTGGAAGACAGTATGGTGATTCCTCAAGGATCTAGAACCAGAAGTACCATTTGACCCAGCAATCCCACTACTGGGTATATACCCAAAGGAATGTAAATCACTGTACTATAAAGACACATGTACATGTATGTTTATTGCAGCACTATTTATAATAGCAAAATCATGGAACCATCCCAAATATGCATCAATGATAGACCAGATAAAGAAAATGTGGTACATATATACCACGGAATACTATGCAGCCATAAGAAGGAATGAGATCACGTCCTTTGCAGGGACATGGATGAAGCTGCAAGCTATCATTCTCAGCAAACTAACACGGGATCAGAAAACCAAACACTGCATTTCTCAAACGTAAGTGGGAGTTGAACAGTGAGAACACATTGACACAGGGAGGGGAACAACACACACCAGGGCCTGTTGGGGGATGGGAGGCGAGGGGAGGGAACTTCAGAGGACGGGTCAATGGGTGCAGCAAGCCACCATGGCACATGTATACCTATGTAACAAATCTGCACGTTCTGCACATTTATACTGGAACTTAAAGTAAAATTTTAAAAAAGAAAGAACAGCTTTTGTGTGTGTATGTGTGTGTGTGCACGTGAACCATTCTGAAGAACTGGGACTTAAATTGGTCATCTAGACAGCATGCTCATATCCAGAGTTCACAAAGCAGCAATTACACTTTTGAATAGTGCTAATTGCCAGGCATTTTTGCCTATATATTTTGCTGAGATCTTCTCTTTCTGATTTGTATTCACTGGTCCTATTCTCAACTCCATAGATTAAAATTAGTATAAAGCTCTTTTATATGACTATCCCTCAGATATTTAAAAGTGTCTCTTTCTTATCTTCTGGTCTTCAGAACTAAAGTTCCAGTCATTCAAACTGTTTATCATGCTCTTCATAGAACATTCCAGCCTCAGAATCTAGATAGTCTAATTAATAAGCAGCTTGACTGGTATGTAGCAATGTTGTGACCTTTCTCTGGATTCTGCGAGTAGGAATATGAGTGTCACTTATGATAATATTAGTATTTTTATTGCTATAATTGTCAGCTACATTATATTGTTTGTATATGTTGACTTTAAAACCCATAGATTAGTTTTCCAAGACTCACTTCTGTGTCGATTCTGCCCAATCCTGTAATCGTGCAGATGATCCCTATGTACAAGGTTTTACATTTATTCTTGTTCAATTTAATTATAATTAATTTTGGTCTAGCATAATTGCCTGTAGAGACACTTAAATCTTCATTCTGTTTCTCTGTGTTATCAACTGCTTGTTTTTTAATCCTGTGTAACTTAGATAAATATACTTTAATTCTAACTTTTGATAAAAATGTAGAATTTCAAAGGATACATGACAACATCTACAGCAGAACACTATAGAACACACGTCAAGGCTGGTAATACGCAGAATATGCAATATAAAATACTTTGTGGATTTGACTAATTAGTTTAATTCACCTAAACAAGCTAATATTTTCCTGTCTATACTCCTAATTCATAATGAGTCTGCTAAATATCTTCTAAATCAAAGTACACTACATCTTTGACATTACCCAGATCAAATAGTATAATAACCTTAAAGCAAATAGAAATCGTGTTAATTTGACATACCTTTTCATTTAATGCACATTTGTTGAGTCCCAGAAATATGTCCATTTCATTTTCCATGTGAATGTGACTTTATTTGGAAATAAGCTTTTGGCAGATATAATCAAATGACCTTAAGATGAGGTCATTATTTTAATACAGTATAACTGGTATCCTTGTAAGAAGAGAAGAAACACAAAGACAGATACACAGGGAGAATTCCTTGTGACCATGGTGGCAGAGATGGGATTCACATGTCTGAAAGCATAGGGACAGCAAGGATTGCTGACAATACTGGAAGTTAAGAGAGCTGTATGGAAGAGATTCTTCCTAAAGCCTTTGGAAAGAGCATCACCCTGTCAACACCTTGATTTTTGGACATCTAGCCTCCAAAACTGTGAGAGAATAAATGTTTATTATTTTAAGACTGCCAGTTTGTAGAAAATTAAAAACCTTGACATAATGCTAGTGTTGACATTTCATTTTTACCCCCTTTTTGAAATTAGATCAAAATATACTCATCTTAATTCTTCTGGCAATAATTTGGTTTTCTATGTTTCTCTGAAGATTACTGAAGGTTGATTAATCATCACATTATTAGGATATTTTAACGTTCCTCTAAGTTTATACAAATTCCAGGTAGTCAGATGAGATGCTCACCTACTCCACTATGTACTCATTTAAAATTGTTTATTAGTTGCTAATTATGCACTTGGAACTAAGCTAGACACTGGAAATACGGACATGGTCTTTGGACTTGAGAAGCTTATCGTAGTAAACCAATGAAAATATCACTGTAATTTAGAGCAACAAGTGTAATGAAATAGGATACCTGTAGTCCTAGGAGAAAGCAAGAATAGGGGGAAGAAACCTGGGAAGTTTTCCATAGCATTGAATTTAAGGTTGAATGTAATATGATGTATGGCTTTAGGCTAAGCCAAATAAATCAATTAATTAAAAATAAAACAAAAGAATGAAAGAACGTTGCATAACATGGAGATGGGAGAGAACAAGAAGCTTTCTGGAAATCTAGGTAAGTAGATTTGTTTGGAATACAGTCAGTGGCAGGGAAGAGAGAAGGCTGGAAAAGTTAGCCAGAGCTATTTCATGAGAGATCTTGGATTTCTTTCTGAAGGTCATATGCAGCTATTATAATAACTCCCACCCCTACAAACTTTAGTTGTATGGCAAGCTCTTTCAAAGGAAAGGAAACAAACAAGTAACAACAACAACAAAAACATACAAAATAACTTCTTGCTGATCCCCAGTATTTACTTAAATTATTTTTACATTAATGTTAATTGGTTATGTTCAAGCCTAAAAGGAATTTGGAATTCTTGTACATATAATTCGCATACAACTATAAAATAAAATATATTTATAAACTAAATACCAAAAAACTCCCACAAAATTAATCAAATTCCATTTAACAGTGTTACATTATATGAATGTAAATGTTTGCTGAAACTAAGTTGCACCTGCTGTAGTGTAGTTTTTTTTGTAGATATATTTCTTTTATTATACTTTAAGTTCTAGGATACATGTGCACAACATGCAGGTTTGTTACATATGTATACATGTGCCATGTTGGTGTGCAGCACCCATTAACTCATCATTTACAATAGGTATATCTCCTAATGCTATCCCTCCCCCCTCCCCTCACCTCACAACAGGCCCTGGTGTGTGATGTTCCCCTTCCTGTGTCCAAGTGTTCTCATTATTCATTTCCCACCTATGAGTGAGAACATGCAGTGTTTGGTTTTTTATCCTTATGATAGTTTGCTGAGAATGATGATTTCCAGCTTCATCCATATCCCTACAAAGGACATGAACTCATCCCTTTTTATAGCTGCATAGTATTCCATGGTTTATATGTGCCACATTTTCTTAATCCAGTCTATCATTGTTGGACATTTGGGTTGGTTCCAAGTCTTTTCTATTGTGAGTAGTGCCGCAATAAACATACGTGTCCATGTGTCTTTATAGCAGCATCCATGAAGTCCTTGCCCATGCCTATGTCCTGAATGGTATTGCCTAGGTTTTCTTCTAGGGTTTTTATGGTTTTAGGTCTAACATTTAAGTCTTTAATCCATCTTGAATTAATTTTTGTATAAGGTGTAAGGAAGGGATCCAGTTTCAGCTTTCTACGTATGGCTAGCCAGTTTTCCCAGAACCGTTTGTTAAATAGGGAATCATTTCCCCTTTTCGTGTTTTTGTCAGGTTTGTCAAAGATCAGATAGTTGTAGATGTGTGGTATTATTTCTGAGGGCTCTGTTCTGTTCCATTGGTCTATATCTCTGTTTTGGTACCAGTACCATGCTGTTTTGGTTACTGTAGCTTTGTAGTATAGTTTGAAGTCAGGTAGCATGATACCTCCAGCTTTGTTCTTTTGACTTAGGATTGACTTGGCAATGTGGGCTCTTTTTTGGTTCCATATGAACTTTAAAGTAGTTTTTTCCAATTCTGTGAAGAAAGTCATTGGTAGCTTGATGGAGGTGGCATTGAATCTATAAATCACCTTGGGCAGTATGGCCATTTTCACAATATTGATTCTTCCTATTCTTGAGCATAGAATGTTCTTCCATTTGTTTGTGTCCTCTTTTATGTCGTTGAGCAGTGGTTTGTAGTTTTCCTTGAAGAGGTCCTTCACATGCCTTGTAAGTTGGATTCCTAGGTATTTTATTCTCTCTGAAACAATTGTGAAAGGGAGTTCACTCATGATTTGGCTCTCTGTCTGTTATTGGTGTATAAGAATACTTGTGATTTTTGCACATTGATTTTGTATCCTGAGACTTTGGTGAAGTTGCTTATCAGCTTAAGGAGATTTTGGGCTGAGACAATGGGGTTTTCTAGATATACAATCATGTCATCTGTAAACAGGGACAATTTGAGTTCCTCTTTTCCTAATTGAATACCCTTTATTTCTTTCTCCTGCCTGATTGCCCTGGCCAGAACTCCCAGCACTATGTTGAATAGGAGTGATGAGAGAGGACATCCCTTGTGCTAGTTTTCAAAGAGAATGCTTCCAGTTTTTGCCCATTCAGTATGATATTGGCTATTGGTTTGTCATAAATAGCTCTTATTATTTTGAGATACGTCCCATCGATACCTAATTTATTGAGAGTTTTTAGCATGAAGGGCTGTTGAATTTTGTCAAAGGCCTTTTCTGCATCTATTGAGGTAATCATGTGGTTTATGTCTTTGGTTGTGTTTATATGCTGGATTACGTTTATTGATTTGTGTATGTTGAACCAGCCTTATATCCCAGGGATGAAGCCCACTTGATCATGGTGGATAAGCTTTTTGATGTGCTGCTGGATTCAGTTTGCCAGTATTTTATTGAGGATTTTCGCATCAATGTTCATCAGGGATATTGGTCTCAAATTCTGTTTTTTTGTTGTGTCTCTGCCAGGCTTTGGTATCAGGATGATGCTGGCCTCATAAAATAAGTTAGGGAAGATTCCCTCTTTTTCAACCGATTGGAATAGTCTCTGGAGGAATGGTACCAGCTCCTCCTTGTACCTCTGGTAGAATTCGGCTGTGAATCCATCTGTTCCTGGACTTTTTTTGGTTGGTAAGCTATTAATTATTGCCTCAATTTCAGAGCCTGTTATTGGTCTATTCAGAGATTCAATTTCTTCCTGGTTTAGTCTTGGGAGGGTGTATGTGTCAAGGAATTTTTCCATTTCTTCTAGATTTTATTTATTTATTTATTTATTTATTTTATATTTATTTATTTATTTTATTATTATACTTTAGGTTTTCTAGTTTATTTGCGTAGAGGTGTTTGTAGTATTCTCTGATGGTAGATTGTATTTCTGTGGGATCGGTGGTGATATCCCCTTTATCATTTTTTATTGCATCTGTTTGATTCTTCTCTCTTTTCTTCTTTATTAGTCTTGCTAGCGGTCTATCAGTTTTGTTGATCTTTTCAAAAAACCAGCTCCTGCATTCATTAATTTTTTGAAGGGTTTTTTGTGGCTCTATTTCCTTCAGTTCTGCTCTGATTTTAGTTATTTCTTGCCTTCTGCTAGCTTTTGAATGTGTTTGCTCTTGCTTTTCTAGTTCTTTTAATTGTGATGTTAGGGTGTCAATTTTGGATCTTTCCTACTTTCTGTTGTGGGCATTTAGTGCTATAAATTTCCCTCTACACACTGCTTTGAGTGTGTCCCAGAGATTCTGGTATGTTGTGTCTTTGTTCTCGTTGGTTTCAAAGAACATCTTTATTTCTGCCTTCATTTCCTTATGTATCTATTAGTCATTCAGGAGCAGATTGTTCAGTTTCCATGTAGTTGAGTGGTTTTGAGTGAGTTTCTTAATCCTGAGTTCTAGTTTGATTACACTGTGGTCTGAGAGACAGTTTGTTATAATTTCTATTCTTTTACATTTGCTGAAGAGTGCTTTACTTCCAACTATGTGGCCAATTTTGGAATAGGTGTGGTGTGTTGCTGAGAAGAATGTACATTCTGTTAATTTTGGGAGGAGGGTTCTGTAGATGTCTATTAGGTCCGCTTGATGCAGACCTGAATTCAATTCCTGGATATCCTTGTTAACTTTTTGTCTCGTTGATCTGTCTAATGTTGACAGTGGGGGTGTTAAAGTCTCCCATTATTATTGTGTGGGAGTCTAAGTCTCTTTGTAGGTCTCTAAGGACTTGCTTTATGAATCTGGGTGCTCCTGTATTCTGTGCATATATATTTAGGATAGTTAGCTCTTCTTGCTGAATTGATCCCTTTACCATTATGTAATGGCGTTCTTTGTCTCTTTTGATCTTTTTTGGTTTAAAGACCATTTTATCAGAGACTAGGATTGCAACCCTTGCCTTTTTTTGGTTTTCATTTCCCTGGTAGATCTTCCTCCGTCCCTTTATTTTGAGCCTATGTGTGTCTCTGCACGTGAGATGGGTTTCCTGAATACAGCACATTGATGGGCTTGACTCTTTATCCAATTTGCCAGTCTGTGTCTTTTAATTGGAGCATTTAGTGTGTGAATTTGGTCCTGTCATTATGAATTTAGCTGGTTATTTTGCTCGTCAGTTTATGCAGTTTCTTCCTAGCACCGATGGTCTTTACAATTTGGCATGTTTTTGCAGGGGCTGGTACTGGTTGTTCTTTTCCATGTTTAATGCTTCCTTCAGGAGCTCTTGTAGGGAAGGCCTGGTGGTGACAAACTCTCTCAGCATTTGCTTGTCTGTAAAGGATTTAATTTATCCTTCACTTATGAAGCTTAGTTTGGCTGGATATGAAATTCTGGGTTGAAAATTCTTTTCTTTCAGAATGTTGAATCTTCGCCCCCACTCTCTTCTGGCTTGCAGGGTTTCTGCCAAGAGATCCACTGTTAGTCTGATGGGCTTCCCTTTGTGGGTAACCCAACCTTTCTCTCTGGCTGCCATTAACATTTTTTCCTTCATTTCAACTTTGGTGAATCTGACAATTATGTATCTTGGAGTTGCTCTTCTCGAGTAGTTTCTTTGTGGCATTCTCTGTATTTCCTGAATTTGAATGTTGGCCACCCCCAGATCAGCTGCTTGGGGGTCAGGGACCTGCTTGAGGAGGCAGTCTGTCCATTCTCAGATCTCAAACTCCATGCTGGGAGAAACACTACTCTCTCCAAAGCTGTCAGACAGGGACATTTCAGTCTGCAGAGGCTTCTGCTGCCTTTTGTTGGGCTGTGCCCTGCCCCCAGAGGTGGATTCTACAGTGGCAGGCAGGCCTCCTTGATCTGTGGTGGGCTCCACCCAGTTCGAGCTTCCCAGCTGCTTTGTTTACCGACTCAAGCCTCAGCAATGGTGGGCGCTCTTCCCCCAGCCTCACTGCTGCCTTGCAGTTTGATCTCAGACTGCGGTGCTAGCAATGAGCAAAGCTCCGTGGGTGTGGGACCCTCCAAGCCAGGTGTGGGATATAATCTCCTGGTGTGCCGTTTCCTAAGACCATTGGAAAAGCTCAGTATTAGGGTGGGAATCACCCGATTTTCCAGGTGCCGTCTGTCACCGCTTTGCTTGACTATGAAAGGGAATTCCTTGACCCCCTGTGCTTCCCTGGTGAATCAATGCCTCGCCCTGCTTCAGCTTATGCTTGGTGCACTGCACCCACTGTCCTGCACCCACTGTCCGACAAGCCCCAGTGAGATCAACCCGGTACCTCAGTTGGAAATGCAGAAATCACCCATCTTCTGTGTCGCTCATGCTGGGAGCTGTAGACTGGAGCTGTTTCTATTTGGCCATCTTGGAACTGCCCGATAGTGTGTAGTTTTTAAAAAAATTTCCAGATTAGTTCCTTATTTTAGTAACATGTTTTATCCTGTCCATGTAGCATTAATTAAAACAGCATGGTACTTTGAAACTTTGAATGAAAATATGCAATTTCTTCTCTAAGATTTTCCAACTTACCAAAACCTGTTAGCAAATATTTAGCAATTTAATAAAATATTATGAAATTTAATGACAGAAATATACATATTTGGCATTAAAACATTTGCAACCAGACAAGAAGGAATAAAAAGTAATACTATCAAAGGCAAAGTTTGACTATTTAACAGAACAGTTTAGCAAAGTTTGATAATTTAACAAAAGTCATAGTTTCTTGTTTCCAATTGCCTGCTTTAGAGACTACAGCCAAACTCATAGATTAACATTGTCAGCAGCTGTTTTATAAAATAGGTTTTACTCCCATGTACCAGGTAATAACTCAGTTCTGGTGCTAACCTTTTTCCTTTCGACCACTGTAAAATACTGTCTATTGCATTCTGATATTCTTACATTTTCACTTAGTGCAAATGCAACCTATTTTGTCTCATTAATCTATGACAACAAAAATTGTGCTATTTAAACCTAACCTAAATTCAAACAAAGATTCATTTAAGTTGTGTAATAATACATAGTGATAATTCAAAATATTTTGTTATACTGAATGTATTCTATAACAAGTTAAAATTTTGTTAGAAATGTTGTGGATTCATTCTGTTTTGAAAAAGTGTTACATTAAAACATTTTAAGGCAAGAGATTGGACTGGCCTTGCCTTTCTCCTATCAGGTTTGTTTGTTTTTTCAGTTTGTACCTTATTCACATGGGTAATAAAGACTTAGTAAAACATCATTGAAAGAAGGATATTCTGTTTTATTTTGTCATTCAAAAGTACATATGTATGTATATATATATTCATATTTATTTATGCAATAGTTACTGAGGTATTGTGGGAAGTACTGATGATACAGAGTTGGATTAAAAATACCAGATTCTTTTCCTCATGGAGTTTTAAGTCTTTTATAGGTAGTGAGACAATCATTTCCAGGACTACGCTTAGCTATTATATTTGGAGAGCAGAGTTAACACATAATAAATTGCATGATAACTTTTTACTGTACGGATCTGCACTGTCCTATATAGTAGCCACTGGCCAAAGGGGGTTATTTAGATTTAAATCAATTAAAATTAAATAGAATTGAAAATTCAGTTCCTCATTCACACAAGCCTCATTTCAAGTGCTCAGTAGCCCCTACCATGTGGGACAGCCGTGATATCTCAGACTTGATAAAACATTGCAAGGTTGTAACTGGATGAAATACTTATTGTTGAACAATTTAATTCTTATAATTTATTTATTTTTGTTGACACAAAAAATGAGTTATATTTGAAATTAAACTGTATCATATATTCATATGTTTCTAAATTATGCTATTTATATTCCATGTTTTGGTTAACGATGACTCTTGTTTATTTTTGTTTTCCAAGACACTGAACAATTATAGTTTTGATCATGTAAATTAGATTTCAGATTTTTTAAAGAGATTTATTTCAAAAATATATTATTTGTAAATATCAGTGGGCATTTAGATTCTTTATTAGATGAAGGGATTCAAAGATAAACACATCTATTTTAATGAAAATCTTTCTTAAAACACAATATTAATATAAAATATCATTACAGTATAGGAGCTGTTTCAGAAAACTCTTGTTCAGAAATTGGCTACTTGGTTGATAATACTTTCTTTCTTTTTTTTTAATTACCAGAAGTTTTAGGTTTATTTTTCTCAGCGAAATCTAAATTTTGAGCTTCAATATTTTCTTTTTTTTTTAATTATACTTTAAGTTTTAGGGTACATGTGCACAACGTGCAGGTTGATAGTACTTTCAAATTCTTCCATGGTGAATTAGTGTCGTAGACTTTTTAAGTAACAGAAGATGGAATTAAGGCAATATTGGAAATGTTGAATAGTTTTAAAAAAGTAATTTAAAGGCAATAGAACTCTTGCTTTAATCCCCTTAATTTGCACAGAGCTGGATACTTAATAGGCTTGTGCTTATGTGTCTATCACTTAATATTTACAATAACTATAAAGATGTTCTAACAGCCATCTCTCAACATTATGCTATGTTCACTCAGAATTTTAAGAACTGTGTTTATGGTCATCTCATTTATGTTTCAGCATCAATGTATCCCTGTGGAACCTCTACTTACCCTCAAACAAGCAGTATTTATGATAGATTTGTGACCAAAACTGCATTGCTTATTACGTTGAATATGTGAGACACACTTCTCCTTAATTGTAAATTGTCATTCAATGTTATGACTACTTATCACTTCACCTACTCAGTCTTGCCTTTTCTAGGTACAGGCATAGCTTTATAGCTACCAAATTTTAGATTATGGTCCCTAACCTGTGTTTATGCAGTTTTATTCAGTATTTTATCTTGAACTTCGTGAAACCAAAGTCTACATACTACTGACTCACTTTAGGAATAGAGCTTTCAGGATTTACTTTTAGTTTGTTCTGCATATCTTTCACCAGACCAGAGGGTTTTTTTGGAGGTTGAGGGTGTGTATTTAAGGTGGGAGAGGCAAGTCTCACATAGATTCAATAATAAATTTGGAACAAATGTCATTCCATATGCAGATTAGTTTATAAATATTCATATGCTTACTAGCACTGAGCTACCATGCCATGGCCACTAAAAACTTCTTTTTTTTTTTTTTTTGAGACGGAGTCTCGCTCTGTCGCCCAGGCTGGAGTGCAGTGGCGCAATCTCGGCTCACTGCAAGCTCCGCCTCCTGGGTTCACGCCATTCTCCTGCCTCAGCCTCTCTGAGTAGCTGGGACTACAGGCGCCCGCCACCACGCCCGGCTAATTTTTTTGTATTTTTAGTAGAGACAGGGTTTCACCGTGGTCTCGATCTCCTGACCTCGTGATCTGCCCGCCTCGGCCTCCCAAAGTGCTGGGATTACAAGCGTGAGCCACCGCGCCCGGCCAAAAACTTCTTAATTCTGTTACATTCCTCTTTTTTCTTTTGTGTCCTAAATATTGATATTCTAGTCTTTGATATAAAATCAACAATTCAGTGATCTGCACCAAAAATTCATTTGGCCTGTTTTATTTTGAAATTTTTAACTTATTCAGAGGAGTCTATTAAGCTTGAATTTTGTTCTTAAAGTGTTATAATGGTCCTTAGCATTCATGTTGTGTCCTTGAACTTGGATTTAATTTTTTCCACCTTATATTAAATATGTTATAAGATGCTGATTAGATATTTTGGATCTTGGATGAGGAAGTACTAAAACTTAGCCAGTCTGAGTAAATTTTAATTCTAGAGGATTCTCTACAGACTGAAAACTTAAGATGGCTTTTCAACAGTCTCAACTAGAAAATAATTCTGTTTTAGTGTGTCCTCTGTTTTCTCTTCCTAACTGGGGAGTCTCTATTGCTCATAGTTTGTGTTGGTGTCTGATACGTGTGTCTATCTCCTAGACACTGTGGTGTTTTCAGAATGGTAGAAAATAAGATTGAGATTGTGACAGCAGGCTGATAAATATCTTTATGTCTCTTTTATTTCCCTGTGTTTTTTTTAACACATAATATACTTTGGATAATGTTTTAAAAATAAATTGTACATTTTTGTAGAAAACCAACTGTCTTTATAATAAACACAGATGATTACCTCTCTTTGAGAACCACCAGATATTTTAGCTACCTAAAGGAGTGAGTCCAGTAGCACTTTATTTTTAATTAACTGACTTATTAATTAATTAATTTGGGAGAAACTTGGTATTATTTGTTGAAGTGCATAGATAGTATTCTAAAGAAAGTTTGGTTAATATTTATGCTAAAGCAGTACCTAGGGCTTGTGGAAATTTGGTGGGCAGCTAAGACCTGTGCTATCTTTTAAAATTGAATTTTTTTTGTATTAGAAAAGGTTTTACTAGTATCAATCAACTAATGGCAACATAATTCATTACTGGAGGTTGTTACTACAAGATAAGATCCTCATTGTCTGCATTTCAGAAAAGATTCTCTCTATGTTATTCCATGGAGCAGCAGATAGCAATTCTAAGACACTGAGGTACACACCACAGATACTATGCATTTTAATTGACTAATTTGCCTCTTCACTTTTTGAATTACAAAGATGAGGAGCTATTGAATGAATGCTCAGGCTTTAGCAAACTAAGGGAGAAATGTCATTATTACCACAGACCAAATAAAAGGTACAAAAATGCTAACTGAACATAGAAGGACCAACTTGCAGAATGACCTTGGGAACTGGCAATTTTCAGTGGCTCATCCACATTCTCTTCCTTGCATCTACCTGAGCACAGTCATTCTCTCTCCAAATCTCTTTCAGTGTACTGAAATTTGTCTTTAGTTGAATAGCAGCAGCGACGTCCACACTGTCTCAGGTCATGCATTGAAGTCATTAAATGACAAGTATGCTTCCTTAGGAAATGTTTTGTGACTCATTAGTCTAACAAGAGAAGCACCATTTCTCTACTTCCCTCTCTGTCTCCTAACCTCCCCCTTTTCTTCCTCCTGTCCTCCCTTCCTTCTTTCAATTTTTTTTAATTCAAGAGCTTGAAGTTAAATTAGAGATAATCCAATTTAACTTTTTCATTTGAGGAAACTAAGGCCCAAACAGGTTCATTACTGCCAGAGCCAGAACTAGCTCCTAGATGTTCATGATTTAGTTCTTTTTGCACCACATACACTGCTTCTTTATAATATGCATACTAAAATAAGTGCATAAGTGAATATTATAAGCCTTAACACATATGTATTGAGCATTTACTGTGTGCAAGGTGCTATGATAGATGCTGTGGAGAAAACCAAAGAGAAAGACAATGTTTATTTTCTCAAGAAGTTTACATTCTAACAAAGGAAATAATTTCCATATGCATTTTTATATAATTATATATAAATTATATAATAATTGCCATATGAGTTTTTTTTTTAAATCCTGGGCAGAAAGAATTCAAGTCTGGGATTATCTTTCTTTTTATTATTATTATTATTATTATTATTATTATTATTATTATTATACTTTAAGTTCTGGGATGCATATGCACAATATGCAGGTTTATTACATAGGTATACACGTGCCATGGTGTTTTGCTGCACCCAACAACCTGTCATCTACACTAGGTGTTTCTCCTAATGGTATCCGTCCCCTATCACCCTCACCCCCCGACAGGCAGGGTGTGTGATGCTCCCCTCCCTGTGTCCATGTGTTCTTATTGTTCAATTCCCACTTATGAGTGAGAACATGCGGTGTTTGGTTTTCTGTTCCTGTGTTAGTTTCCTGAGACTGATGGTTTCCAGCTTCATCCATGTCCCTGCAAAGGACATGAACTCATCCTTTTTTATGGCAGCATAGTATTCCATGGTGTATATGTGCCACATTTCAAAAGCTAGCAGAAGACAAAAAATAACTAAGATCAGAGCAGAACTGAAGGAGATAGAGACACAAAAAATCAATGAATCCAGGATCTGGTTTTTTGAAAAGATTAACAGACTGCTAGTCAGACTAATAAAGAAGAAAAGAGAGAAGAATCAGACACAATAAAAAATGATAAAAGAGATATCACTACTGATCTTAGAGAAATACAAACTACCATCAGAGAATACTATAAACACCTCTACGCAAATAAACTAGAAAATCCAGAAGAAGTGGATAAATTCCTGGACACATACACCCTCCTAAGAGTAAAGCGGGAAGAAGTCAAATCCCTAAATAGACCAATAACAAGTTCTGAAATTAACGCAGTAATTAGTAGTTGACCAGACAGATTCACAGGCAAATTCTACCAGAGGTACAAAGTGGAGCTGGTACCATTCCTTCTGAAATTAATTCCAAACAGTAGAAAAAGAGAAACTCCTTCCTAATTCATTTTATGAGGCCAGCATCATCCTGATACCAAAATCTGGCAGAGACACAACAAAAAAAGAAAGCTTCAGGCCAATATCCCTGATGAACATTGACATGAAAATCCTCGATAAAATACTGGCAAACCGAATCCAGCAGTACATCAAAAAGCTTTATCCACCACGATCAAGTCGGCTTCATCCTTGGGATGCAAGGGTGGTTCAACGTATGTGACTCAATAAAGGTATTCCATCACATAAACAGACCAATGACAAAAACCACATGATTATCTCAATAGATGCAGAAAAGGCCTTCGATGAAATTCAACACCCCTTCATGCTAAAAACTCTCAACTAGGTATTGATGGAATGTATGTTAAAATAATAAGAGCTATTTATGACAAACCCATCGCCCATATCATGCAGAATGGGCAAAAGCTGGAAGCATTCCCTTTGAAAACTGGCACAAGACAAGGATGCCCTCTCTCGCCACTCCTATTCAACATAGTATTGGAAGTTCTGGCCAGGGCAATCAGGCAAAAGAAAGAAATAAAGGGTATTCAAATAGGAAGAGAGGAAGTCAAATTGTCTGTGTTTGCAGATGACATGATTGTACATTTAGAAAACCCCATTTTTATGTAATTATATATAAATTATATGATAATTGCCATACGAGTTTTTAAAAAAATCCTGGGTAGAAAGAATTCAAGTCTGGCATTATCTTTCTTCTTATTATTATTATTATACTTTAAGTTCTGGGATACATATGCACAATGTGCAGATTTGTTACATAGGTACACACGTGCCATGGTGTTTTGCTGTACCCAACAACCCATCATCTACATTAGGTGTTTCTCCTAATGGTATCCATCCCCTATCACTCCCAACCCCCGACAGGCAGGGTGTGTGATGCCCTGCCTCAAAGATGCCCAAAATCTCCTTAAGCTGATAAGCAACTTCAGCAAAGTCTCAGGATACAAAATCAATGTGCAAAAATCACAAGCATTCTTATATACCAATAATAGCCAAATCATGAGTGAACTCCCATTCACAATTGCTACAAAGAGAATAAAATACCTAGGAATACAACTCACAAGGCTTGTGAATGACCTTTTCAAGGAGAATTACAAACCACTGCTTAAGGAAATAAGAGAGGACACAAACAAATAGAAAAACATTCCATGCTCATGGATAGGAAGAATCAATATCATGAAAATGGCCATACTGCCCAAATTAAGTATAGATTCAATGCCATCCCCATCAAGTTACCATTGACTTTCTTCACGGAATTAGAAATAACTACTCTAAATTTCATATGGAACCAAAAAAGAGCCCATATAGCCAAGACAATCCTAAGCAAAAAGAACAAAGCTGGAGGCGTGCTACCTGACATCAAACTATACTAGAAGGCTACAGCAACCAAAACAGCATGGCACTGGTACCAAAACAGATATATAGACCAATGGAACAGAACAGAGGCCTCAGAAATAACACCACACATCTACAACCATCTGATCTTCAACAAACCTGACAAAAACAAACAATGGGAAAAGGATTCCTTATTTAATAAACAGTGTTGGGTAAACTGGCTAGTTATATGCAGAAAACTGAAACTGGACCCCTTCCTTACACCTTATATAAAAATTAACTCAAGGTGGATTAAAGACTTAAATGTAAGACCAAAAACCAAAAAAACCACAGAAGAAAACCTAGGCAGTACCATTCAGGAAATAGGCATAGGCAAAGACTTCATGACTAAAACACCAAAAGCAATGGCAACAAAAGCCAAAATTGACAAATGGGTTCTAATTGAACTAAAGAGCTTCTGCACAGCAAAAGGGATTATCTTTCACTCTCCCTCTGTGTTTAGCCTCAATACAAATCTCTTACAAGTTTATCTTTGAGGACTAAGCAGTGAGAGGGGGCAGCATAGTCAGGGACAGCCCCAGCCACCTCTGTCCCAGGTCACAGATGATTCACAAATGCCCTAAAGTTGGCAGATCTTTCTTCCTCTTAGTTTACAAAGCATAGCATTTTTCAAAAGAAATCTTCTCTAGGTATCTCAATGAAAGAGATAAGTGTAAAAGCATAGAAACAAAGAGCAGTTTATACTTCCCAGGATTTTTGTCCTAATGTATCTGAAAATCCAGCCAGGGATCCGTTAGAACAGAGTCATTTACAGAGCCCCTTCCGTGCCTCCCTTTTTTTAAATTCAATTCGCAGAGAATTTTTTCCTCATTCCAGTTTCTGATCAGGGAAAGAATTGGAATAGAATCTCCCATTTATCTAGCAAAAACGGTTCAGTATAGCATTAATTACCTGAGGAAGACAGCAACTATCACTCTTCTCTGAGTATTCACTTAGAGTGCCCACAAAGGTTTTAAATGTTTCTTTGTTCCTTCAGTGAGGTGCTGCTTCTTTCAGTTTTCACAATAGAAACGGCTGTTTTTTTTTGTTTTGTTTTGTTTTTGTTTTTGTTTTGTTTTTTTCTTACAGAGTTAAATAAAATCCAGGAGCTGTTCAGGAGCAAGATGCTTCTGGCTGGGATGCTGAGCATGGTTAAATGATGATGATGATAATAATATCAGCTACCATTTAACCTCCTTGTTTGTACTAGAAACTAACCTATTGATGTGATTTTTTTAATATCTCATTCAATTCTCATAACAATTATATGAAAGTAGTAGTATTATCTTCATTTTACCAATGAGAAACTTAGGAACTTGTTTGAGGTCAGTGAGTAATAGATACTTTATTTAAACGCAGATCTTCTGTGACCTCAAAGCCTATTTAGTCTTTCCACTATTAACAGACTCCAGTGAAGAAAACAGCATTCTAAACCTATTAGTGGGGTGGGCAGAACAATAGATGCTATGTGTTGCATTCTTAGAGCACTTAACCTCATCTGTGTTGACGAAAGGGACCAACTACATAATTTTGCATTTTTCGTTTATTATGTCTTTAGGTACAGATTTCTCTACAGGGTTTAATGAAGAGGAAAACCAAAACTGCCCTTAACACTTGCTTTTAGAAGTTTTCCTCTTTTCACCATTAGTTTATCAGAGTTTTGTTATTTTACAGAAAATTTGGTAGAAAGAAATGGTTTGTTGAATAAAAGCTAATGTTAGATAATGATAAGTGTTGTTAAGGGAACAAAATATAGAAAAATGAGATTAAAGTGTTTTTTTAAATGAGTAATTTCCTCATATTTGATTTTGAGCATTTCATTTTTAATAGCATATTTGTTCAAGAAAAAATTGCATTACCATATTGTAAGCTTGAGTATGTAATATATAAAAGGAAATCCTAATTTTAAATGCTATTCTTTTATACACATCTCTGCTTTCAGAATTAGGGATGTATTTATTATCCTAAGAACATCGCTTTAACTTGCTAACCATAGCTGTAATGACTCTTGGTGATAGAGCCCAAACTTGTTTCTGAAGCTTGGTGCTTTGGGGAAGATGATGATTTCAGAACTGAAAGTTGATGGGAACATGGCTGACAAATGGGAAGTTTATAAGTAAAAAGTCCTAGCAACAAAGAGAGACCTATCCACATCAATATGGGAAAAAAGAATACTGATTTGTTATTGAGTAAACACAACAGACTACGTGCATGTAGACAGCACACAAAGCCTTTGAAGACAGAATGAAATTTCACACAATTTATACAGCAAAGAATAAGAAAATGAAATAACATTTCTCTTATTTCCTCAGTTACATCTCAAGATAGGCTCCTAGATTAGCTCTAAGAGTGTTTATATTTCAAGGGGTTATGAGGTCTGCAACCTTGGAGACATCTTTGCAATGTGAAACTAGAGACTGGGTTTATCTAGACCCTGTGGAGACCATTTGTATCTAATAGGTTAGAGAGAGGACTCAAGCACTTTGTGTTCTCAAGGAGACTCAGGAGGATAAGAGAAGGAAGTTGCCTCCTTTCTCTTCATAAGCAAATAATCTTCTTCTTCTCGTCTTCCTCTTCCTCCTCCTTCTTAAAATTTATGTTTATAACAGGAAGAGTGGAGTTTTTCCCTTTCTTATCTGTGATTCATCCCTTGGACTGGAGTCAAGCTGAAATGAGGGTTGGGGTGGGTATTCTTTAGCTATTTATAATGACATTACATATTCAGTGGCAGCAACAGAAGATGCACTGTCTTAATTTTTGTGAGTTAATTAAGCCATTAGAACAATAAGTGAAAGGATAGACATTGGCACCTCCTTTTATGGAGTTGCGTTACCTGACAGCTTCAAGTTTTATGAACTCAGCCAAGTATGTATAGAAAGCTCTGAGAAGCTAAAATATAGACCACAAAATCTGGGTCACCAGGCACGTAAAAAGTTCTTTATGCTCTCACTCTCTTTATACATAGTTGAATATGCTTGGTTGTCTGGTTTCCCAGTCCACAACAGATTAGATACAATATGGTAAAATACACTATGGTTGGGTAGAGTTGCCCCTAATGACAGCAAATGTGAATGTGATAGTGGAAAATCTGATGTCAATGGGGCTATAAAAGAAAATGACCTATAATTTGAAAGACAGAAACTCTAACGAATATTAAAATATACATTTTAGTACATATTTAATATGTAAAGTGTTTGATAAATACTAGACACTTAGTTAATGTCATGTGTTTTCCTTTTTTCCTCTGCAAGCATTACTGTATTACATCACAGCAAAAAAAAAAAAAAATCAATGTTCATACTATTACTCTTAGTTATGTCTGGGTACTCTGGAAAACAGCAGAGCACTGTGTGTATACATTATTAGTTCTTTTTAACCCAATATGTTAAAACTGAAGTGTATTTTGGTATTTTAAAACATAAACTTAAGTAATTTATAAAATTTAAATATGTCGAGTAATAATAGTAAAATAGCAATTAAAAGCACTTTACACATATTAGTTCATGTAACTTCATTTATTTATGCTGAATTAGATGAAACTCCTCCCATTAGCGCTAGATTACAGTACAGTCATGCATTACTTAACAATGGGGCTGATTGCTGAGAAATGCATTTTTAGGTGATCATCATTGTGCAAATATCACAGAATATACTTACAGAAATCTAGATGGTAGAGCCTACTGCATACCTAGGCTATGTATAACCTATTGCTCTGAAGCTGCAAACCTGTACAGAATGATACTGTACTGAGTACTCTAGGCAATTGTAACATGATATTTGTGTATCTAAACATATCTAAACATAGAAAAGGTACAGTAAAAATATGGTATTATCTTATGGGACCACTGTTGTATAAGTGGTCAGTCATTGACTGGAACATTGTTAGGTGATGTATGACTGTACATTTACCTGGTATTTGTATTGTCATTATTTTTTGTAGAATCTTATTTCACTTTCAAAAATGCACTTTTCTTGAGAACAGGAATCTGTCTGACTAGTACTTAAATTTTTGATCATGTCTTTTGCATAATAGATGCTTAGTAAACTTTTATGAAGTCAATTAATTAAATCTATTGTACAATTCCATTGGCACTATACCTTTCTTGTAATTTATTTTTTAACAGGGTAGGGAAAATAAACTGAAGAGGTTCAGCAGAATAAATACATAAATTAAGCATGGATGGCCAGCTCAATTTAAGTATGACAATATCTGTTATCCCCTGTTGGGAATAAAGTACTGTTTTTTCAGGGAAGTTCAAATGTTCATACAAAAATACCAAGCCTTAACACAGGATTGGATTCAGATTTAAAGTTATCAGTTCACTGACAATCTTGGTTCACAGTTTGGTGCCTGATAATTGAATTGTAGATATAAGATTATTTATAATTACTGCAGTGTTACCCTTCATTTTAATCTGAATTCATTAATTTTACATAATGTCAGTAGTAGGTCAAATTATTGTAACAATGAACTACAGTCCCTAAAAATTATGACAAAAGGAGGCCAGGGTTAATTTTAATTTAGAGTTTTTAGATTTTATGACGTATGTATCTTATATGTGATCAAGGAATCTGGAACTATTGAATGGCCCCTGCTCCAATGTTTCAATTTTAAATCAGCCATTTGTAATCAAAACACAATTATCTGCTTATATGACATATTTCTTATTATGTTCTCAGGCTACTTTCTGAAAACCTGTTATCTAAATAGAGTGGCCTGGAATTGTACTCATCTAAGATTTTGGCCTGAAGAAAGCTGGGAGTGGGCTGGCAACATAGTGATTTTTCTCCTTGTCTTCTAGATTTAGGCCTAGAACAATATTTGATACCAACAAAGGTTGTCAAAGGAATTTGTCTCTCTCACATATTTGTAATCCATTTTTATCTGCCTTATAAGTCATAATACTTCTGGTCTTGGGTCTATACGTGCCAGTCATCATAGAGGCCTAGAACTCTGGTGCTGAGTTTAGATGGACCTGTGTTTAAATCCTACTGCCTCTACCTCTTGATGCTGTATTCCTAGCCAAGTTTCTTAATTCCCCATAGTCTCAGTTTTCTCATCTATAAAACAGATAACAATAGTATCTATTTCATAGGCTTGTCAAGAAGATTAAATGACATAACTCACTAAATATATGATGAGTATTAACATTATAGTGCCCTAAGTCCTTTAATGTGGTATACAGCCAAAGTTTTCAGCTTTACAAATTGCTTCTCTAATCTACTTTTTCCCTGACAAATAATTCATTTCTTTATATAATTCATAGAATTTAAATAGATGTTAAAAGGTAAACAATCTAGCTGCATTAATTTTTACTAAGATGTGAATCACTGGTAACCATAACTCTCCAAGACTTATTTATATTTTAAGAGATATCTATTTTTTGAAATCTGTTAAGTATTGAAAATTTAGGCATGATGATGAATTGAAGTGAAAGCTTTAGACAATATATGTGAAAGGTACATTTGGGGCACATTGCCTTTCAGGTTGGTTGTCATTGCTGAGAG
The DNA here is from genome assembly GCF_009828535.3 of Hylobates moloch. NCBI lineage: Eukaryota > Metazoa > Chordata > Mammalia > Primates > Hylobatidae > Hylobates > Hylobates moloch. The sequence continues at coordinate 79,390,120 of NW_026652286.1, read as the reverse complement.
GCCTATCTTGGGTTTAGTTTGCAGAAGTTTAATCTTTCTATCATATATTTTTTCCTTTTGTACTTTTCCTTCCTAAAATCCTGGATTGGTTCCAGGATCCCTGACAGATACCAAAATCTAAAGATGCTCAAGTTCCTGATATAAAATGGTATAGTATTTGCATGTAACCTTTGCATATAACATATGTATATCATCCTGTATATTTTAAATTATCTATAGATTACTTGGAATATGTAATACAATGTAAATGCTATGTAAATAGTTGCTATACTGTATTTTTAAGGAAATAATGACAAGAAAAAAGTCTATCTGTGTTCAGTGCAGATGCAGTTTATTTTCAAGTAGTTTAAATTCACAATTGGTTGAGTCCATCGATGTGGAGCCCACAGATACAGGGGGCTGACTGTACATTCTCAAAAAACTGAATCATTTGGCAAAGGCAAGGTGACCTACAATAGAGGGAGGAGTTAGAATAAAGGTCAGGTCAGCTGAAGGTTGAGAAAGCAAGAGATGAGAAGCAGTAATGACTGGTTTTATATGAAGCTATGTGTAAGTAGGGGACTGCAACTGATGGGATGTTTATGTTCCCCCAAAATCCATATGTTGAAATTCTAATCCAAATGTGTTGGTATTTGGAGGTGGAGCCTTTGGGAGGTAATTAGGTCATGAGGGTGGAGCCCTCAGGAATGAGATTAGTGCCTGTGTAAGAAAAAGCTAGCTAGCTAGCTTTCTATCATGTGAGGATACAGTGAAAAGTCAGCAGTCTAAAACCTGGAAGAGGGTCTTCACCAAGAACTCGACCCTTCTGGTACCCTGATTTTGGACCTCCAACCTCCAAAACTATGAGAAATAAATGCTGTTTAAGCCATGCAGTTTGTGGTATTTTGTTATAGCAGCCCTAGCTAAGACATGGACTAAATTTATTCCCAAGGTTATAGAAATGAGGAAGTTAATTCACTTAATCTAGGTTTGGACATAGAAGTAGATATGTAATAGCTCATTTAGGTAATTCTGTAGGTAGGATATAGTCCATTTTAAGGGAACATGCCAGTTATTTGGAGATTAGCTTTGTTTTCTAGAAGTGAAAAGCACTATGGGGACTAGTATAAACTGTTCGGTTGAAGTGAAAAGAATGTCCAGATGATGTCTGCATTTCTTATAAAGACACCAAGTAGGGAAGTTGGCAGAGCTCTGCCTTCTACTTTTGGTGCTATAGAGTTTAGAAGAAAGAGTAATGGAAAGAAAAAGGAATGGGGTACACATTACCATGGGTACTCATTTCAGTACAATGCACACTGTGGTGTTGTAATACTTACCCCAGGGACATAGATTAAGGTGCCAGGCTTGCTTCTCAGATACTTAATGGAAATTTTGACTGTCTGCAGAGATAATTTTTTATATTATATTCAAGAAATAATAAACGTAATAGGATATAGAAGAATTTAACTTTCTAGTTACAGAAATATTTTATATACATAGTTTCACTTTATCTTCAAAATTAATCCTTGAAGACAGATAGAACTGATGGTCTTATCTCTGAGTTATAGATAAGGAAAATAAGATTGCCAAAACTCATATAGCTTCAGATTTAGAAAAAAAAAAAAAGGCAGATCTTTTTTATTGTCTGTGGTTCTTTCTGTCATATTACTTACGTAAAATGACGATGAAACAAAATGCCCAGGCTTTTGGGCATGTAAAGAAGGAATAACTTTCTTCTAGCTAACATGTTTTTTTCTTTTTTTTTTTTTTTTTTGAGACGGAGTCTCGCTCTGTCGCCCAGGCTGGAGTGCAGTGGCGCGATCTCGGCTCACTGCAAGCTCCGCCTCCCGGGTTCACGCCATTCTCCTGCCTCAGCCTCTCCGAGTAGCTGGGACTACAGGCGCCCGCCACCACGCCCGGCTAATTTTTTTGTATTTTTAGTAGAGGCGGGGTTTCACTGTGGTCTCAATCTCCTGATCTCATGATCCGCCGCCTCGGCCTCCCAAAGTGCTGGGATTACAAGCGTAAGCCACCGCGCCCGGCCTTTTTTTCTTTTTTTGAGATGGAGTCTTGTTCTGTCACCCAGGCTGGAGTGCAGTGGCATGATCTCAGCTCACTGCAACCTCTGCTTCCTGGGCTCAAGCAATTTTCCTGCCTCAGTCTCCCAAGTAGCTGGGATTATGGGCACCCACCACAATGCCTGGCTAATTTTTGTAGTTTTAACTCTGTCTCCAAAAAAAAAAAAATACAAAAAGAAAAAAATTAGCCAGGTGTGGTGGCACATGTCTGTAGTCCCAGCTACTTGGGAGGCTGAGGTGGGAGGATCACCTGAGCCCAGGAAGTTGAGGCTGCAGTAAGCTGAGGTCACACCACTGCACTCCAGCCTGGGTGATGGAATGAGACCCTGTCACCAAAAATAAATAAATAAATAAATAAATAATAAAAAAGAAAATACAAGAGACCTAAACAGATAAAACACCCTTGAAGTATGAAGGACTAATACTTTCTGATTTCAAATTTTATTTTAAAACTACAGTAATTAAGATAGTGGTCTTAATCGGACAGTGGTACTGCTATAAATATAGATATGTAGGTCAGTGTAATAAAATTGAGTGTTCAAAAATAAACCCTTACCTTTATGGTCAATTAATTGTTGACAAGGATGCCAAGATAATTCAGCAAGGAAAGAATAGTCTTTTTTCAACAAATGTTTTTAGTACAAGTGTCTATCTCCATGTGAAAAAATAAGTTTGGGCAGCTACCTTAAAACATATACAAAAATTAACTCAAAATGGGTTGAAGACCTGGGAGAAAGATCAAGGTGGCTGACTAGAAGTGTCCAACAGTCACCTCCTCCACAAAAAAAAGAACCAAAACAGCAAGGGGATAACCACACATTGAATAGAGTATCTAAGAGAACACTGAAATTCAGCAAGGAAGTGACAGGGACCCTCTGAGGCATAGAGGGAGGGAGAGGGCAGCCAAGCAGCTGGCCTGGCCAGGATCGGTTTGAATGAGGAAGGTGTCTTCATTGTGGGGAAAAGGTAGGTGAGAAATCCCCAGCCATCCACTTCCCCACCAAAGATGGCTGGTAATACTAGCCACAAGACAGCCACTCAGCACTCACAGGCCCTTAGCCTAGTATAGGGAGCTGCCTAGGGTCTGTGCAAGTGAATTGTTCCAGAGAGGGAACTTACACTGGCTCCCACTCACTCCCCGAGACCAAAGCAGCTGCAGCATGGAGCCACTTTGAGAACCCAACTTCCACTAGACTGCATTATTCCCTGAGGCCCAACAGGCCTTGCATTTTCACATCCCCAAAGTCCCACTTATATCCCCTGTATTCACGTAGAAAGCTGCAACATCACAATGATAGCTAAATCTGGCATTGTGGCTTGGTCCCCAGGATTCTGGCCTATGCAGTGCACTACACCCTGGAGAACAGGTGGTATAGCACACCAGGGTGGCTGCCCCCCGTACAAAAGGAACTGATACTCCCCAGAGCCTTAGAGCTGCCTGTTCTGGGCTGCTGCAACTGAGAACAACCTCCTCCCCTCCACTCCAACTTCACAACTGTGTGCACCTTCATAGGGCCTGAGGACAGGACTTCCATAGGCAGTACTGTCTCCAGTGCCCACATACATCCTCTAGATACCTGCATATTGGCCTGCCCCACTCATAGCTGCCACCACTACCACCTGCTCATCCATCCGGGGCCCTGAGGGCAGGCCTGCCCTGATCGCCACTGTTGATGCTTGTGCATGCTGTCCAGGAGCCTGAGGGTTTGTCTGCCTTACATAGTACTACCCCACTTTGCCTGCATGCACTATTTTGAAGCCTGAGGATCAGTCCATCCTTCTCACCACCACATGCACCGTTGTCCACTAGCCAGAAGACTGAGGACAGGCCTACCATGTTCATTGCCACTGGCATATGCCTACCTGCTGCCATCTGCTGTGATGGTCACTGCCACTGCACATGTGCACTTCCCAGGCCCCCAGAGACAGGCCACTCAACCTGCTGCTGTACTCCTCATTTAGGCATTCCATCCAAGATCCTAGGGACTGGTCTGCCCAGCCTACAAACACTACTTCTGGTGTCTTCACTCCCATGGGCCCAAGGCTGTCCTGCCACTGCTATTGTCACTGCCAGTGCTATGCACACTGTCCAGTGGCCCAAAGACATGCCAACCTGGCCCTCCTCAGCTACCACTAATGCCCAAGCATGCTGCCTGGGGCTTGAGGATCAGCCTACCTGGGTCACCCCACAGCCATTACTGGTGCCGGTGTATACTACCCAAGGGCCCAAGGACTGGCATGCCAAGTTTACCAGCAACATCACTCATGCCCAAGGACCAGCCCACCTGGTGACCTTGTTTCCAGCAAGTCCTTGTCACAGCTGCCAGCAACAACTGCAGCCAATGTCAACTGAGGAACTCACTGATACTGCTCACATTCATTACAGCCAAAGAAATCATACAGAGACTGCACTACTGCACCTTCACAGAATAAAAGCCAAACACCCTACTGAACAAACAATAAAGATCTACTTACAGGGAAAAAAATCTTTCCTAACTAAAGTCAGTCCATAAAATTGGAACAAGCGACTATTAAGACAGATGCAGAGGTATCAACATAAGGACACAAGAATGAAAAAGCAAGGAAACATGACACTTACAAAGGAACATACTTTTTCAGTGACAGATCCTACAGAAAGAAAAGTCTATTAAATGTCTGAAAAAATTCAAAATAATGATCTTAAGGAAACTTAGTGAGATACAAGACAACACAGATAAGCAGTATAAAGAACTAAGAAAAATAATTTATGATCTGAATGAGAAATTTGACAGAGATAGATGTAAGAAAGAACCAAACAGAAATTGTAGAACTGAAGAATTCAATGAATTTTTAAAAATACAATTGATATCTTCAACAGTAGACTAGATCAAGCAGAAGAAATAATTAAACTTGAAGGTAGATCTTCCAAAATAACCCAGCCCCAATAAAAACAAAAAGCCAAAAAAATTTTAAAAAGCCAAAAGAAAATAAAAGGAATGAAGAACATCCATGTGACACATGGGATGCTATAAAGTAAACAGATATATTTGGATTTTCGGAAGGAGAAAAGATGGGCAAAGCTGTAGAAAACCTATTTAATGAAATAATAACTGAAAATTTCCCAAGTCTTTTGAAAGATATAGACATCCAGATACAGAAAGATGAGATTCCTAAACATATTTCATCTAAAAATATCTTTTCTGATGTATGTTTTAGTCGAACAGTCAACAGTAAAAGAGAATTCTACAAACAGCAAGAGAAAAGAGTTCAGTTACATGTAAGGGAAGCCATATCAGACCAACAGCAGATTTTCCAACAGAAGTCTGACAGCCCAGGAGAAAAGAGAATGATCTATTCAAAGTGCTGAAAGGAAAATACTGCCAGCCAAAACTCCTATATCCAGCAAAGCTGTCTTTCAAACATGAGGGAGAAATAAATCCGTCAAAACAATTCCAAAGAATCAAATAGAAGGAAATTCTTCCTAACTCATTATATGACACCAACATTACCCTTATGCCAAAAGCAGGCAAGGACACAAGAAAAAAGAAAAATACAGGCCAATATTCCTGATGGACAAAGATGCAAAACTCCTCAACAAAATCTAGCAAACCAAACCCAATTTCACATCAAAATGATCATTTACCATGATCAAATAGGAATCCCAGAGATTCAGTGATTGTTCAACATACACAACTCAATAAATGTGATATGTTACTTCAATAGAATGAAGGACAAAAGCCAAATGTTCATTTTACTAGATGCAGAAAAAGCGTTTGATAAAATTCAGCATCCCTTCATGTTAAAGACTCAACAAATTAGGCACAGAAAGAGCATCCATCAATATAATAAGGGTCATATATGACAGACCCATGGCTAACATACATACTGAATCGGGAAAAGCTGAAAGCCTTTCCTCTAAGAACTGAGACAAGACAAAGATGTCTGCTTTCACCACTCTTATTCAACATAGTACTGGAAGTCCTAGTCAGAGAAATCAGGAAAGAGAAAGAAATATAAGGTATCAAAATTGGAGAAGAGGAAGTCAAATTTTCCCTCTTTGCAAACAACATGATCTTGTTTATAGGAAAACCGAAAGACCCCGTAAAAAAAATCTCTTAGAAGTGATACACGAGTTCAGTAAAATTGCATTTCTACACACCAATAATGAACTAGCTGAAAAAGAAATCAAGAAAACTATGCCATTTACAATAGCTACAAAAAATACCTAGGAATAAATTAAACAAAAGGGGTGAAAGATTGCTATGATGAAGACTATAAAACACTGATTAGAGAAATTGAAGAGGACTCAAACAAATGGAATGACATCCTTGCTCATGATTGGAAGAATTAATATTGTTAAAATGGCCATACTACCCCCCAAAATTTTCAGATTGAATGCAATCTCTATCAAAAATATTAATGACATTCTTTCCAGAATTTGAAAAAATATCCTAAAATTTGTATGGGACCCTCAAAGACCCTAATTGTGAAAGAAATACTGAGCAAAAGATCAAAGCTGTAGGCATCACACCACCTGGCGTGGTGTGATTCAAAGTATACTACAAAGCAATAGTAATCAAAATAGTACGCTATTGGTATAAAAACAGACACATAGATCAATGGAACAGAATGGAGAAGTAAATCCACATATTTACAGCCAACTGACTTTCAATAAAGGATCCAAGAACATACATTGGGTAAAGAATACACTCTTCAATAAATAGTGAAGGGAAAACTGGATATCCATATGCAGAAGAATGAAACTGGACCCCTCTCTCTCACCATAGACAGAAACCAACTAAAGATGGAGTAAAGGCTTAAATGTAAAATGAAAATGATAAAACCAATAGAAGAAAGCATAGGGGAAACACTTCAGGACATTAGTGTTTGTAAATATTTTATGGGTAAGACTTTAAAAGCACAGGTGAGAAAAAAGAAATATAGGTAAATGGCATTATATTAAACTAAAAGCTTCTGCACAGCAAAGGAAACAATCAACAGTTATGAGACAACCTGTAGAATGGGAGAAAATATTTGCAAACTATTTATCCAACAAGGGCCTAATACACAGACTATACAAGGAACTCAGACAACTCAACAGCCAAAAAAAAAAAAAAAAAAAAAAGAAATCACCCAATTAAAAAGTGGGCAAAGAAACTAAACAGACATTTCTCAAAGGAAGGCATACAAATGGCCAACAAATATATGAATAAAGCATTCAACATCACTAATTGTTAGGGAAATGCAAATCAAACCACAATGAGAGATGTCACCCCAGTTAGAATGGCTATTATCAAAAAGACAAAAAATAACAAATGCTGGCAAGGATACAGAGAAAAGGAAACTCCTATACATTGTTGGTAGGATGTAAATTAGTATAGCCATTATGGAAAACATCATGGAGGTTTCTCAGAAAACTATAAATAGAACTGCCATACAGTTTAGTAATCCCACTGCTGAGTATTTATCCAAAGCTCGTGAAGTCAGGATATTAAAAAGATGCTGACACTCTCATGTTTATTACAGCACGATTTACAATAGCTAATATATAGAATCAACCTAAGTGTCAATCAATGGATGAATGGTTAAAGAAAATGCAGTACATATACACAATGAAATAAAAAAAGAATGCAACAGTGTCATTTGCAACAACATGAATAAGCCTGGAGGACATTATATTAAACACAACTAATCAGGCATAGAAAGATCAGTAACCACATGTTGTCACACATATGTGGGTGCTAAAAAAACATTTTGAGCTTATAGAAATAGAGAGTAGAATTGTGGGTGCGGTTGGGAAGAGTAGGGGATAGAGAAAGATGGGACGAGGTTAGTTAACAGATACAAAAATTACAGCTAGATAGGTAGAATGGGTTCTGGTGTTCTGCAGCACTTTACGGTGAATATGGATAACTATAATTTATTGTGTCTTTTCAAAAGGCTAGCTGAGAAGATTTTGAATGTTCACAACACAAAGTAATAATAAATGAGGTGATTGATACACTTGTTACCCTGATTTGATCATTACCCATTGTACACACATATTGAAATACCATTCTACATTCCATAAATATATACAATTATTAAATGTCAACTAGAAAAAGAGAAAAAATGGATTGTAGACCTAAATGGAGAACTCGATTGATATTAATAAATCTCTTAGAAGGAAACATGGGAATATGGTTCCATTTATATGAAACATCAGAATGGGCAAATCTGTGAAGACTAGATTAGTAGTTTGCCTATACTGAGGCAGGGAGGGAGAGAAATGAAGACTGCTAATGGAATACAAAGTTTCTTCATGGGGTGATGAAACTATTCTAAAAGGGTTTATGATGATGATTCTGTAATTCTCTGAATCATCTGTAAAATCCACTGAATTGTATACTTTGAATGAGTTAATTCTATGGTATGTTAATTGTATCTAAATAAAACTATTAAAAGTAAAGACAAAGGGGCCTCTTCACCTATATTATGTTCTCCTTCCTGTGACTGTTTTCCCTAAATTCTTTCCAAGATAATGCTCAGTTTGGATGGAATACTTGTTCTCCTTTTGCTGAAATTTTCAGGTAGGTTTGGTGGTTTTCCATTAGATATTTTTCAAAAGAGTGTCTTAAATGGGGGTTACCTTTTCCTTTGGAACATTATAAAATGTTTATATAAACAGAGCTGTAGATATATAATAAAAGATTTAAAATTCAGTTATAGAGCTGGGAGAGGGCTCAAATTACATTTTATAGCTCGTGTTTTTCTACATTATTCCTCAAAATACACTCAATCAAATATATTTACCAAAATAACTATGTACTAGCTTTCAAATCCAACAGCTTAAACCACAAAACACTAATTGCTACCTCCTTTGAACCTCTGTAATACTTCTTTTTCTATAATTTGCTTATAATTACCATATGCAGGCTTGTATAAAGTTAAATATATATGTTTATATATTACATATATAATATATGTAAAATAATAATTTGCATATTATATGTATTTAGCTTAATTTATAAATTGTACATCAATAGACGAAAGCTTTTTAAAGTTTCCTAAAGACCTAATGCAGTTCAGTACATATATGAGCTATTAATAAGTGTTTCTAGTTGGGTAGTAGATAATGCCAGTGTCTATACCAGAGAGAAGGGGTTGAACATTAATGTGAGTGGCTTTTATCAGTAATCCAGAAAATTATAGAATGGCACCTTGTATAGTCTGCGTATTAGTCCCTTGTTGGATAAATAGTTTGCAAAGATTAAAGGTACTTTATACGATCTTACAGGGCTCATCAGTTACTAGCTCATTTTTGTACAGAAAATGGTAGCTCTATGAAATAGAATTGGCTTAGAAGACTTTGACTTACTGGAATTCTAAATAAAATTCAAAACGTAACTTTTCCTCTCACACATTTTTACAATGTTAAAAACAAATGCTGAAAATACTTCATTTAGTACAAGTATTCCACATGTGCAAGATGCAATATAGCAATAAGATGGAATTTTCAATAAATGACTAAACATTCAAATAAGCATCTTTCATAGGAGGTCCTTGGCAGGCAGCACACTTTTCCCACTAATGCTGCTGTTATAAAATCATTTTTGGAGCTGTTCTTTTGGAATGTCTGTCCTTCTCTCAAAGCCAGTGTACAAACTATATGAATAAACAATTTTGGTACTTTTCCATCATAATTGTTTATAACCAAAATTATAATACTCCAGTTAGTCAACCACTTCATTCTAGGGTTAGCTCACTTTGGGGTGCTTCCAAAATTATATCCACTGTTAAAAGAAGAAGATATGCTACCATTTTCAGTTTTTAAAAATGGATTTTGAGCTTTGCAATATCACTATAACAAATGTGTATCTTGGTTCATTGCCAGGCACATGTTTATCCAATCAAATGTTGGTTTAATGAGTGAATGAATTAATATAATTTTTCTGTTACGTTAAAGAGAGTACATCTTTAGCAATATCTGTATGTTTCTGAAAAATCAATTATTTCATATTCACAGTTTGCATATACTGATTGTGTGCTTATGCTTGCTGTTTGAACTCTTTTTTTTCTGCTCATGGCTTTTGACCTATTTATATTGACATATATTCTGTTGATTTTTATATACCTCTAATTGCAAAAATAAAAATTGAACAACATGTAAAAGGAAACTTGCTCCAGCATTTTCACCAGCTTTCCATGCCTTCTGTGTTACGATTGGTAGAGCTCTGTGATGTCTTCAGCCTGTTTTCAAATTTCTGCCTGATAAACATCATTGGGCCCACAGATCTAAATCCATTAAGTTACTTTAAGTAATCAGTGTCCAGATCCTTCCTTATTTGGTCATGGTGTTTTGCACTCTTATTGCAGTGGCTGCTTTTCTGGTCCTTTGTAGAAACAGAGATTTTCTGGAGTCATTTATAATGTTCTTGCTCTCCCCATTTAATACATTGGGTTACATTTCTAATTTAAAAAAAGCATTTCTCATTTCTTTTAGTGTTTCTCAAAACTTGCTTTTTATTAATGTTTTGGTCTGTCCTTTCTTTAGCCTCTTATCCCATGAATAAATAAGTACATAATGTTGAAAAAGAAGGAAATACAATGGATTTAAATACCTTTCAAAAATTGCTAGGGCTCAGCCTCTACAGACTCAAATTTTAATTAATAGTTTACTTTTTTTTGTGCCACTGAAGTTTACTAAGGAATATATAATGAAACATCACCTTTTCAGGAAGCTTCCACTAATGGAGCTCAGCTGAAATGCCCTCTCCTTCCTTTGTCCCCAGGGCTTTGTGGCTTTGTTTATTTTGCCTCATCTTGCAGTAATTTGTGTATAGTTCTTGGTTGTTTTAAACAATAATAATAGCAATGATTGCTATGGGTTAAGCATTTCCTTTGGGTCAGATACTTGATATGTAAGATCCTATTTATTTCTTACAACTATCTTACAGCAAAGATATTATTATCGTCTTCATTTTATCATGTCATTTTATCACATATAGAATCATATAGATATATATGTGAGTATATATATAAGCAGAAACAATCCTTATAAAAACCACAATTTTATATATATATATATATATATTTTTTTTTTTTTTTTAGTTTTGCAATATCGCTATAACAAATGTGTATCTTGGTTTACTGCCAGGCAGATATTGAGTATCCAATTAAATATTGGTGGAATGAGTGAATGGATTTATATAATTTTTCAGTTATATGTGTAACAATGGTTTTTATAAGGATTGTTTCTGCTCATAATGAGAATTCGAGCAAATTATTCTGTACAAAATAAACCTGGATTACATTTTCCTCCTCAGAACCTTTTATTTTCTTATATCTAATCCTCTTGTTAGGGACATTTGAAATTGGCCTCTTTTTGGTCCCTTGAGACTTACTTTATTTCTGCATGGTGCCTATAGTATTTTTAATTTAATATTGAAGTTTAATAACCTTTTCCCCTGATACATGGTGTGCCATTTCTATCTTACTATTGAATTCTCTATTTCACAGAGACGTTCCTGTATTATATCTTTGAATAATTTTCTATTTCATTTGTTTAGTTCTCTACTTTAGGAAAATAAGAGGAAAATATGAAATGGTTGGATGCTAAGTAGATATTAGACATTATAAGAAGCAAAGATGAAGGAAAGGTATCAGATGTACAGTTCAGAACAAGTAGTGTCGAAGAGGTCAGAGAATGTCTGGGAAACCCAATCAAAATGTTTCCCCTAAAGATCTCCGTATTGTGTCAGCCATCATAGACTCCCTACAATAGTACAGATAGAGCACTGCTCCTTCTTAATCGTTTTTTAAGTATTTAACCCGCATTTAGTGTGTATTTACCATGTGCTAAGTCCTGTAAAGACAAAAGATATTAATGCTTTAGTTTAAAATCTAGATTTTTTTCCACCAACTTTGGATTTTAAAAAGTTTTAAGCTTCCAGAAAAGTTGGAAACTAGCAAAATGTTAAAACAAATCTAGATTCGCTGATTACTCTTTAAAATTAAATTCCACTGTCTTCTAAAATTTCAGCATGTATCTCCAAAGAAGATGATTCATCTACACAGTCACAATATCCCCCAAAACTAACTTTGAAAGTATATTACCAAAAATGTAATTTATATTCACATTTTCTCAACAATTTTATTTATAGATTGTCTCTCCTAGGATCCAATTGAGTATTACACATTGCATTTAGTTTTCATGTTTCTTTAACATCCTTTATTCTAAATAGTGTCCCCTTCTTGTTTTCACAATCTTAACATTTTTTACAGTTCTACAATCTGAATTTTTCTGACTGTTTCCTCATGATTAGATTAGATTAAATGTGTTTGGCAAGAACTGTATCAATTAAGTGGTACAAAATAGTAGTTTATCCTATTCTTTGTAATGTTATCTTAAATTACTTAGTTAAGGTTTTGGCTGTAAATCTTTTCATTGAAAGGATAACTTTCATTTGGTAATTAACAAGTTATCTGTAGGGTGACACTTTAGACCATGTGAACATACCCTGTTTTCCAACAACTTTTCACTGAATGGATTTAGAAATCACTAATGATCCTTGCCAGAATCAATTGTATTAGTGGTGGCAAAATGGTGACTTTCTAATTCTGCTCCTAATCTTCTTAAGCACAACTATGGCCTCATTAAGGTAGCTATCCCAAATTTTCTGGGCCTCTTTTTTTTAAAACTATCTGGTAGATACAGTGAGATCTCTTTTACAAAAAAGAAGTAAGTACAGTGTTAAATGTCTAATGAGCATCGGGAGCACAAAAAAATTGTACCTACATTGACTTGCTCTTTAACTTCTTCCAATATGGAAGAGATAGTCAATGAGCACCTGAGTGATCTTTCAGGAAAGCAAAGAAAATCCACGTAACATGTTTGTCTCTAGCACTCATCCTTGGATATGTCTCCTTTCCTTCATGTAAACAGTTAAGAAACACCCAGTTGCAAATATAAAACTCATTCTGAAAGAAGAGGGGGAGCAATACTGTAAGGACTTCAAATTTACTACTCTATTATTGGAAAATGGAGCGTTTTTTTTTAAGTCAGCCTCAGGGATTTTTGTTAGTTTTTTTGTTTTATTTTAATTAAGAAGAAAACATTACTTCTATGAAACATAAGCCATTTGTTTTTTATATACTTGGCCTGGGGTGGGCTCTGGACATTGATAATATTTCAAAACATCTCCAGGTGATTCTAATATACAGCCAGGGTTGAGAAATTTTTGAAGAACAGGTAACTCCAACTTGAAAGATGGGTGGAATTAGGACATGTGGAGATTGCCGGAGGTAACTTTAGGTGAAGGAAATAACATAAGCAAAGATTAACCTACTGATGGCAAGGATTTGCCATTCTTTGCCACAAATGAAGCCTTTTTTTTCTGTTATGTTTACCTGAAAGGTAACTGGAAAAATGATGCCTTAAAGTTCACTCACTTGTGTTGTGAGAATCACAGGCAAAAGCATTTCTGTGATATTAGAGAAGAGTAAGATATTGTTCTTGATAACATCCTGCCACTTATCATTTATAGCACAATAAGCCCTTCCACTCCGATTCTGTTAGGCCTATCCATGGCAAGATATTAAACAAAACAGGATTTATTGAAAATATGTCTGATAATAGCAATGATATTGAAAAAGAGCAAAACAGTACAATCCTGGTTTTTATGTTTCTGCTTTGACCACAGGCTTAAAACGTGTATTTCAAGCCTGTAAATATTGCTTGTGAGACACAAGAAACATAAATATTTTGAAGGAATAGTAATTAAGAGCAGTGAGTCACAGTTAGCTACCAGATGAAAAGAATAAACCCAACTTTGTCAGGGCCTCAGATCAGAGTAAGGTTTCAAGTTTGATATCCACTGAGAAGAGCCAAATTGAAGATGAATATGAGTAAATATTGATGATCCATACTACTGAATTTGTCTGGTGATAAATGTTTCTTAGGCATTGCACATATTCCGAATTCATAAATACATATACTACATAAAAACATGGAAAAAAACCCTTCAGAAATGTTTTGCTGTATTATATTTTCAGAAAGGCACAAGTTTTAGAGAAATCATATAAGCAGAATGGCAGACAGCATGGGCCATATTTCCATGTCAAAAGTAAATTGAAAATCTAAATTAGTACCTGAGGTTAAAAATACTTATGTCCACAGATTCCAGAATACAAAGGAAAAGTAATGCCAGCCAAATCTGAAACATAAACAACTACAAGTTTTCTTTGTATTTGCAAATATTGCCTTGGAACTCTGTATAAGAAGATGCTTACTTCATAAACATACATGTGCAAGTGTCTTTTTCATATAATGACTTCTTTAAGAGTGCCCTCCAATGATATGAGGAGATGCTGACCAATGTTACACCTCATTTCCTGAAAGTTTCTAGGTGCTCTATGATGGATCCTATGGTGCTGAGAGTCAACAATCTTTGTAATAATAAATAGGAGATTTTTCTCACAATTTTCAAAGTAATGTGACATTAAAAATAAGGATAAGAAGGAGAAACAGAAAAAAGAATCAGTAAAGTAATAAGAATAATTAGTATGGTGTCAGGAGAACTAAATTCTAATTGTGTCTCTGTCACCAACTAGCTAGAAACTTTGGGTAAACCATCTTACCTATTGATTTCACTTGCAAAATGAACATTAGGCTAGTATTTCAATAAAATCCAAATGTTTGAAGAAACAGAACCTTTATCAGTAAAGTATAGTATAGAAAACTTTCTTTCCTCCACTTTTACAGTTAAACTATTCCTGAAGTTCTAACCCTTTTTCCTATTCTTTACTTTCGTATGCTTTTAATTTCAACTTCTCCCACTTGCTGTTACACCCTAATATATCTAATATATCTCTACAGGTGTATTTCCCTGCCTTTCAGTAGCCCTCTGTGTTCATCCACTTTTTAATTTAATTTTTTATTTTTTTATTTCAATAGGATTTTGGGAAACAGGTGGTGGTTGGTTACATGAATAGATTTTGGTGCACCCATCACCCAAGCAGTGTACACTGTACCCAGTGTGTAGTCTTCTATTTCTCACCACTCCCACCCTTTCCCCTGAGTCCCCAAAGTCCAGTGTATCATTTCGTTTTATTACTTTTTTCTTAAAAATATTCAGATATTGTATCTTATTACTCCTTTAAGCTACTCATCCATTCTACATGTTTTCCTTAGAAACTTTTCAAAATGGTAGCAATTGTTTTCACAAGCAGAGCCTTACGGGAATTTTTACATGTGTGGAAGAACATAATAAATTTGGAATTTGCTGATGATTTAACTTTTAAAAATAAATAAATAGGACCTTTTTCTCCCTTGAATGAACTCTTACTTGGAATCATAATATGTAAACAAATGAAGGCAAAGATGCAGGAGAAGTCCTTGAGTCCTACCGTTTCAGCCTTTCCCATCTTTATGAGACTGACATGGCACTGCCACAGACACCCAAGGGCCTTGCTACTCAAAGTGTGGTCCAGGAATCAGCTGCATCAACTGGTTAGGGATACAGACTCTCAGAAGCTTATTAGAGAATCACAAGCTCCAGTGGTACCTACTAAATCAAAATCTACATTCTAACAGGCCCCTCCCACCCACCACCCTCCTTCATTCCTCCCCACCCCCTTTTTACTCACTACCATGATCCCTTTCACACTAAAGTTTGAGAAGCTCCGCTCTAGATACAGATGCAACTCCATTTGAAAAGTAACTACTGGACTAGTTAACTCAGAGGTGAATGACGTTCATTTTGTCCTTTCACACACCACACTGACTGATTCTCAGCTGGAAGCCCAGTGTGCAAGAAGAACAAGAAATAGTGGCACTAATGCCATTTTTAGAGTCTTATAGAAATATGGGAATATAGAATGTAGGGTTTTATTTTATTTAGTAGACAGTCCATTGCTCTGTTTATTCTACAACATTGACTCAAAGAAAGGGACTATATAGTGGCCTTTATGTATATCAGCATATCAGTCAGGGCCCCAGCAGGAACTTAATGGCACGCTCAATGGGAGACTTCTTAACAAAGTTGTGGGCAATCTTAAGGAAACCACTAAGGGATGGTGAAGCCCCTAGGGACTAGCAATGGTAGGAACAACTAACACTGTTAATCTTGATGGAGCAAGGGAAGGGATGGAACCTAGGGAAAGCTTTAACGGTGGGAAGGGCCCACTGTGGGATCTCTTGCCTTAGGTGGAAGAATACAGCCACTGCCAAATCACAGATCAGCAGAGAACAAACCAAGAAAATGAATAAACCAGACTTTCTCTCCTCTCCCACTCTGGTCACCTGCCATCGTTTACCATTGGCCATACCCATCTGGAAACTAGAGTGCAGGGGAATGATTTGATGCAGTCCAGAAAAGTCATCTTCCTGGGGTACAGAGCAGGGTCAGAAGGTGGAAGGTGATTCTGAAGAGGAAATTCAGAATATCTAACATGATAAATAGTTAGATTTGTAAATAGGGGGAAAAAAGGTAATAAAGTAAAATTCTAATGGAACGGTTTCATTTGCTTGTTTTGTTTGCATAAATGTTCATACACATATATGTTCATACACATATATTAAGCACAAGGGGGAATTTCTAAGACATAGTGAGATGTAGCAGAAAATGTGTACTTTGAAGAGACTTTATACTTTCTTCTGTTGTGGGAAGTTTTAGATAAGAGTATGTTGTTAATCTCTATTTATCTAGCACATACCCTTTTGTAGGCACTGCTAAGGACACTAAAGTATAAAACATGGTCCCTCCCTCAGAGAGCTATGATATTGGTTGAAGGGCAAAAATATAAAATATGTTTATAATATGCACATGGAATGGAATGCTTTATTTCATTCATTCAGCCAATATTTATTAAGCGCCTGCTATATACCAGGCAATGTCTTTGAGTCAAGTCAGAAATTCAAAACAAATTCCCTGTCCACAGGGAATTTGTAATCTTGTTTGAAAGATGGACTTTAATTACACAATTCAAGCATGATAAGTGTTTTGAAAAGAGAAATATGGAGTTTTTTAAGGAATTTATATCAAATACACCTAACTTATATTGGGGAGCCAAACAAGCCTCCTTGAAGCATTTAAGAAGTATAAGTAGGAAGTTATTCAGGTATAGAGTAAGGTGAAGGGCAGCTGGGGGGCAGTGGAGATGAGGGTGTTTGCAGGAGTGTACTAGTAGAAGGGCAGAGAAGATCACGTGTTCAAAAGGCCCAGGGAGAAAAGAGATCACGGTGTATTTAACAAAGTCAAAGTAATCTATTATAACTAGAGCAGAAGGTAAAGGGAGTGTGGTGTTGTCCTTTATCCTATAGCACTAGAAAGGTATTAAAATATTCTAAGTAAATGAATCACTCCATCAAATGGAAAAATTATGAATATAAAATTTGGACTTCTATTATTACCATTTTGAACTAAAACTTTATGTTGATGTGTTTATTTCTAAAGTTTTTCTGAGAAATAAGCACAAGAATGAATTTCTCTCAAAATTTTTTCCAAAGTTTATTTTTCACTTCTAATTTAAGAAAATAGTTGAATTGTTCCGAATTTTCTCTCATGTTTTGCTGTATATTAAAGTAATAACATCTTTTAAAAGGAAATTGGTAAGTGTTCTTTATTAGCAATTTTATAAAGATAGAACCATTTTAAATTGATTGTTGCCAAAAGTAGGATACAAAAAGTATCACAGAATTATGTGAATAATTAGGAAATAAATTTTACTCCTCTTTATGTGTATGTATGTGTGTATTCTTACTGCTGGAATTTCTTAATCTCTTTGTCAGCAATGGCATTTGCTTTCAAACTTCTTCATCTACTGCCTCAGCTTACTGATACTTCTATATCAATATAGTTACTTTGCCTTTCTGGAGAAGGTAAATCACGACCAATACGTATTTCTTTGAATTCCAGCCAAGCAAAAAGGACATGCAGAGTCCCTCTTGAGCTGGAAGGGTTTATGCAGACGGTGTCATTTCATACAAACATGTATTGTCAAAACCCATCATAAGATCACTGTCAGAATTACTGGGGATCCTGTCAATCATATGTTTCTCCATGTTATTATTTTTCCAAGTATCTTCTTTCACCACTACAGTAGCCCTGATGGATATTAACACAGAGAAAAAGAATAGTGCAATCAATAGTGCTTCTTTTCTTCCAATAACAATACCGTCATTTTTGGCACAGATGAGAGAGAACTTATTTCTTAGGTGAATGTATAGCTGGATGGACACAACTGAAGGAATGATTTCTTAACCAGCTTACAATGTCATATTTTCAAACTTTATGGATTCAGTGGCTCATGTTAAATTATTTTACAGTAGACAATTTTCTTCTTATATATATATACGTATATTATACTTTAAGTTCTAGGGTACATGTGCACAACATGCAGGTTTGTTACATATGTATACCTGTGCCATGTTGGTGTGCTGCACCCATTAACTCGTCATTTACATTGGGTAAATCTCCTAATGCTATCCCTCCCCCCTCCCCCACCTCACAACACGCCCTGTTGTGTGATATTCCTCTTCCTGTGTCCAAGTGTTCTCATTGTTCAATTCCCACCTATGAGTGAGAACATACGGTGTTTGATTTTTTCTCCTTGCGATAGTTTGCTGAGAATGATGGTTTCCAGCTTCACCCATGTCCCTACAAAGGACAAGAACTCATCCTTTTTTATGGCTGCATAGCATTCCATGGTGTATATGTGCCACATTTTCTTTTTTTTTCTTTTTTTTATTATCATACTTTAAGTTTTAGAGTACATGTGCACAATGTGCAGGTTTGTTGCATATGTATCCATGTGCCATGTTGGTGTGCTGCACCCATTAACTCATCATTTAGTATTAGGTATATCTCCTAATGCTGTCCCTCCTCCCTTCCCCCACCCCACAACAGTCACCGGAGTGTGATGTTCCCCTTCCTGTGTCCATGAGTTCTCATTGTTCAATTCCCACCTATGAGTGAGAACATGCGGTGTTTGGTTTTTTGTCCTTGAGGTAGTTTACTGAGAATGATGATTTCCAGTTTCATCCATGTCCCTACAAAGGACATGAACTCATCCTTATTTATGGCTGCATAGTATTCCATGGTGTATATGTACCACATTTTCTTAATCCAGTCTATCGTTGTTGGACATTTGGGTTGGTTCCAAGTCTTTGCTATTGTGAATAGTGCTGCAATAAACATACGTGTGCATGTGTCTTTATAGCAGCATGATTTATAGTCCTTTGGGTATATACCCAGTAATGAGATGGCTGGGTCAAATGGTATTTCTAGTTCTAGATCCCTGAGGAATCGCCACACTGACTTCCACAATGGTTGAACTAGTTTACAGTCCCACCAACAGTGTAAAAGTGTTCCTGTTTCTCCACATCCCCTCCAGCACCTGTTGTTTCCTGACTTTTTAATGATGGCCACTCTAACTGGTGTGAGATGGTATCTCATTGTGGTTTTGATTTGCATTTCTCTGATGGCCAGTGATGATGAGCATTTTTTCATGTGTCTTTTGGCTGCATAAATGTCTTCTTTTGAGAAGTGTCTGTTCATGTCCTTCGCCCACTTTTTGATGGGGTTGTTTGTTTTTTTCTTGTAAATTTGTTTGAATTCATTGTAGATTTTGGATATTATCCCTTTGTCAGATGAGTAGGTTGTGAAAATTTTCTCCCATTTTGTAGGTTGCCTCTTCACTCTGATGGTAGTTTCTTTTGCTGTGCAGAAGCTCTTTAGTTTAATGAGATCCCATTTGTCAATTTTGGCTTTTGTTGCCATTGCTTTTGGTGTTTTAGACATGAAGTCCTTGCCCATGCCTATGTCCTGAATGGTATTGCCTAGGTTTTCTTCTAGGGTTTTTATGGTTTTAGGTCTAACACGTAAGTCTTTAATCTATCTTGAATTAATTTTTGTATAAGGTGTAAGGAAGGGATCCAGTTTCAGCTTTCTACATATGGCTAGCCAGTTTTCCCAGCACCATTTATTAAATAGGGAATCCTTTTCCAATTGCTTGTTTTTGTCAGGTTTGTCAAAGATCAGATAGTTGTAGATATGTGGCATTATTTCTGAGGGCTCTGTTCTGTTCCATTGATCTATGTCTCTGTTGTGGTACCAGTACCATGCTGTTTTGGTTACTGTAGCCTTGTAGTATAGTTTGAAGTCAGGTAGCGTGATGCCTCCAGCTTTGTTCTTTTGGCTTAGGATTGACTTGGCGATGCGGACTCTGTTTTGGTTCCATATGAACTTTAAAGTAGTTTTTTCCAATTCTGTGAAGAAAGTCATTGGTAGCTTGATGGGGATGGCATTGAATCTATAAATTACCTTGGGCAGTATGGCCATTTTCATGATATTGATTCTTCCAACCCATGAGCATGGAATGTTCTTCCATTTGTTTGTATCCTCTTTTATTTCGTTCAGCAGTGGTTTGTAGTTCTCCTTGAAGAGGTCCCTCACATCCCTTGTAAGTTGGATTCCTAGATATTTTATACTCTTTGAAGCAATTGTGAATGGGAGTTCACTCATGATTTGGGTCTCTGTTTGTCTGTGATTGGTGTACAAGAATGCTTGTGATTTTTGTACATTGATTTTGTATCCTGAGACTTTGCTGAAGTTGCTTATCAGCTTGAGGAGATTTTGGGCTGAGACAATGGGGTTTTCTAGATATACAATCATGTCATCTGCAAACAGGGACAATTTGACTTCCTCTTTTCCTAATTCAATACCCTTTATTTCCTTCTCCTGCCTAATTGCCCTGGCCAGAACTTCCAACACTATGTTGAATAGGAGTGGTGAGAGAGGGCATCCCTGTTTTGTGCCAGTTTTCAAAGGGAATGCTTCCAGGTTTGCCCATTCAGTATGATATTGGCCGTGGGTTTGTCATAGATAGCTCTTATGATTTTGAGATACGTCCCATCAATACCTAATTTATTGAGAGTTTTTAGCATGAAGGGTTGTTGAATTTTGTCAAAGGCCTTTTCTGCATCTATTGAGATAATCATGTGGTTTTTGTCTTTGGTTCTGTTTATATGCTGGATTACATTTATTGTTTTGTGTATGTTGAACCAGCCTTGCATCCCAGGGATGAAGCCCACTTGATCATGGTGGATAAGCCTTTTGATGTGCTGCTGGATTTGGTTTCCCAGTATTTTATTGAGGATTTTTGCATCAATGTTCATCAAGGATATTGGTCTGAAATTCTCTTTTTTGGTTGTGTCTCTGCCAGGCTTTGGTATCAAGATGGTGCTGGCCTCATAAAATGTGTTAGGGAGGATTCCCTCTTTTTCTATCAATCAGAATAGTTTCAGAAGGAATGGTACCAGTTCCTCCTTGTACCTCTGGTAGAATTCGGCTGTGAATCCATCTGGTCCTGGACTCTTTTTGGTTGGTAAGCTATTGATTATTGCCACAATTTCAGAGCCTGTTATTGGTGTATTCAGAGATTCAACTTCTTCCTGGTTTAGTCTTGGGAGGGTGTGTGTGTCGAGGAATTTATCCATTTCTTCTAGATTTTCTAGTTTATTTGCATAGAGGTGTTTGTAGTATTCTCTGATGGTAGATTGTATTTCTGTGGGATCAGTGGTGATATCTCCTTTTTCATTTTTTATTGCATCTATTTGATTCTTCTCTCTTCTTTATTAGTCTTGCTAGCGGTCTATCAATTTTGTTGATCTTTTCAAAAAACGAGCTCCTGGATTCATTAATTTTTTGAAGGGTTTTTTTGTGTCTCTATTTCCTTCATTTCTGCTCTGAATTTAGTTATTTCTTGCCTTCTGCTAGCTTTTGAATGTGTTTGCTCTTGCTTTTCTAGTTCTTTTAATTGTGATGTTAGGGTGTCAATTTTGGATCTTTCCTGCTTTCTGTTGTGGGCATTTAGTGCTATAAATTTCCCTCTACACACTGCTTTGAATGTGTCCCAGAGATTCTGGTATGTTGTGTCTTTGTTCTCGTTGGTTTCAAAGAACATCTTTATTTCTGCCTTCATTTCATTATGTACCCAATAGTCATTCAGGAGCAGGTTGTTCAGTTTCCATGTAGTTGAACGGTTTTAAGTGAGTTTCTTAATCCTGAGTTCTCGTTTGAGTGCACTGTGGTCTGAGAGACAGTTTGTTATAATTTCTGTTCTTTTACATTTGCTGAGGAGAGTTTTACTTCCAACTATGTGGTCAATTTTGGAATAGGTGTGTTGTGGTGCTGAAAAAAATGTATATTCTGTTGATTTGGGGTGGAGAGTTCTGTAGATGTCTATTAGGTCCACTTGGTGCAGAGCTGAGTTCAATTCCTGGGTATCCTTGTTAACTTTCTGTCTCGTTGATCTGTCTAATGTTGACAGTGGGGTGTTAAAATCTCCCATTTTTATTGTGTGGGAGTTTAAGTCCCTTTGTAGGTCACTCAGGACTTGCTTTATGAATCTGGGTGCTCCTGTATTGGATGCATATATATTCAGGATAGTTAGCTGTTCTTGTTGAATGATCCCTTTACCATTATGTAATGGCCGTCTTTGTCTCTTTTGATCTTTGTTGGTTTAAAGTCTATTTTATCAGAGACTAGGATTGCAACCCCTGCCTTTTTTTGTTTTCCATTTGCTTGATAGATCTTCCTCCATCCCTTTATTTTGAGTCTATGTGTATCTCTGCACATGAGATGGGTTTCCTGAATAGAGCACACTGATGGGTCTTGACTCCTTATCCAATTTGCCAGTCTGTGTCTTTTATTTGGAGCATTTAGCCCATTTACATTTAAAGTTAATATTGTTATGTGTGAATTTGATCCTGTCATTATGATGTTGGTTGGTTATTTTGCTCGTTAGTTGATGCAGTTTCTTCCTAGCCTCCATGGTGTTTACAATTTGGCATGTTTTTGCAGTGGCTGGTACCAGTTGTTCCTTTCCACATTTTGTGCTTCTTTTAGAGCAGGCCTGGTGGTGACAAAATCACTCAGCATTTGCTTGTCTGTAAAGTATTTTATTTCTCCTTCACTTATGAAGCTTAGTTTGGCTGGATATGAAATTCTGGGTTGAAAATTCTTTTCTTTGAGAATGTTGAATATCGGCCCCCACTCTCTTCTGGCTTGTAGAGTTTCTGCCGAGAGATCAGCTGTTAGTCTGATGGGCTTCCCTTTGTGGGTAACCCAACCTTTCTCTCTGGCCGCCCTTAATGTTTTTTCCTTCATTTCAACTTTGGTGACTCTGACAATTATGTGTCTTGGAGTTCCTATTCTCGAGGAGTATCTTTGTGGTGTTCTCTGTATTTCCTGAATCTGAATGTTGGCCTGCCTTGCTAGATTGGGGAAGTTCTCCTGGATAATATCTTGCAGAGTGTTTTCCAACTTGGTTCCATTCTCCCCGTCACTTTCAGGTACACCAATCAGACGTAGGTTTGGTCTTTTCACATAGTCCCATAGTTCTTGGAGGCTTTGTTCGTTTCTTTTTATTCTTTTTTCTCTAAACTTCCCTTCTCACTTCATTTCATTCATTTCATCTTCCATCACTGATACCCTTTCTTCCAGTTGCTCGCATCAGCCTCCGAGGCTTCTGCAATCTTCACGCAGTTCTTGAAACTTGGCTTTCAGCTCCATCAGCTCCTTTAAGCACTTCTCTTCATTGGTTATCTTAGTTATACATTCATCTATTTTTTTTATCAAAGTTTCTAACTGCTTTGCCATTGGTTTGAATTTCCTCCCATAGCTCGGAGTAGTTTGATCGTCTGAAGCCTTCTTTTCTCAACTCGTCAAAGTCATTCTCCGTCCAGCTTTGTTCCGTTGCTGGTGAGGAACTGTGTTCCTGTGGAGGAGGAGAGGAGCTCTACTTTTTAGAGTTTCCAGTTTTTCTGCTCTGTTTTCTCCCCATCTTTGTAGGTTTTTCTACTTTTGGTCTTTGATGATGGTGATGTACAGATGGGTTTTTGGTGTGGGTGTCCTTTCTGTTTGTTAGTTTTCCTTCTACCAGACAGGACCCTCAGCTGCGGGTCTGTTGGAGTTTGCTAGAGGTCCACTCCAGACCCTGTTTGGCTGGGTGTCAGCAGTGGTGGCTGCAGAACAGCGGATTTTCGTGAGACCGCAAATTCAGCTGTCTGATTGTTCCTCTGGAAGTTTTGTCTCAGAG
Source organism: Hylobates moloch (assembly GCF_009828535.3). Taxonomy (NCBI): domain Eukaryota; kingdom Metazoa; phylum Chordata; class Mammalia; order Primates; family Hylobatidae; genus Hylobates; species Hylobates moloch. Next base: position 79,366,004 of record NW_026652286.1, on the reverse strand, counting down.
GAGTACCTGGCCGAGTGAGATGTCAGTCTGTCCCTACTGGGGGGTGCCTCCCAGTTAGGCTGCTCGGGGGTCAGGGACCCACTTTAGGAGGCAGTCTGCCCATTCTCAGATCTCCAGCTGCGTGCTGGGAGAACCACTACTCTCTTCAAAGCTGTCAGACAGGGACATTTAAGTCTGCAGACTTTCCTGCTGACTTTTTGTTTGTCTGTGCCCTGCCCCCAGAGGTGGCGCCTACAGAGGCAGGCAGGCCTCCTTGAGCTGTGGTGGGCTCCACCCAGTTCGAGCTTCCTGGCTGCTTTGTTTACCTAAGCAAGCCTGGGCAATGGCAGGCACCCTTCCCCCAGCCTCATGCCGCCTTGCAGTTTGATCTCAGACTGCTGTGCTAGCAATCAGCAAGACTCCGTGGACCCTCCGAGCCAGGTGCGGGACACAATTTCCTGGTGTGCCGTTTTCCAAGCCTGTTGGAAAAGCACAGTATTAGGGTGGGACTGACCCGATTTTCCAGGTGCCATCTGTTACCCCTTTCTTTGACTAGGAAAGGGAACTCCCTGACCCCTTGTGCTTCCTGAGTGAGGCAATGCCTCGCCCTGCTTTGGCTGGCACAGGGTGCACTTTAATGACTGTCCTGCACCCACTGTTTGGCACTTCCTAGTGAGATGAACCCGGTACCTCAGATGGAAATGCAGAGATCACCCGTCTTCTGCGTTGCTCACGCTGGGAGCTGTAGACCGGAGCTGTTCCTATTCGGCCATCTTCTATATGTGCCACATTTTCTTAATCCAGTCTATCATTGTTGGACATTTGGGTTGGTTCCAAGTCTTTGTTATTGTGAGTAGTGCCGCAATAAACATACGTGTGCATGTGTCTTTATAGCAGCATGATTTATATTCCTTTGGGTATATACCCAGTAATGGGATGGCTGGGTCAAATGGTATTTCTAGTTCTAGATCCCGGAGGAATTGCCACACTGTCTTCCACAATGGTTGAACTAGTTTACAGTCCCACCAACAGTGTAAAAGTGTTCCTATTTCTCCACATCCCCTCTGGCACCTGTTGTTTCCTGACTTTTAAGGATCGCCATTCTAACTGGTGTGAGATGATATCTCAGAAATAATACCACACATCTACAACTATCTGATCTTTGACAAACCTGACAAAAACAAGCAATGGGGAAAGGATTCCCTATTTAATAAATGGTGCTGGGAAAACTGGCTAACCATATGTAGGAAGCTGAAACTGGATCCCTTCCTTTCACCTTATACAAAAATTAATTCAGGATGGATTAAAGACTTACATCTTATACCTAAAACCGTAAAAACCCTAGAAGAAAACCTAGGCAGTACCATTCAGGATATAGGCATGGGCAAGGAATTCATGTCTAAAACACCAAAAGCAATGGCAACAAAAGCCAGAATTGACAAATGGGATCTAATTAAACTAAAGAGCTTCTGCACAGCAAAAGAAACTGCCATCAGAGTGAACAGGCAACCTACAGAATGGGAGACAATTTTTGCAACCTACCCATCTGACAAAAGGCTAATATCCAGAATCTACAAAGAACTCAAACAAGTTTACAAGGAAAACACAACCCCATCAACAAGTGGGCGAAGGATATGAACAGACACTTCTCAAATAAGACATTTATGCAGCCAACAGACATATGAAAAAATGCTCATCATCACTGGCCATCAGAGAAATGCAAATCAAAACCACAATGAGATATCATTTCTCACCAGTTAGAATGACATTTTTCAAATCATGAAGAAACCCGGAAAATTTATATATAGTAGGCTCTGATATTGCCAAGTGTGGGATTATTCTGATATGTAGTTTATGATACATTACACCAATTGCTCACGCTCTGTGACTGCTTATAATGATGAAAATTTGTTTGTCCAAGAGTTATTAGTTAACAGTAGATATGAATAAAATTATGAATATATGTACATAAATTTGCAAATATTTGATCCCTCTGAAATTACAACTGAATTCTACTTGTTTCCAAGATGTTTTCAACTTTATACATTTTCAATTATTCATTCATACATTGATTGACTCTACAAATATTCACTGAAACACTACTGTGTGTTAGGTACCATGCTAGACCCTATTTTTAAAGTTGACTTTTAAACAGATCTTGCTTTGAAAAAGCTTTCAGTTTAGGAAGGGGGTAAGACACGAAGACATACTACAAGAGAGAATGTGCCAAGCACCAAAAGAAAGACTTGTGGAAAGCCATTCTACATCTGAGATAAGTGAGGTTATTTCTACCTGAAAGGGTAGGGTTGCACACCAGGGACAATTTTATAATGGAGGTGACATTGGGAAAGCATCTCCCAGAATGGATAGAACAGAGATGTAGCAGGATTAGAGAAAAGTACATTTTTCCAGCCTGTGAGGAAAGTATTAGCATAGAGTGTGTGCTCAGAATAGAGAAGATGCAAAGCATGGAGTAAGACAGGATCTTGAAATGGCTTGGAATGGTGACCAGACTGCATGTTCTTCAAATGGAAAAATAACCAAAAACTATTATTAAACATAAATAGCAAGGGGATTCTTCTCAGGAAGAAACTAATAATATGGTAGGGATTCATTTGTTTGCAGGAAGGGAACAGTTGCAATACAGTGGTGACTATAAATTTATATGTACTAATTTTTCAGTATACAGTAGACCCTTGAGCAACACAGATTTGAACTGTGTGTGTTCAATTATGTACCGATTCTTTTTTCAATAAATACATTGGAAAATGTTTTGGAGATCTGCGACAATTTGAGAAAACTTGCAGATGAAACTTGTGGCCTAGATATATTGAAATAATTTAAAAGTTAGTTATGTGGAAAGCAGTGTGGTGATTCTTCAGAGAGCTAGAAACAGAACTACCACTTGACTCAGCAATCCCATTACTTGGTGTATACCCAAAAGAATATAAATCATTCTACCATAAAGATACAGGCACACAAATGTTCACTGCAGCACTCTTCACAACAGCAAAGACATGGAATCAACCTAAATGCTCAGCAATGACGGATTGGATAAAGAAATGTGGTACATATACACCGTGGAATACTATGCAGCCATAAAAAACTACATCACATCCTTTGCAAAGGACATGGATGCTGCTGGAGGGCATTATCCTTAGCAGACTAATACAAGAAAAGAAAAGCAAATATTGCATGTTGTTACTTGTAAGTGCAAGCTAAATAATGAGAAGTCATGGACACAAAGAGGGGAACAATAGACACTGGGGCCTCCTTGAGTGTGCAGGTTGGGAGGTGGGAGAGGATCAGAAAAAAATAACTATTGGGTACTAGGCTTAGTACCTGGGTGATGAAATAACCTGTACAACAAACCCCTGTTAAAAAGTTTACCTATATAACAAACGTACACATGTACCCCTGAACCAAAAATAAAAGTTTAAAAAAATGTAGATACTAGTCTATTTCATCATGTACTACTATAAAATATATACAAATATATTGCAAAAAGTTGGAATTTATAAAAACTTATGCACACAAACACTGACTGTACCCGGCACTACCACGTGCAGTTGAGAGAAATGTAAACAAATGTAAAGTGTAGTATTACATCATAACTGCTTAAGATTATCTATAGTACATACTGTACTATTGCAATAATTTCGTAACCACCTCTTGTTGCTGTTGAAGTCCTATTGTATCCTCTTAAAATGGCATGTGATGCTAATCAGATCTGCAAGAGCAGTTCATCTCTCCAGTAAATTGCATATTACAGTAAAAAGTTACCTCTCTTGGTTTTTGTGTATTTTTTACTGTGTTTAGTGCAATAATATAATTCTTGAATAACACCATGGGGCCCACATGAAGTCCCACTAGTGATGCTGAATGTGCTTCCTTGAGGCAGAGAAAAGTCATGACATTACAAGAAAAAGTTGAAATACTTTATACATACTGTATATTGCGGCCTGCAGCTGCAGTTGCCTGTCATTTCAGACAGACGATTCATCTTGTATACAGACAGTGTAAACGTATGGTATTGATAAATATGGTACAGTACTGTATATGTATTTTCTCTTTTGATTTTCTTAATAACATTTTTTCTCTAGCTTACTTTATTGTAAAACATAATACATAATATAAAATACAAAATATGTGTTAATCAACTGTTTATGATATTGGTAAGGCTTCTGGTCGGCAGTAGGCTATTAGTAGTTAGGTTTCAGGGGAGTCAAAAGTTGTACATGGAATTTCAACTGCATGGGGGACCAGCGCTCCTAATCCCCATGTTGTTCCAGGGCCAACTGCACTTTTTTCATTCTGAATAATTTACTCTTTTTAATCTCTATATGGTTTATAAAATTTGTCAGTTACATAATTGTTTCTTAAACTCACTCAATACGAAGAATCATTTGGGATGCTTGTAAAAGATAGCATACTACAATTGTTATTAATATAATTATTCCATTATCTTCCACAGAAAATTTTTGCTTAGATTTACCTACATTTGTCCAGTTCTTTGTTTCCTGGTTTTTTTTGATCTTAGGTTATTCTGGGTTCATTTTTCTTTGTTTCAATAATGCATTTTTAGAATTTTCTTTTGTGTTATTCATGGAGAAGTCTCTTGGTTTGTGTTGATCTCATTAGCATTATAAAAATATAGTTTTTCTAAGTGTACCACACTAGGATGACAGTTATTATTTCTCAATCCATTGAAAATATTATTCCATTGTGTTCTGGTTTCTATTACTGCTATCTAGTGTCAGTCTTCTCTCTCTGCTTTTATGATCTGTGTGCTGAGTATATGTGGATTCATGACTAAGTGTCTAATTCTGGATTTTGTTTTATTTATATTTCTTGGTGGATGTGCTTGATATCGTGCTTGATATCGTGAGTTCATATTTTTCATTACTTCAGGGAGTTTCATAATCTGGTACTTCAAATTTTACCTTTCCCCTATTCTCTTTATTCTTTCCTCAGGTACTCTGATTAATTTAGATTTTCACATTTTATATCATATGTCACTTGATCGCCTCATATTTTCTACTCTTTAGCTCTTTGTTCTACATGTTATAGTATTTTTACATCTATCTTCCAGTTCTAGTTCATTTACTTTCTTTAGTGGCATCTAATATTTTATTTAACCCATCTGCTGTTGTGTTTTACTTTCAACCATTTTTTAAAAATTTATAAAGGTTCTATTTTCTTTTCCAAATATCCCTCATCAGTTTTTAATTGGCTCTCATTGTATTTTGTGATGTCATTCTTTACTTTAAATGTCCTATGTATATTTTGTATTCCAAGTCGTAGAATCTAGTATTTGATGCCCTTGGTGAGCTAAATCTATTGTGTTTTTTCCTACCTGCTCTCATTTCCGGTGGTAAGTTTTATTGTAAATTTGGTGATTGTTGATTATGACCTTATATTTGACTTTATTTTATTCTGAGGAAAACTAGGATGCCTAATTTAAAGACATATTCCATGTAAGAGAAGGTTCATGTGTTTCCACAGGAATCTTGGAGGCATTACAAACCTAGAACAAATTTAGCCCCTTCCAAGGTTTCAGATATAATCCAAGAATCTCATTTTCAGCTTATCTTCCTTGCTGCTAAGGTAAAGCTAAATCTCCAAACCACAGTGCAGAGATTGGCATTTACCCTCAAGCTATCCTATCTTAAGTATGCACTTACAGCTCATAGTTAAGCTTTTAGCTCAACGGTTTTGCTTTTATTTTTGCTTAGGCCCCTTGGAGATTTTCCTCACGTATTTTAAGCCCAGCAGTGTTATTAAAATTATATTTTATGCAAAATCTACTCTTTTTGTTTGTTTTTCATGAGGATCCTTCCAGCCTACTGCCGGAAGCTGAATGATAGATATTTTTTGCCTATAGCACAATATCAGTATGGAAATTATCAAGTTGTTTTGATCAACATAGGTAAGCCAAACTGGAATACTTTAGAATAAACAAACAAAAATGAACTTGGCATCTGATTTGTCCAGTTTAGTAGTCTCTACTGATTCTTGCTACTTTGTGCTATTTGGATGCAACCTAAAATATTGTATTAGTAAAATATTTAAAATGAGCCCAGAGGATATTATGCTAAGTGAAATAAACCAGGCACAGAAAGACAATTACTGCATGATCTCATTTATATGTGGAAACTGCAAAAAGGCTAATACATAGAAGCAAATAGCAGAATAGCGGTTCCAAGGGGTTGAGGTATGGGAGAAATGGGCAGGTGTTGATCAAAGGGTGCACATTTGCAGGTATAAGATGAATAAGTTCTAGGGACCTAATGTACAGCATGATGACTATAGTTAATGTACTATATATCTGAAATAGGCTAAGAAAGTAGATCTTAAATATTCTCGCCACAAAAAATAAATATGTGAAATGATGGATATGTTAATTAGCTTGATTATGGTAATCAATTCACAATATGTACATGTATCAAAACATGATGTTGTACACATTGAATATATAAAATTTTTAATGTATCAATTGTACCTTAATAAGGCTGAAAAAATAATTTCTCTTTTACAGAGTGGTGACTGGGCCACTCAGAGACTACTCCTGCATAGCTCTTCTTAAAACTTCTTTTTTCTTTATTCTAATATGCTTTGCAATGGAAAATTCAAGGGAAAATGGAGAATTGACTCATTGAAAAGTCTAAGACATTAAAAGATATTTTGTTTTATTTTTCCAATAGTTAATAATCTTTACTTATGGTTGATTAAGTTCATATAAGTTAACCATTCCATTAATATCTGTAGAGTGCCTACATGGTGTGTACTGTTCCACATGGTAGAAAACATAGCAAAGAACATATAGATAGAAATCTCCACTCTTATGGATCTAGCATCCTATCATCATGATAGACATAAATGAGAAAAGATAGTAAAATAAATAGTATGGTAGATAGTAGGTGCTAAGGAGAAAAATAAAGCTTGGAAAAGGAATCAAGAATGGTGAAAGTTGTTCTAATATTAGATGGGTAGATGGATTCACTGCTTCTGAGCATTTTCTTAATGCATTCTGTGGACTGTTAGATCACAGGCGGATCACTCCCATAATCTAGTGAACAGATTGTTTAGGAGAGTGTTATGAGTTAACTGTGTACCTCTTCCTAAGATACGTTGAAGTCCTAACCCCCAGTATCTCTGATTGTAACCTTATTTGGAGATAAGTTTCCTTACAGGTAAGTTTCTCTATTATTTCTTTACAGAAATAATCAACTTACAATGAGGCCAGTAGAGTGGGCCCTAATCCAGTATGACCTCTGTCCTTACAAAAAAGGAAACATTTGGACATAGACACAAACACAGGGAGAATGCCATGTGAAAATTAGAGTTATGCTGCTGCAAGCCAAGGAACTACCAGAACCTAGGAGAGAGAATGGAGCTTTGTCAACACCATGATCTCAGACTCACAGCCTCCAATACATATGGCAATAAATTTCTGTTGTGTAAGCCACTCAATTTGTGATACTTCCTTACAGCAGCCCTAGCAAACTAATATAGACAGCTTAATAGTATGTAGGACAATAGTAGGTGCTGAGCTAAGGGCTCTAAAATTACTTCTAGCCCACTATATAGCTACTTTCATTTAATTTAACAAATATATAATGTTTATGATATACTAGGGACTATTCTAGAAAATTTCTAAATATTAACCAATGTGCATCCAAATAACAATTGTGTTATATAGGTTCATTTATTATTTCCATTTTAAAGATGTCAGGAAAACATTCAAGCAAACATTACATGGCAGGGCAGACATTCTTAGACCTTATATAGGGGATTTTCCTGAGGCTGTCATATAACACATGTACACATATGCAAGTTTTTAAAAAGCTCATTCTCTAGGGATAGTGAAAGACCTAGGCAAAGGACATGCTCCAGACAAGAATACCTGTATCCTAGTCCTGCACCTCTGTTTCCTGAGGCATAGACTGGACACATCACTTCTTTCAGCCTCCATCTTACAACTTCTAATACTAACTAGGTTACTATACAATTAAGTCAGATGATAATTTTAAATGTTAAAATAAACATCAAAAAGGAATAAAGTCTCTAATACATAGTTTGCCCTAGAGATTTTCATTTTTAGAGGGATTATCCCTTCATTATTTTCTCAAATAATGTATTAATTTATACACTACTTGTGAACACTGGAATTTAAGAAACCATTTAAATTATTTAGAGAATACTTGAAAGGCTTTAAAACCATCTGACTGGAATGCAAACTACACATACAATTACTTTCAAAGAGATAAAAATTGATATGAAGTTATAATTCATGATGATTAATGTTGAATGAGCATAAATCCAACTGCATATTAGTCCTTTAAGCAAAGCTTTGGATTCAGAATTATAGATTAAAATATGTGTTAATCTTGGGACTTGCCTTTAATTAATTTATGGCATAGAACCTAAAAATGGGAAGTATATTAATTAAAATGAGAGTGAATATAGTCAGATTGGGTTGGGAAAGAATCTTGATGGATTCTTTTCACCACAGTCTTAATATGGAGGAGGTGCGAGTCTAGATCACATCTCAAGTGTATGATGGAGTTGGGGGAAAATGATGTCTTACCAAGACCTGGTGTATTAGTCAAGGTAAGTATTGCTAGCTGCTATAACAAAAAATTGTGAAATCCCAGTCCCTTAAAACAGGAAACATTTATTTCTTGCTCACATCATAGGTCTGAGGCAGGTTAGGTGCCTCTACTGAGCAGCTCTGCTGCGAGAGAGACTGTGGAATCCAGTCTCCTATCTTGTGATTTTACTATCTTAGACATGTGGCCTCCATGGTTACTGAGAAAGGAGTAGAGAGAGAAGTGGAGAGTCACATAGGCTAAACTCACATTCCAGTGGTCATAACTCAGTCAGTATAGCTGTAACCTGACAAGACCCTGACCAATAACTTTTGCTTTCTGCTATCATCATAGGGGCCTTTCTTCAATACTCTAAATATGCAATTTTCTTTTCCTTCTGGGCCTTTGAACTTTCCTTTACCGATCTTGGGGCACTTCCTTGCCATATCCCAATAACCCATGTGCTTTTCACCATCACAGCAAGCTTCCAAGGAATGTTTCTTCAGTTGAACTCTATCAGCTTGTCAAGGAGTTTTTTACACGTTGTTCATGTTCACGGGAATGTCTAGAAAGACAAATTCTGATTATCTGTGTCTGAGACATTTTGCTAGTGCAAAGTCAACCTTCATCATGATATTATAATTATGTGGCACTTTTTATGCTTTATGAAACTTTTTAATTGATAAAACTAAGCAGAAATATATAGACATTTTAGTTGTTTCCAGAGTTTCACTGTTACTGATAATCCTCTACTGAATAAGGGTGTATTTTTAATCTGCGTTCCATGCTTATAGCTATATAAGCTTTATGAAGCTTATATAGCTTCATAAAATGTATTATAAATTATTCAACATAATTTCATTATTAATAGTTCCTGTTGGTAGTATCTTTCATATGCCAGCTGAATAATCATTGTCATTGTCATAATGCTTAATAATAACAATAATAATTGATAGTAGTTGTTGTGTACATGTATATGTGGGTACTGGCCTATGCTTTTGATATGTATTATTTCATTTAAACTTCATTGTATTAGTCAGGGTTCTCTAGAGGGATGGAACTAATAGGATAAATGTATAAAGGAGAGTTTATTAAGAAGTATTAACTCACACGATCATAAGGTGAGGTTCCACATTAGGACATCTGCAAGCTGAGGAGCAAGGAAGCCAGTGTGAGTCCCAAAGCTGAAGAACTTGGAGTCTGTTGTTCAAGAACAGGAAGCATCCAGCACAGGAGAAAGATGTAGGCTTGGAGGCTAAGCCAATTTAATATTTCAACTTTCTTCTGCCTGCTTTTATTCTGGCAGTGCTGGCAGCTGATTAGATGGTGCCCACCTGGATTGAGGGTAGGTCTGCCTTTCGCAGTCCACTGACTCAAATGTTAATCTCCTTTGGCAACACCCTCACAGACACACCCAGGAACAATACTTTGCATCCTTCAATCCAATCAGGTTGACATTCAGTAATAACCATCACAAGCCCACCCCTTGTCAACTTGAACCCATACGTATCTCCTGAAATCATACATAATCTTCAAATAAAGACAATAATAAGTTCGTAATTACACATAATACAACTATCCTTTGTACAACCAGAAATGCACCAATCCCCAACCCAAATGCTGTCACATAAAGTAATAACACTTAAATGCTGACATGAAGTCAATAAATCTTACATCACATGATAAAGGAGAAATGAATGAAATGAAGATATTTTCTTAGTACAAGTGTATACATGCACAAACATGTTCTCAACAAAATAAAGAGGAAATACTCATGACAATTACACTCCTCATTTCTGCAACTGGTCATGTGGTAGTAGCTAGTATTGATGACTACCTTCTTCTACTACCCATTCTGTATTCCCTTTGCCTTCAGCAAATACCTCAGCAGGTCGTGGTTTTTTACTTGATGGAGTGACCCAAACCTTCAGTCCTGAAGGATCTGGGCTATTTGTAGTCCTGCCTGGATTGTGCTGTTCTAGTTTCCCATTGACCTTAATCACGTCACAGGGCATGGTAATACTAAAAGACACTCTAAGGGTTCTCCTGTATTCCACACATATTCTTCCTTACCTCCATTTGAAGTAGTAGACTGATTTCATCTTGATAGTCCAGGTCAGTCACCCCAATCAACACTGTAACTCCCTTAGCCTGTTGACTTAAAGGTAGGAGGAGCTCAAAGTATCCAGGTGGCAATCTTAACTTCTAGCTTAATAGAATTGTTGCATTCTTCAATATTTTGCATCCTTCAGTCTAATCAAGTTGACATTCAATATTAATCATCATATCTTCCTGATCCTGTGCTGTTAAAATTATCATTATCCCAGTCTTACAGATGAGGATGCTAAGACCCTGAGACACCATGTGATCAGCCTGTCGTCACTCAGCCAGCAAGTAGTGGAACTAGGCTTTAAAGTCAGGCCGTTTTTAGTTTCAAAAGTCTCACTCTTTTCATCCTTCCACACCATGTATGGAAAGAATACTGAGTGAGACAGGCAGTCCAGGCCCCAGTCAGGGCTCCCTAATTTATAAACTGTGTGATCTCTGGCAACTCACCCAACCCTCCCTCATCTTAGTTTCCCTGATTACAGTAATTGTGATTGTGTGTTACACACCACTGCAGGACGATAAAGTGCAACAAGGTATGTGGAAACTTTGAAAATTCCAACATGCTATACAAATCCGAGGGATAATTAGAAGATTTTTATTGAGTCACAGATTGACTTTGTTGAGCAGACTCTTGGCAAATATTAAGGATATGCCCAGAGCACTCAAATCTCCAAATTGGAAACAAAGCAAACGTATAATTCCTCTTATAAAATATAGCAGTGTGACTGAAAATGTAAGGGCCCCTTTACATCTCTAATGTTTTCACGAATGTGGAGGAAAATCATTAATAAAGTTGTTAAAACAAATACTTTCTGGAGTATTTGTTGAAATAGCTTTGTGATTCATCTTTGATTAATATATTTACAGGCTACTTGATGGACTTGTTCATGTCCTAGCTCTGGGATTCCACTGAACTCCACATTCAAGCCTTCATTCTTTTGAAAACATATTCTGGCACAGAGCCGTCTATGGTGGGCTGTGTAGGTCAAGAGGTCAGGGTTCAGTCCTTGCCTTCTTGCCAGTTTGCCTTGTGACGTCATGCAAGTTGTCTTCCTCTCCATGCCTTGTTTTCATTTATACCATTGAGTGGGTGGATTGGACAAGATGATATTTGAGACAATAGTTCCCCAGTCTAGTTGATATTTTGCATCATGTGTAGGTGTTATTAAAATAAAGAATTCTGAAATAAGGCCACATACCTGCAATCAACTGATATTTGACAAAGTTGACAAAAATAAACAATAGGGAAAGGACACCCTATTTAATAAACGGTACTGGGAAAATTGGCTAGCCATACACATAGGAATACAACTGAACTCCTATCTCTCATCATATACAAAAATCAACTCAAGATGGATCATAGACCTAAACATAATACTTGCAACTATAAAACTCCTAAAAAAAATCTAGGAAAAGCTTTTCTGAACATGGGCCTAGTCAAATAATTTATGATGAAGACCCCAAAAGCAAATGCAACAAGCAAAAATAGACAAATGTGACTCTATTAAACTAAAAAGCTTCTGCACAGCAAAAGAAAAAAATCAACAGAGTAAACAGACAACATAACAGAATGGGAGAAAATATTTGCAAATTATGCCTCCAACAAAGAACTAATAGCCAGAATGTACAAGGAACTCAAATAACTCAACAAGAAAAAAAAATAAAGAGCTGCCTTAAAAGTGGGCAAAGGACATGAACAAACATTTCTCAAAAGAGAAATACAAGCAGCCAACAAACACATGAAATAATGATCAGTGTCCCTAATCTTTGGAGAAATGCAAATTAAAACCACACTAAGACATCATCATACACCAGTCACAATGGCTGTTATTAAAAAGTCAAAAAACAATAGATGTTTGTGTGGATGCAGAGAAAAGGAACACACTGTTGGTGGGAATGTAAATTAGTTCAATCTCTATGGAAAACGATATGGAAATAGCTCAAAGGACTAAAAATAGGACCACTGTTTGACCCAGCAATCCCACTTCTGGGTATCATTATATTAAAAATGACACCTGCACTTGAATGTTCATCACAGTACCTCACAATAGGAAAGTCATGGAACTAAGCTAAGTGTTTGCCAACTGTTGATTTTATTTTAAAAATGTGGTGTATGCATGCCAAATAATACTATGTGGCCATGAAAAAGAATGAAATCATATCCTTTGCAGCAATATAGATGGAGCTGGAGGCCATTATCTTAAGTGAACTAACTCAGAAGCACAAAATCAAATATCACCTCTTCTCACCTATAAGTCTTCACTAAACAGTGGGTACACATGGACATAAAGATGGAAATAGTAGACAGTGGGTACTCCAAAAGCAGTGAAGGCAGGAGGGCTCTGAGGAATGAAAAATTACCTCTTGGATACAATGTTCAATATTTGAGCGATGGGTACACCAGAATCCCAATCCTCAACATTATTCAAAATACCCATGTGACAAACAGTACATGTTCCCCCTGAATCTACATTTTTTTTTCAGAAGAAAATAAGTGATTGTTTTTATTTTTAGGAAACTAAACAGAAATATCATTTTATTCCCTATGATCTCACAGCACTTGAAAAACAACGGGGTGTAGCAGTCCAAACCCTGGCACTAGAATATACATTTTTATTAAAAAGTAGCAATTACAAATAGTATCTTCTATATCCTATTCCCTATTCTCCCTCTTCCTAGAATACATTCCAGTGCCTTCAACTATTATTTTAATCACAAAATTGTTGATGACAAATTGTGATATTCAAATGTGTCTTTTTTTCATTAATAGAGGTATTACTGTATAACCTGTGAAAGAAATGCTTTACTTTGATAAGGGAAAATGACGAGTACAGGAGTTAAAAAATATTCTTCTTAAACTCTAGACCTTTTTGAGACCAAACCTCTCAGAATTTATATTACTTATTCAGATTGTTCAGCTGGAGGCTATTATCCTAAGTGAATTAACACAGGAACAGAAAACCAAATACCGTATGTTCTCACTTATAAGTAGGAGCTAAACGTTGAGTACACATGGATGCAAAGATGGGAACAATAGAAACTGGGTCCTGCTTGAGGGAGGAGGCTGAGAGGAAGGTGAGGGTCAAAAAACTACCTGTTGGGTACTGTGCTGTCTACCTGGGTAATAAAATCATTTGTACACCAAACCACAGCAATACACAATTTACCCATGTAACAAACCTGCACATGTGCTCCTTGGACCTAAAATAAAAGTTGAGAAAAGAAAAAAAAACAATAATAGTGGAAAATTTCATAATTTTACTTCTGTGTCATGGTCAATTAAAATTTTAATATTTAGCAAAGCAAAGAAAAAAGCAAATTGTTCATATGGTAATGTAAAAAGATAAGTCTTGAATTTCTGCACGAATCCTAAAATTTGCAAAATAAATAAAACCAAGTTTAGCAGCTCTCTGTATTTCTTTAGCCATAGACTAAGCAACTGTTCTATTATTCCTTTAGAAAATTCCTTTTGTACTCAGAGTTTCTTAATTCTGCTTATGCAACAGCCAGGATTCTCAGTATGTAACAATGGGTTTTGCCAACTTGGGTCCCAGCCTAAATTCCAGTTATTTGTTTTAAATATTTAATGCAATTCAGCCAGAATGTCAAAATACTATCCTTATTACTAAGCAATATATTAAACAAACACCCCTGACTTGTTCCTCACCCTTAATCCACAGAATTGAAATGAGGAATGGAAGAACAAATAAATGTTAACGTAAAATAATAATAATAATATAATGATAACATAAAATAATACACAAACATAATAATAATTGGATGTTAGTCTTTTTTAAGGCTTTATCAGAATATTCTGTGTTAAATTGGCTGGGTCAGAATGGCCAATAAGATTTTACACATCCAAATGGCTCTCTAGTATGCTGAGGAGGTTTCATTCATTCCTGTGTGACACTGTGTTAGTGCTTTGTGCAGAATTGTTTTTGTAATATTTCCTTGAAAAAAGTGTAGAATTTTCTGTCTTTGCAGAACATTGAATGCTGGTGCTATATATTTATTATAGCTTTTTGAAGTGGAGTTATATACACCAGATATGTAGAAATAGAACCCACATCTCCTATGGGATGTGTGAATGACAGTGTGGTGACAAAAGCACCCCAGGGGTTCAGGCTAACTGCTGGTTTTAAAGCAAGGAAAACTTCTAGTTCTGTGCCTCTAATGTGTTTGATTTACTGATTGTGTGTATGTGCTGAAAAATAAAATCATTTTCACCCTATGGGAAAAAAGGCAGTTTCTTTGTATAAGGTATTAAAGACTGCATGTAAATTTAATATTCTCCACATAGCATAAAATGTAATGCTTGTTAAGTAAAATCGAATAAAGAATCTAAAAGCAAAACATAAACATTTCATATTTGGAAAATTTGCACAACAGAATGCCAAAATATTTGTTGATGTTCTTCTTTCAACTATAAAGCATAGACCTATTTCCTTTAAATATTATATGAATCCTGCTGTGATTTGAAAAGAAAAGTGACATCTAATCATGGAACATTAAATGAACTTGGTTATGTAGTTTATGCTTATTTATCAAAAAAGAATTCAAATCCATTTTTAGAATGAATTTCTGAGATTTAAAGAATAGAAATGAAACTAAATGCAAACACACAAGAAAATTAAAAAGCACAGAAAGATAAATTGTCTGAAGGGCTATATTTTTGGTATTTTTGTTTATTTAATGAATAAACAATATGAATTATATAGTATCTCATCTCAACAAAGGCAACATTTCAATCTATTGAATAAACAGTAGCATAATTAGCCTTGAGTTAATATCCCCTCTTCACACATACACTTTTCTATGGTTCACTTTAGTAAAAAGGCAAATCCTTTCTGCTTTAGTTCCTGCATATTTAGAGTGCTTAGGCTAGCCTGGGTGCAGTGGGTCATGCCTATAATCCCGGCACTTTGGGAGGCTGAGGCGGGTGGATCATTTGAGGCAGGACTTCGAGACCAGTCTGGCCAACATGTTTAAACCCTGTCTGTGCTAAAAATACAAAAATTAGCCAGGCGTGGTGGCGTGTACCTGTAGTTTCAGCTACTTGGGAGGCTGAGGCAGGAAAATCATTTGAACCTGGGAGGCAGAGGTTGCAGTGAGCCAATATCATGCCACGGCACTCCAGCCTGGGCGATAGAGTGAGACTCTGTCTCTAAATAAATAATATTTTTTTTAAAAAGTGCTTAGCCTAGTATTGGCTGCTCACTAATCAAGGTAGTGTGTGCTGAAGGTTGCAGCGGCTGTGACAATTTCTTAAGGAAGACCATAGTATTGATAGGTTTTAGATATTAAGTAAATATTTTTAAAACAAATAAATGAATAGTTCTTATCAATGCAGACATTAGGATGATATTTTTTTTAAAAAAATAGATAGCCTTATGGGGGAAAGTTGGTTTTGTTTCAAAGCACCTTATTTTTTTTGGAATAATTGTGTGTTAAGAATCAAAACACACATACACATCGAATGATTAAAACAAGCAACGAAAACAAATAAGCAAGGAAAACAAACCTCTTCTACATTATTTTTATTTATTTATGTTTTAAGTGAAAGTTTGTGTTCTTTGATCAACATCTCCTTGGTCCTTCCATATCCCAGCCTCTGGTAACCCCCATTTTAATCTCTCTCTATGAGTTTGAATTTTATACTTCAAATATAGGTGAGGCTATGCAGTATTTGGGTACTTGTCTTTCTGTACTTATTTCACTTTACATAATATTCTTCATGTTCAAACATGGTGTCTCAAAAGACTATTTTTTTTCTTTTGCAAGGCTGAATGGTATTCTCTTGTGTATCCAGGCACACCTTGGAGATACTGTGGGTTTGGTTACAACCACTCCAATAAAACAAATATTACAAGAAGGCAAATCACACAATATTTTTTGCTTTCCAGTGCATTTACAGTTCTTTTCACACTATACTGTAGTCTATTAAGTTTGCAATAGCATTATGTCTGAAAAATGTATATACCTTAATAAAAAAACTTTATTGCTAAAAATGCTAATGATTATCTGAGCCTTCATCAAGTCATAACCTTTTTGCTGGTGGAGGGTCTTACCTTGATGTAAATGGCTACTGACTGATCAGGGTGGTGGTTGCTGAAGATTGGGGTGGCTCTAACAATTTCTTAAAATAAGACAACAATGAAGTTTGCTGCATCAATTGACTCGTCCTATCACAAAACATTTCCTTATAGCTTGCAATGCTGTTTGATAGCATTGTATTCACAGTAGTACTGCTTTCAAAATTTGAATATGTCTTCTCAAACTCTGTGCTGCTTTATCAACTAATTTTAGGTAATATTCTAAATCTTTTGTTGTCATTTCAACAGTGTTCACTGCGTCTTCAGCAGGAGTAGGTTGCTTCTCAAGAAACCGCTTTCTTTGCCCATCCGTAAGAAGTAACTTCTCATTCATTTAAGTTTTATCATGAGATTGCAGCAATTCAGCCACATCTTCAGGCTCCACATCTAATTCTAGTGCTTTTTGCCATTTCTACTATATCTGCAGTAATATCCTCAACTGAAGTCTTGAAGCTCTCAAAATCATCACTGAGGGTTGAAATAAACTTCTTCCAAACTGTTAATGCTGAAGATGGCTTGTTTAAACCTCATAAACCATCCTCTGCTAGCTTCAAGCTTTCTTCTGTAGCTTCCTTACCTCCCTCAGCCTTCATAGAATTAGAGCTCTAAGTCCTTTCTCTGGATTAGGCTTTGGCTAAACAGAATGTTATGGCTGATCTGATCTTCCATGCATACTACTAAAACTTTCTCCATATCAGCAATAATGCTGTTTTACTTTCTTATCATTTGTGTGTTCACCGGAGTAGCAGTTTTTAAAATTTCCTTCAAGAACCTTTCATTTTCATTCGCAACTTGGCTAACCGACTTAAGAGGTGTAGTTTTCCACTTATCTCAGCTTTTGACATGCCTTTCTTACTAAGCTTAATCATTTCTAGCATTTGATTTAAAGTGAGAGCCCTGCAATTTTCTTTTCACTTGAACACTTAGAGGTCATTATAGGGTTATTCATTGGCCTAATTTCAATATTGTTGTTCTCATGGGATAGGGAGCTCTGAGGAGAGGGAGAAGAACTGGGAACAGCTGGTTGGTGGGGCACTCAGAACACACACGATGTTGATTGATTAAGTTCACTGTCTTATATGGGTGTGGTTTGTGGTGCCCCAAAATAATTACCATAGTAACATCAAGGATCACTGATCACAGGTTACCATAAAACATATAATAATGAAAGAGCTTGAAATATTATGAGAATTGCCAAAATATGACACAGAGACATGAGATGAGCATATGATGTTGGAAAAATATCACCAGTAGATATGTTCAACAGAAGGTTGTCACAAACTTTCAATTTGTAAAACCATGCAATATCTGCAAAGGGCATTAAAGTGAAGCACAATAAAATGAGGTATGCTTGTATATACCACACTCCATACCACAATTATACATTCATCTGTTGATGGACACTGAGGTTTATTCCATATTTTGGCTATAGTTTATAAAGCTGCAGTGAACCTGGGGTGCAGATGACTGTCATTTGATTTCATTTTTTAAATATATACTCAGTAGTGAGATTGCTGGATCATATAGTAATTCTATTTTTACTTTTTTGAAGAATGTTGATACTGGTTGTCATCATGGCTGTACTAATTTCCACTCCCACCAACAGTGTACAAGGGTTCTCTTTTCTCCACATTTTGCTGGTACTCATTATTCTTCATCATTTTAATAGCCTTTCTAACAGGTATCAGATGATATCTCATTGTGGTTTCAATTTGTATTTATCTGATGATTAGTGATGTTGGACATTTTTTTTCATATTTCTCTTGGCTATTTGTATGTCTTCTTTTGAGAAATGTCTGTATTCAGGCCTTTTGCCCATTTAATTTGGTTGTTTTCTTCTTAGTTGAGTTTTTTATATTTTGGATACTAAACTCTTGTAAGATATATAGTTTGCAAATATTTTCCCCTATTCTGTATGTCGTTTCTTCACTCTGTTCATGTTTCCTTTGCTGTGCTGAAGCTTTTTAATTTGATAGAATCTCATTATCTATTCTCATTTTTATTGTCTGTGCTTTTGGGGTCATGTCCAAAAAATTGCTGTTCAGAGCAATGTCAAGGAGCTTTTCCTCTATGTTTTCTTTTAGTAGTTAGTTTCTAGTCTTAAATAGGAACTATTGGAACTAAAGTTGTAGGAGCTATTTTTGCTGGAGGTCCTAGTGCAAATACTCCAAGCTTAAGGGATAAACTTTGCATAATGGTAAATCTTTGGGGCAAGATGACATCTATCAATATGTTTTAAGGAAAATTCATATTGTAATTGTTTAATTTGGTCCAGATATAACTGTCATTTCATATGCTTCATCATATCCTAGCTAGAAGATGAATGTTAGAGGACAAATGAATTATTTCTTCATTAACTTAGCTGATGTAATCTTTAGGAAGGGGTGGAACTGCACCACATTTAAATGTTCCTTCGCCTTTTATTTTCTGGAAGAGACTGAAAAAATGGTGTTAATTCTTTTTCAAATAGTTGTTAGAATTTTCCAGCAAAACTATTTGGCCTGAAGATTTTTTTCAAAAAATTTTAAATTATACATTTCATGTTTTTAGTGGTTATAAAATTATTCAGATTATCAGTTTCATCTTGGTTGAGTTTTGGTAGTTTGTGTTTTTTCAAGGGGTTGGTTCATTTCAACTGTCAAATTTTTTAATGTAAAGCTGTTTGTGATATCCCCTTATTCTTTTAATGGCTATATTATCTATAGTGATAACCCCTATCTTGTTCCTTATGTTGATTTTTGTTTACTTAGCTGTCATTTTCATCAGTGTTGCTAGACTTTACTGATTTTATTGATGTTTGTTCAAAGAAACCATTTTTTTGCTCATTTTCTTTATTGTTTTCCTGTTTGTAATTTCATTGATTACCTCTCTTATGGTTTTTGTTTCCTCCCTTCTGCTTGCATTGGGTTTATTTTGCTCTTATATTTTTCGTTTTCTGAGGTAGACACTTGGATTATTGATTCGTGATTTGTTCTCGCCTTGATTATAAGCACTCTCTTCACTGCTTTGGCTGCATGCTACTTATTTTAATATGCTGTATTTCCATTTTGATTTCATTTTATGCAATTCAATTTCTCTTAACAATTCCTCTTTTAAAATGAATTGTGTAGAAAAGTGTTGTTTTATTTTCACATTGTTAGGGATTTTTCTGTTGTCTCAGTTATTGATTTCTAGTATTATTTCACCTAGTTAACATACTCTGTACAATTTCAACTTTTGAAATTTATTCTGGTTTTTTTTTATGGCCTAGGATTTGGTCGGTATATGTTCCATGATCTCCTTGGGTTTTTTTTTTCTTTTAAAGAAAGAGTATTCTGCTGTTTTTAGATTGTCAAATTATTTTAGATATTAATTAGATCGTATTTGTAGATTTTGTTGTTAAGGTATCAGTTTTCTATGGCTACTGTAACAAATTACCACAAACTTGGTAGCTTAAAACAACATAAATTTATGTTTTCATAGTCCTGCATGCCAGAAGTCAAAGTGTCAAAAGGACTATGCTATCTCCAGAGGCTCTGGGGTAGAATCCGTTTCTTGCTTCTTCTAGCTTTTTGTGGCTGCTGGCAGGTCTTGAGGTTTCTTGGCTCGAGGTCACATCACTCCAATCTATGTCTCTTTGTTCATGTCACCTTCTCCTTTGTGTGTGGTGTGTGTGTGTGTGTTTGTGTGTGTGTGTGTGTGCATGTTTGGTCTCCCTCTGCCTTCCTCTTGTGAGGCCACTCATGATCAAAGTATCAGAATGTATAATATTATCATATTTGTCTCAGTCATCGCATATGATTTAGACAACTCATGAAGAGAAGATAATCTATGTATTTACCCATATTTCTAGTCCTTCTGTTCCTTTTCTTCCTTCCTGGTGCTCAAAGATTTTTTTCTGTTATCTTTTTCTTTCTGTTTAAAGACCTTTCTTTAGCCATTCTTTAAGAGTAGATCTGCTAGGACAAAGATTTTTAGTTTTTGTTTGTCTGCAGATGTCCTTTCACCCCACTTAATTCTTGGAGGATAGTTTCCCCAGATGTAGAATTCACAGTTGACAGTTCTTTTTCAGTTTTTGAAAAATAATGTGCTACTTTCTTCTGGCCTCTATAATTTTAGATGACAAATCAGCTGCCATTCAAATTGGTGTTTCCTGTAAGTAATGTGTCATGTTTCTCTGGCTGCTTTCAGGATTCTTTTCTTTGGATTTAATTTTCAGAAGTTTAACTATGATGTATCTTGGAGTGAATTCCTTTGAGTTTATCCTTATTTAGAATCCATATAGTTGAATCTGTGGGTTTATGTCTTTCACCAAATTTAAGACATTTTCATCTATAGTTTATTCAAATACTATTTCAACCTTACTTTCCCCTATACTTTTGGAACTCTTAGGATATGAATGTGGATTTCTTTTTTATTGTCCTAAAGATCCCTAAGACTTTTTTTTCAGCCTATTTTCTCTGTTGTTCAGATTGAGTAAATTATATTAAGCTGTCCTCAATTCACTGATTCTATCCTCTGTCATCTCCATTCTAATTTTGAGCCCACCCAGCATGTTTTCTATTTTTGTTGCTGTATTTTTCAGTTGTATAATTTCCATTGGTTATTTTTATATTTCTATTGCTTTACTGAGATTTTGTGTTTTAAAAATTCATTTAAAAAGAATTTATAATTGCTCGTTGAAATATTTTCTTACACCCTCTTCAAAATTCTTGACAGATAATTCCAACATCTGATTTATTGTAGTGTTGGCATCAATCGATTGTCTTTTCTCATACAAGTTGTGATTTTCTTGGTTCTTATTATGATTCTTATTATGATGGTTGACTTTCTATTTTTGATAATTTGGGTATTGTGTTAGGAGACTCTAGATTCTATTTAAAATTTTTATTTTAACAGTCAATTCCTCTATTTAGGTTTGGCATGTAGGTCCTGGCCTACTTTTGTGGGTTTTAGTTGCAATGACTGTGTAATTTTCAGAGGTTATGTGGTGCTATTTTCATCTTGGTTTATTTCATGCCTCATGGCTCCCACTGTCCTTGGTAATGCTGCTTGAGGGTGCAGAGCAAGCTTCTCCAGGTCAGATATCCTTATGTCTCTATATGGAGGGGATTTTTCAGCCCATGTGGATGAAGAGTGATTCCTAGCTGGGCATTTGTTGTGCAAAATTTCTCTTGCTGGTGACTCTAGCCATACAATTTCTTGGGTAGTGAGTGATGGTGGGTGTGAGAGGGAGAATATCAGGACATTAAGGACATGGAAGCATCTCAGGCTGGGCACTGTCTCCTGCTTTTTTAGCTAGAGCTAGTTCTTTGAAAGCAAATGTTGCTCTGTGAGAGCAATAGCCCTTCTGGAAGCCTCTTTAATTATTGAAGCACCGGGGACATATCATTCTGTTTGTGCTTTCATAAATTACATTGCAGGGATACGAAAGACCAGAAACCAAATCTAGAAGTGCCCATTTTTTGTTACTGAACTGAATTTTAAAGAATAGTCATGCAAATCTATATCAGCAGCTACATCTATATCTGTAGCAACAACTTCTCTCTTTTCAACAGCCCATTGTGAACATCTCTTTAAGGTTGTTTTGCCATCACATTGATTTATATTTAAAATTGTAATTGCTTCGCTTCTCTCTCCTTCACCATCAGGCTTCCACAGTGGTTAAGAGTGTTTCCTTTGGAGTCAGTCCAGTTTGGATTTGAGTATTGACCTTACTGCTTATTAGCTGTGCATTCTTAACAAATCTCTTAACCTCCCTAAATCCTAAAACTGAGGATAGTAATAGCTAGCAAAAGAGTAAAATTCAGTAACAAAGTATAAATTAAGTATTAATTAAGTACTCAACACAGTACATGGGCAATAGCAAGTACTCACAGATGTGTTGAGTTAGCTATAGGCATCATCCTCCTCAACATCATTGTCATCTTTTCCAGTTTATAGATAAGGAAACTGAGGCTTTGAAAGGATAAGGAACTGAACGTAGGTCAGTTTTCCCACTTAATTGTCAGGAGAGTTGAAATTCAAATTCAGGCCTGACTTCTTCCAAATCCTTCTTTTCAAACTATTATGTAACACTGCATCAAATGATTTTCTTATAATACTTGAAGCTCCATGAGAGCATGGATTAGGCCATGCTCAAGATATGCAAAAATATAAAACATGTAATGTGCAGTTATATGACCTGGACTTACTCAATTCTGATTACTTATTGATAACAGTGGTAAATATTTTCATAGAACTATCGTGCATTAACATACAGCAAACCCCCATGACATGAATTTACCTATATAACAAACCTGCACATGTACCCCCCAACCGAGTATAAAAGTAAAATGAAAAAAGAAATAATGCAGATAGTTTAACAGAACCTGACAACCAAGGTTTGTGATAGTATGACATTTAATCCTTTACTATAGCTCAGAGCAAAATACTCCCCTTTGTTATGCTTGCCAATTTCTGAAATCTGACAAATGTTATGACAATTTGTTTTTCTGATGTCATCTGTGCTATCTCATTGAAACTTCAATATGATGTAAGATGCAATAAAACCTTAGATAGATGTTTATATTTTAAGCAATTTTCCACAGTTCTTTTACATACAAATATGTAGTTCTTATAATAGTTTTGCTTATTGCTAAGTTAATAAATGCAAATAATGATGAATTTCTGAATTTATGAGAAACATAATTCAAGAAGGATAATTTATATTATTTTCCAATTAAAGTAAAAATGCATTGGTGACAGAGATACAGATGGTGCCATTGAATCTGCCCATTTATTAAATAAAAAGTTCACTGATAGAACATATTGAAAAGGAAGTTATTTACTTTATTTGTTTGGGGTTATCGTCTATGAATTGTTTTTCTGTAGTGTAGGCAATCAACAACTTTTTCTTGTTTCAGGGTCTGTTTATGTAGAGATTTCAGAAAACAAACTAATGGCCACATATAAATCAAGGACATATTTGCTGTTTTATATTTTTGAGACAGGAATGTGAACTATTCAATTTAGACTTTTTATAAATTAATATTTAAAATGCATTACATATAGGAAATAGTATATGTTAATTTATGCATACATACGTACACTGATTCCATATTTAAAATTAAGATGGAGATGATAAAGGCAAAAGAGAATAAGGTCTAGTTGTGATGGTAAATGTTAAAGTTGGTACCTAGGAAGAAAAGAGAAAGAAAAACAGGAACCAATGGAAAAAAAATGAGAGAGTAGAGTCCAAGCGATGAAGAAGAGAGACCAGAAGAAGGAGAGACAAACACCAAATAAAGAGAGGAGGGTGAAAAATGTGTAACTCCAAGAAGCAAGGGAAAAGAAAGAAGAAAGCAAGATGGAGAAGGAAAAAAGAAGTAATTGGAAAGAAATATGAAGAGAGAGAGACTACATAGAAGTTTAAATATATGAGTATCAGATGTTATCATTGCCATTTAAAAATATGATTAACTCTATTAAGCTTATCAAGGTTTTTGCACTCATGTCAATATTAAAAAAATTTATATAATAATTTTTAAACTATGGGATTTTACATTATGTGTATCTTCCTTACCATGCCCTTAAGATCCTAATAACAAGAAAGTATGTATTACTAGCAACACTCCTCCCCCAAAGAACATACGAAACATATACAAAACAATCTGTAAATATTTTACAGGACAATTATTTTCTTTTTACTCAAACCATAGCCTGCAGTATTTTGAGAGCCTATTTTAAGTGGTGAATTTAGAATGTCTTCCTCCTCCTATTCTCTGGCCGATATAGATTTGGTTCTCCACCATACTGTGATACGTTTGAAAAGGGGAAGCATATTTTATCTTTCTATCCTTATCATCCAGAGCAGAGCATTACTAGTAAATAGAAAATAATCAATATTTTAGTGAATAAATACGAGTAATATAAATAAAAGGATGAAATATTGAACTTCAGCAGAAATTTTACATAAGGTAAAGTGAGCATTTAATTCCATAAAAATTATAACATCAAGCAAGATTCCATTTTATTTTCTTATATAAACAAGATCTTGGTGAATGGTACAAGGGAGAAAAGTAAAAATGTTAACAGACTTAAAAATCCAAATCCCAATAGTTTATTGCATATTTGTTCAGTGCCACCAGTTTTTATCAACTAGCTTAACTATTTAGCTATAAAGAAGACAGGAAAATACATGTATTGAGCACATTCCATGTGGTAGTGGAACATAGATGAAACTGATGCACAGTCCCAACTGGTCGACTTTTAGCCTATTCTTTCTAAGTAATTACAACTAGCTTCTTCTCCAGGTGTGCTTAGTTTAACCTTAGTCCAATCCAAATAGTTATAGTTGTAGCCATACCCCAGCTTCACCTTCTTTTTCTACTGGTGCTCATTGTTTGTGCCCTCTGAAGGTGTTCATTAGGCTACCGGGCATAAGCTTGTGTTCACTAAGTTTCCCATTAAATCTCAGTTCCCTAAATTCTCCAGTGAAAGGGCATAGAAAAGAGGAATAGATTTAAACTACTTTACCCTCAGATTCTTTATCATATGACCCAAATTCCTTTAGTATTATAATTAATATTTTTTCATTTATTTTTAGCTTATATGAACATGCTAGTTGAGTGATATTTTCTGATAATGCTAGCTTAATATCTGGTTTATATTTTTATTTTTAAGAATAAGAGAACTGTCCACTAATCTAACAAGTGCAATAACTAGTACATTTTCAAAGTACTATAATAGTTGAAAAATGATTTACATAAGGCCAAACAATTATTTTGATTCATTTTAACCTCCTAGATTTATTTTCTGAAAGGGGTATTATTTTAATGACTGTTAAATATAGTTATTTTGACAGATGGATTTACCATAATTTTATTATTATTTAGCAGGCTGAAAGCTTTAGAATTGGCTCATAAACCAGTTTCATGATGTACCTTGGAGTGTCATCTTGAATAAAAAATGTTTTCCTGTTTCATTTTTCACTGATCTCACTTTCCATTTCATTATTGTCTTTAGAAAGTAGCTGAGTGAGATATAAAACAATTGTTTCTCTTCAGAACCATGAATTTTAAACTGGCTGAAAATCAGATTTAAATTTGCTTATATGAATGCAGTAACTCAGTATTGCTAATAAAACATTTTTTCTTTCTATTCATCAGATAATACATTAAATTTTGTGAACCTACTATGTGAAGAGTACTGATCAAAATTCCATGCTAATTTCACAGGTGATGGAAGTCAAAGGACAAATGATCCATGTTCCAGAATCAAATTCCATTTTATTTTTGGGTTCTCCGTGTGTGGACAAGTTGGATGAACTCATGGGCCGAGGGCTACATCTCTCAGACATCCCTATCCATGATGCCACCCGAGATGTCATTTTGGTTGGTGAGCAGGCAAAGGCCCAAGATGGGCTGAAGAAAAGGATGGATAAATTAAAGGCAACTTTAGAAAGAACTCACCAGGCCCTGGAAGAAGAGAAAAAGAAGACAGTGGATCTTCTATATTCTATTTTCCCTGGTGATGTAGCCCAGCAATTGTGGCAAGGACAGCAAGTACAGGCCAGAAAGTTTGATGATGTCACCATGCTCTTTTCAGACATTGTTGGCTTCACAGCCATATGTGCCCAGTGTACTCCCATGCAAGTAATCAGCATGCTGAATGAACTGTACACCAGATTTGACCACCAGTGTGGATTTTTGGATATTTATAAGGTAAGGGAGTTTAGTTACTTATATATATATGTATTTAATAGTAAATTGTCATGTTAATTAAATTGATTTTTTTACTTAAACTTGATACTAAATAATTGACAACTCTTTAATTTAGAAATCTTTCTAGATAATACAGGTATTTCTTCTTTATGAGTAAACTTTCAATATGAGTTCATTTGTATTGACATAGATAACTGTGAAGAATCATGATATTGCTCAGTAAGGAAAAATTCCATATAGATACTCCTCTAAGTTTATTTTTATTAAAAAAATTAAACTTGTTGAATTCTAGGCAGCTTTTTACCACATAATTATTCTTGCTTAGAAAATAGGGTTCCAATATAAACTAAGAATTTTATTTTGACAGTTAAAAAGAAATAGCAAGTTATATTAAAACATGCATTATATTGTCAAATATGGCTAATCAGTATTTTGCACTGCATTATTAAGTGAGATCTCTTTAATTCTAAAAAAACCTATATGTAAATACTCTAGCTATTGCTCAAATGACTAATGAGTTTTTGAGGAAGTACCTTAATTTTCCAAGCTACATAATGGAAAAATTTCCAAAATTGGTGCCAACCACCAATGTTGGTTTGATTTGGTGAACTCCTTATTAATTTCTTATTAAGATCATAGCAGTATTTTGAGTCATTTAGCTCCATATCTACCTAATCAATAACTCTACAACTTTACCTAGAATCTTACGTAGATTGCACAATGTCAGGGCATAGGGCTTTTTTTATATGAAGGGAATCAAGTACTTTTAGTATAAATAGTTGTGAACTGCAGGTTTTATTTGCTTCTTTACTAATACATATTGACCAGCTACTTATTTTTATAGTATGATCTTCACATAAGCAGATTTGGAAAGAACCTGTCTGATTCACTTTGTAAATTTTATATTATCATCCAGAGGGTGTTTTTATGAAGGCGTGTCTTCTTGGAGAAAGGAGCTCTTTAGTTTCATTATGTAGACTATATAGCCAATGTTAAATATTTTAATTGAATCTCTTCTGAGTGGTAAACATTCAGTATGAAGTATGTATGAGGGATTTTCCTTGTTATAGAAAATTAAGTTCTTATAAATTATCTTTAACTCCCTTATAATTTATTGGCATATAATTTACAGCAGTGGTAGCCAAATGTCTGATTCTAAACCAGAGAGATACTATAATGTTAAACTGTCACTTCCAGGACAGAGGAGATCAGCTGAATTTGGCAACACTTTCCTTCCTCCATACTTGGGGCACTATTACACCAGTCTCTGCAACAACCAATCTTTTCCCGCTAAACTACTGATTTGCAGTGTTCGCTTCCTCCAGTTAAAGCAGTCATGTTTTTTGTTTTGTTTTGTTTTGTTTTAGCCCTAAGTTTTTACAACTAAATGAGAATGATAATAGGTAAATAAATTATTCTCTGGAAAAAACACAGGAATCCCTGACAAACATAAGTATCAGATTTTGAGAAAAGAAGAAATGTGATGCTTCTGAGTATGCCAAAACAGGCTCAAGGTTTTAAAATATGATTTGATTTCTTAGACATCAAGCATTCATTCCCTTGATATAAGCTAGGACATCTCACAGAAAAACAGTAGAAATACTCTGTGTGATCTTCAAATTTTCCTATATATTATTAAACCATGGACAGTTTCATATAGTCATGAATAATAATCAACAAGTTTTAACTTACAAAATGTTTATATAAATATATATACACACATACACACATAATAATTCTAGTTCACAACTTTTCTTAAACTAAACTTGTTTAGGAAATTTTGCAATTAATTACAACTAAATAAGATTCCAGGGCTTGGTGTTCTTAACATATCTTCAATGCTAGTGTATTAATCAGCGTTCTCTAGAGGGACGGGACTAATAGGATAGATGTATATATGAAAGGGAGTTTATTAAGGAGTATTGACTCACACAGTCACAAGGTGGAATCCCACCATAGGCTATCTGCAAGTTGAGGAGCAAGGAAGCCAGCCCGAGTTCCACAACCTCAAAAAGTAGGGAAGCCGACAGCCCAGCCTTCAGTCTGTGGCCAAAGGCTTGAGAACCCTAAGCAAACCACCAGTGTAGGTCCAAGAGTCCAAAAGCTAAAGAACCTAGAGTCCAATGTTTGAGGGCAGGAAGCATCCAGCACAAAAGAAAGATGGAGGCCAAAGGACTCAGGCCAGTCTAGTCCTTCCACATTCCTCTGCCTGCTTTTATCCTAGTCACACTGGCAGCTGATTAGATGGTACCCACCTGGATTGAGGGTGGGTCTGCCTCTCTCAGTCCATTGACTCAAATGTTAATCTCCTTTGGCAACACCCTCATAGACACACCCAGGAACAGTATTTTTTATCCTTCAATCCAGTGACGTTTACACTCAATATTAACTATCACAGCTAGTAAGTACATGTATCTAGGATAGGTATATAGGGCAGCTTTGGCTGCTTATTCAGGATTAGGGAGGTTGAGTTTTGGAGATCCAGACTGGAAATACAATATATGCTAAATCCATAGCAATAATGGTTTGGCCAGAGAGGGAAAGACAAATAAAAAGATATTAGTCCTGTATAGGATAAAAGAAGTACATTGGGAGAAATGCATTAGGAGTGATATAAATTAGAAAACTTCTGTTTGAGCAGGCTGATTTGTAATCTTCATAAACATTCTAGTGTATTTTCTAGAAAATATACCATGTGCTATTTTAAACTATGTTTGTTAAATTTTTAATGGCTGTTGAAACAAAGAATCCCAGAGGTGGTAGAATTTTTTGTAAGGACCACAAATCTTATTTTATGAAATGAAAAGTTTTGCTAGATTGAAAGTATGTATAGAATTTGGGTAATTATGTAGAATAACCATACCACAGAGAAAAATAAGGTACAGCCCACCTTTTATGTTAGAAATGTGAAAGGAAGCCAGGTAAAACTAAATGCCAAGAGAAAAGAACTAGATGGAGTGGCCCACATGGGGCTTTCATAGTGTGCTACGACTTGAGATACTAGTCTCTAAATTTGTGGTTGCCCCTCTCTTCTTCATGTCATTACTCCATGTTTTCCTATCATCAGGTAGATGACAGAGTTAAGAATTATAATTTCGTGGTAGAATTCAGATAAATTAAACATAATACGACCATTCTGCTAAAATAATCAAGCTTTCTGTAAAGTAGAGGGTTGATGAAGAAGCTGTGGATTTTGCTGTGTATATATCAAGCATTGAGAAAATGAAAGCCTTTCCAATGCTTAACTACCAAGATGTTACAGGTGTATGAATACTAAGTAAGAGCTAGGCAAATTGAAGGAAGCCTGGGTTATAATTTTGTTTCTCTTGTAATTAGAAAGGCAAATTTTCAGTAAAAGTCAACATAAACAACATACGTAATATTTTGCTTCTCAGATTGTTCTCACATGAACATAAAGAACCAGTATCTAATTTTGTAAATCAATGGCATATAAATAATAATAATAATAATGGCATTGACTATTGAAGCAAATTCGTGTACATTTTGCTTTGTTTTACATTTGTCTTTGGGAAAACCTTTGATTTTAGATAAGCAGGGAGAAAGACTTTGCCTTTCTCTGATTCCATTCTGCCATGGTTGCAGTGTTCCAGTGCTATTTTAAATACAATCTTTAGCGTTCCCATCTTTTCACCTTTAACCAATTTAACTTGACTTTTCTCCAGTTCTATACCCCATAAAATAAAGATATTCAGTGCATCAGTCTCACAGTTACATTATAAGCATTTCAGTGAGCTTTCCTATACTCAAAGAGCTTAGAATAGCATCTGGTACATAGTAGTAAATGTAAATATTAGCTGCCATTAGAACTTCTCAGACAGGTGTATCTATCTAGACATACAGGGATGTGTGTTATGTGATTGTGTGTGTGTGTGTGTGTGTGTGTGTGTGTGTATACATACATACCTAGTAGGCCCAGAGCTTTTTAGAAAAGAATAAAATATCTCATTTAATCCCTCCTTGAATAACATGTGGCATTATGTACATTTTCAGATAAGAAAACTGAGTTTTGGAAAGGTTAAATCCAGATAATGTAGCTCATAAGTCAGAATTTGAACTGAGACTTGTCTGATTTTAAAGCCTATAGTTTTTGTACAATTTAGGCTTTGATCTAGACAAAGATCAAATGATAGAAACAAAGAGTGGAAACTGTTTAAAAATGACATTACAGAATCAATAACTGTAGTTATACTGTCAAGTTGGAGATTCTCTCGTCTGCCATCTTTTCTCTTTGTTAGAAACCAGCCAGCACCTCTGTCTTCATTCCTCCTATGGAAAGTAGCATACCAAAAGAGGTATTGTGGGAGCAGTGGTCCCAGGTGCAGGCAATAAGAGGTATATTTTTTAAATAGTGAAGTGGAATAAAAGTTGATATGGTTTTAAAAATCATCTTGCCCAGGTAACTCTAAAAATGTTAGTGATGGCTGGGCACGGTGGCTCACACCTGTAATCCCAGCACTTTGGGAGGCCGAGTTGGGTGGATCGCCTGAGGTCAGGAGTTCGAGACCAGCCTGGCCAGTCTGGTGAAACCCTGTCTCTACTAAAAATACAAAAATAAGCTGGACGTGGTGGTGGGTGCCTGTAATCCCAACTAGTCAGGAGGCTGAGGCAGGAGAATTGCTTGAACCGAGGCAGTAGAGGTTGCAGTGAGCTGAGGTCATGCCACTGCACTCCAGCCTGGGCAACAGAGTGAGACTGCGTCTCAAAAATATATATATTAGTGATAAAATAGTTTTCTCTGTCAGAGTAAAGGTGGTGGGGAGAGTATTCCCATCACAGCCTTCAAGTGTGGTTTGCAAATGTCCATGGCATTAAACATTGTCAGGTTTAGATTGGGAAGAAGAAATAGTAAGACAAGACAGGGCAACCAGGAAATACCAGGACCCAAATTCTATTACATTAGGGAATCTGATGTTAAAAATCTGAAAAACAACAACACAAAGTTCATAGATTGGCAAGGAAATGCAAGTATTATAAGTCTAGCTGGAAAAGCAGAGTTCAGGCCAATTAGCAAAGTAGGAAATCCAGGCTCACTCATAGGGAATATAAGACCTTGGGACTGGACCCAAGGGGACTAGATGACAGGAACTGGAAACCAGGCAACATGTCTAGGTAGAAAGTATAAATATGGGTATCAGTACAAACTTTGATAAAGAAGCAGAGTCTTTTCCCTGGACAGAATTAAGCTTAGAATCAGAGGGTGCACAGGGCAAGTCTACAGTGTCAAAGGGGAACTGAATATGGCAACCTCATCAAAGGATATAGAGATGTCCACTGAGCTTTTAAATGCTAAAACAGGATTAGAATCACTGAGATACTAGAGTTAGGAGGCTGGTTATATCCCTCCTTGAAAATGCAGAAAATGTGCTTGGGGACACTCTTGGAATTAATACAGTGTGAAAATTACTAGATACATTGACTTCTTCTAAAAGTCTTTTAAGGCCAATGAAAACACTGTGTTAACTTTATAAATTGCAAACTCCATAAATATAATGCCAATTAAAGGGGTCAGAAAAGCCATTACGATCATGTACATTTCATTTAATTTATGCCAGCGTATTATTATGCTTTAGTCTTCTGTTAACTATAGACTCCTATTAACTATAATTCCTTAACCACTTTGTGGGAAAAAAAACCTAGACATTCTGTCTTAATGCATTTTGTGCTGTCATAATAGTATACCTGAGACTGGGTTATTTATAAAGAACAGAAATTTAATCTCTCACAGTTCTTAAGACTGGGAAGTTCAAGATGAAGTTGCTGGCATCTGGTGTGGGTCTCCTTGCTATATCCCCATGTGGATGAATGCAAAAGGGCAAGAGAGAGCAGAGTGAACCTATTCCTACAAGCTCTTCAAATAGTGGCTCCATATTCATCACCTCCCATTAGGTCCCACGCTCAATACTTTTGTATTGAGGATTAAGTTTACAACATATGAATTTTGAGGAACACATTCAAACCATAGCACATTCTAAAAATAAATACAAAATGCAAATGAATAGTGATAAATATCCATGATAGAGACGCTTGTACATAAGCTTATATATAAGTGATCAGTGTTTGCTTTTGAGTGTTCATGTTAATATCCCAGGGAAACTGAGAGTCAGGCAAGCCCTTCTAGTCTGGGTATCTTGGTGAAGACTGCCGGGGCTTTTCACCGATGTACTCACAGCAGCTGAGTTTGTACATTGGCTAAGGAGCTATAGCAGACATAAATCCCCGTCTTTAACCTCCTTTGTAAAAGCTGAAAACAGATGTTGCTGACATAGAGTTTTAGGGCTACACAGCTTTATGCCTCAAGAATTTTGATTTGTCTTGCCACTTGATAGGAAGTTACTAAAGCCCTCTCTTCTTCGCTGGACCTTCAGCCAGCCTCCAGAAAATGCAACAGATTCTCAAGGACATCACTTCAGCACGAATTAGATCTCACAGAAGAATGAAATGCTTCACTTCCACCATGTTTTGTTGTAAAACAGAAATCCTTTCAAAGTACTTAGGTACTTAGGTTGTTGTTGGAATTTTATAAATATGTATATGCCATTTTACATCATTTGCAGCATGAAATGCTAGTTCCATTTAGTAAAGAGTAATTGCTTCATTTTTCCCCAAAGTTTACATATTTTCTCTTTTAATGATCAGTGCACACACTTTTTAAATTAAGCACTTTAAGATTTATGTTAGTTCTCTTCAGTAGTCTCCATCAATACCAACATCATTTGCTTTTACTGATATTTTGTTGGAAACAAAGCAACAATGTTTTTTAGTTAGGAAATAAGAATTTCTTAAGTCAAAAATTTATTCAACTCATTCATTCACTCAATAAACAGTTACAACTCATTTGATAAGGAGCCATGACTTCCATAGAACCTTAAAAATGTTATGGAAATTAGCATGTATTTTTAGAACAATTTTAATGAATAGAAAAGAACTCATTTATATGCTTTAGGAAGTAAGGTGAAAGTCACAGATAAGCATTCTGTTCCCATAGCTTTTCTATGGGAGGAGTTATATTGTCAATTTCAAAATACCATAATGCTGTAAAAATTACCTGAAGAGGGTTTAATCTCATTTATACATTTGCCTTTGGCGAGCACTTTGGTTGGAGATAAGGAAGAGGCAAGGGTAAGATATGTTTCTTTCAATCCACTCAGCCAAGGCTGTGGAATCCCAATGCTATCTTGAGTGCACTAGTTGGAGTTCTCATCTTTCCACCTTTCATGGCTTATTTAATCTCTCTGCCTCATTTTATTATCTGTAAATAAGAGACTAATTTTATCACTTTATAGTTTTATTTCGTGAGCTTTTAAATGAGATTTATGTAAAGTGCTTAGAACAGTGTCTGCTTCATAGTAGTAAATGTACATATTAGCTATTATTACTTTCCAAACAGGTATATCTGGTCCTATATGGGAAGCGCGTGTGTCTGTGTGAGTGTGTGTGTTGTACATTTGCAGGCATTTTTATGTACATAAACATTGTGTGTCCAACGCTTATTAGAAATAGATAAAATGCTTATTTATTTGGATTTATTCTTTTAGGTTATTAGAATTGCATTTATGCCAAAGACTGTGAAGGAAGGATAGAGAAATAAAAGGAGGGAGGGAGATAAATAGCTTTCCGAAATGCATTATTTGTGTCATCTTCATGGGGCCTCAAAGATTCTTAAAGATGGTTCCATCTGCATACTCTAAATTACAATATGGAATTTATAAAGATGACAATATTTCTGAAAGCCATAATGACCCGTGGGATGTCTGTGACCAATACTATGAAACTGAACCCCAAATGTCTATTTTTTATATTCTAATATGGCAGCCTGAATTATTTTTCTTCTATATTCAGAGAACATTTCTTTTAGTGTTGTGGCATATTCTGAAGACAGTTAGAAGGCTAAAATAGTTTCCGTTGCTAAGCAGAAGTTAATATTAATGCCATGTCTTGCTGAATTTTTCAGTGTTTTGAGGTTATTCTCCCTATTGATATTTAATTTCTAAAGAGTGGTGGCAACTGCAAACAGATTGATGTTTTTGATTTTTACAAACAGTATGAACTGAATATTTATGAACCCCCAAAATTCATATGTTGAAGCCCTACTTAATGTGATATTATTTAGAGGTAGAGTATTTTGGAGTTAATTAAGTTTAGATGAGGTCTTGAAGTTGGGGTCTTCAGTGATGAAATTAGCATCATTATAAGAAGTGACTTGAACTTGCTTTCTCTCCTCTTTGAGGACACAGTAAGATGGCAGCCACTTGTAAGCTGGGAATAGAGCCCTCACCTGGGAAGTGAATTGGCTGGCATCTTGATCTTGGACTTTCCAGCCTCCAGAACTACAAGGAATAAATTCCTGTTGTTTAAGCCACCCAGTCTATGGTGTTTTGGTATAGCAGCCTGAGCAGAATGAAATCTCAAGAGAAGGTATATCACTTCTACAGGCAGTATGGAAATTTCTTCATGATACAAGTTTCTAGTAAGTTCTCTAAGTAGATTAGTCCATATTGCTAGGATTTCCTGTATTTAATAAGAATAAATGCTGCCGAGCGCGGTGGCTCACGCTTGTAATCCCAGCACTTTGGGAGGCCGAGGCAGGCGGATCACGAGGTCAGGAGATCAAGACCACGGTGAAACCCCGTCTCTACTAAAAATACAAAAAAAATTAGCCGGGCGTGGTGGCGGGCGCCTGTAGTCCCAGCTACTCGGAGAGGCTGAGGCAGGAGAATGGTGTGAACCCAGGAGGCGGAGCTTGCAGTGAGCTGAGATCGCGCCACTGCACTCCAGCCTGGGTGACAGAGCGAGACTCCCTCTCAAAAAAAAAAAAAAAAAAAAAAAAAAAAAAAAAAAAAAAGAATAAATGCTACCATCCCATTGATGCATTAATGAAAATGAAGATTTTCATTAGCCTTATAGAGTTCATTGTGTTATTACACAGTATCTCTCTTTTGTGTATCAATAAACTGTAAAGAAGTTAAGCTCTAAGCTCAAGCTGCTCATTTATCTTGCCACTACCACTTCAGCAGAACGGTATGAACAACTTGCTTTTAGTTTGTACATAGGGTGAGTTTACTAAAATGGAAATTGATTTTCTAGGCAGGACCGTTATCTCTCACTTATCTGATAGGATAGCCTTATTGCAATATGCAAATCTCACTGAATTGAGGTGTTTCTATTACCTTTTTTAAA
The DNA here is from genome assembly GCF_009828535.3 of Hylobates moloch. NCBI lineage: Eukaryota > Metazoa > Chordata > Mammalia > Primates > Hylobatidae > Hylobates > Hylobates moloch. The sequence goes on along the minus strand of NW_026652286.1, from coordinate 79,330,349 downwards.
CAAACAAACCTTTAATTAATGCTTTTATATAGCAGAAATGCTGTAAATACTTCTCCCACTATTTATCACTTAATAACAGTGATTTAAAAAGTGAAAATTTCTGAAAGCAAAATGAAACTAACAGAAATCACATTTACTGAATACAAACTGTGTTCCAGTCTCAGTGTTAAGTGCTTTAAATTGTGATATTTCACTTACTTTCCAGAACAATCCTGTGGAATAGGTGTTATGATGTCTCTTCTGTGTTTTTAAATTTTTTATTTCAATTTTTGTGGGTACATAGTAGGTGTATGTATTTATGGAGTACGTGAGATGTTTTGATACAGGCATGCAATGTGTGATAATCACATCATGGAAAATGGGGTATCCATTCCCTCAAGTATTTACTTTTTGTGTTACAAACAATCCAGTTAGACCCTTTTAAAATGTACAATTAAATTATTATTAAGTATGATTGCTCTGTTGTGCTATCAAATACTAAGTGTCCCTTTTGAAGATGAGTTTAGTAAGTTGCAGATGCTACTTGAATTTAGTTCTGATTTAGTTAAAAGCTCGAATTTTAGAAAGCAATGGTTTAAATCATTCATGTGTCAGATAGCTAGTGTTTCCAATTACCTAGATGCAGAACCAGGACAAAAAAATTGTTCTGGCACTTATATACTATAGGTTAGTGCAAAAGTAATTGTGGGTTTTGCCATTACTTTTAATACATAAAATGAGATATTTATTCATTTATAAATTGGTACAGTCTCTCCAGCAACTTTGACAAATTACTAGTCAGAGTTCATCTTTCTAAAATGAAAACAATAGTATGTCACAGGACTATTTTGAGGCTGAAAAGAACTATCAGCCAAAGGTCCTTGTTACAAACATGAGGCCCTCAATGTAGTAATTAGAAGATGAACATGAATTTGTAAATTGCAATTTGAATTCTACCCTAGAGCTAAAAATATAAATAGGTTTCCTTTTTTAAAGTATTCAACAAATGTGCACTATTTTTGAATATGTGTTGGATATCATAAATACTTGTTCTCTTTGGCTCCTGGAGGTTAAAGAGGATCTTTGTACAAAAGTTAAAAGAATAGTTTCAGCACAGTAGAAGATCCTTAAGAAAATTTGTGTTTGTAACAATGAAATAGACTGGCAGAAGCATATGCTCTGATCACAGGAGTGATATGCCACAACCTTTTGGTGGAGCAGGTAGGAACAACTTTCAGTAGGTCCCCTAATTCTATGAGATTCTTTTTTTTTTTAATATATGCTTTAAGTTCTAGGGTACATGTGCATAATATGCAGGTTTGTTACATATGTATACATGTGCCATGTTGGTGTGCTGCACCCATTAACTCATCATTTACATTAGGTATATCTCCTAATGCTATCCCTCCCCCTTCCCCCTACCCCACAACAGGCCCTGGTGTGTGATGTTCCCCTTCCTGTGTCCAAGTGTTCTCATTGTTCAATTCCCACATATGAGTGAGAACATGCAGTGTTTCGTTTTCTGTCCTTGCAATAGTTTGCTCAGAATGATGGTTTCCAGCTTCATCCATGTCCCTAGAAAGGACATGAACTCATCCTTTTTTATGGCTGCATAGTATTCCATGGTGTATATATGTCACATTTTCTTAATCCAGTCTATCATTGATGGACATTTGGGTTGGTTCCAAGTCTGCTATTGTGAATAGTGCCACAGTGAACATACGTGTGCATGTGTCTTTATAGCAGCATGATTTATAGTCCTTTGGGTATATACCCAGTAATGGGATGGCTGGGTCAAATGGTATTTCTAGTTCTAGAAACTTGAGGAATCGCCACACTGTCTTCCACAATGGTTGAACCAGTTTACAGTCCCACCAACAGCATAAAATTGTTCCTATTTCTCCACATCGCTTCCAGCACCTGTTGTTTCCTGACTGTTTAATGATCGTCATTCTAACTGGTATGAGATGGTATCCATTGTGATTTTGATTTGCATTTCTCTGAAGGCCATTGAAGATGAGCATTTTTTCATGTGTCTGTTGGCTGTATAAATGTCTTCTTTTGAGAAGCGTCTGTTCATATCCTTTGCCCACTTGTTCATGGGGTTGTTCTTTTCTTGTAAATTTGTTTGAGTTCTTTGTAGATTCTGGATATTAGCCCTTTGTCAGATGAGTAGATTGCAAAAATTTTCTCCCATTCTGTAGGTTGCCTGTTCACTCTGATGCTAGTTTCTTTTGCTGTGCAGAAGCTCTTTAGTTTAATTAGATCCCATTTGTCAATTTTGGCTTTTGTTGCCATTGCTTTTGGTGTTTTAGACAGGAAGTCCTTGTCCATGCATATGTCCTGAATGGTATTGCCTAGGTTTTCTTCTAGGGTTTTTATGGTTTTAGGTCTAACATTTAAGTCTTTAATCCATCTTGAATTAATTTTTGTATAAGGTGTAAGGAAGGGATTCAGTTTCAGCTTTCTACATATGGCTAGCCAGTTTTCCCAGCACCATTTATTAAACAGGGAATCCTTTCCCCATTTCTTGTTTTTGTCAGGTTTGTCAAAGATCAGATGGTTGTAGATGTGTGGTATTATTTCTGAGGGCTCTGTTCTGTTCCATTGGTCTATATCTCTGTTTTGGTACCAGTACCATGCTGTTTTGGTTACTGTAGCCTTGTAGTATAGTTTGAAGTCAGGTAGCGTGATGCATCCAGCTTTGTTCTTTTGGATCATCTTGGCAATGTGGGCTCTTTTTTGGTTCCCTATGAACTTTAAAGTAGTTTTTTCCAATTCTGTGAAGAAAGTCATTGGTAGCTTGATGGGGATGGCATTGAGTCTATCAGTTACCCTGGGCAGTATGGCCATTTTCACGATATTGATTCTTCCTATCCATGAGCATGGAATGTTCTTCCATTTGTTTATGTCCTCTTTTATTTCGTTGAGCAGTGGTTTGTAGTTCTCCTTCAAGAGGTCTTTCATATCCCTTGTAAGTTGGATTCCTAGGTATTTTATTCTCTTTGAAGCAATTGTGAATGGAGCTCTCTGTTTGTCTGTTATTGGTGTATAAGAATGCTTGTGATTTTTGTACATTGATTTTGTATCCTGAGACTTTGCTGAATTTGCTTATAAGCTTAAGGAGATTTTGGGCTGAGACGATGGGGTTTTCTAAATATACAATCATGTCATCTGCAAACAGGGACAATTTTACTTGCTCTTTTCCTAGTTGAATACCCTTTATTTCTTTCTCCTGCCTGATTGCCCTGGCCAGAACTTCCAACACTATGTGGAATAGGAGTGGTGAGAGAGGGCATCCCTGTCTTGTGCCAGTTTTCAAAGGGAATGCTTCCAGTTTTTGCCCATTCAGTATAATATTGGCTGTGGGTTTGTTATAAATAGCTCTTATTAGAGATATGTCCCATCAATACCTAATGTATTGAGAGTTTTTAGCATGAAGGGCTGTAGAATTTTGTCAAAGGCCTTTTCTGCATCTATTGGGATAATCATGTGGTTTTTGTCTTTGGTTCTGTTTATATGCTAGATTACTTTTATTGATTTGCATATGTTGAGCCAGGCTTGCAGCCCAGGGATGAAGCCCACTTGATCATGGTGGATAAGCTTTTTGATGTGCTGCTCGATTTGGTTTGCCAGTATTTTATTGAGGATTTTTGCATTGATGTTCATCAGGGATATTGGTCTAAAATTCTCTTCTTTTGTTGTGTTTTTGCCAGACTTTGGTATCAGGATGATGCTGGCCTCATAAAATGAGTTAGGGAAGATTCCCTCTTTTTCTTTTGATTGGAATAGTTTCAGAAGGAATGGTACCAGCTCCTCCTTCTAACTCTGGTAGAATTCGGCTGTGAATCCGTCTGCTCCTGGACTTTTTTTGGTTGGTAGGCTATTAATTATTGCCTCAATTTCAGAGCCTGTTATTGGTCTATTCACCGATTCAACTTCTTCCTGGTTTAGTCGTCAGAGGGTGTATGTGTCGAGGAATTTATCCATTTCTTCTAGATTTTCTAGTTTATTTGCATAGAGGTGTTTATAGTATTCTCTGATGGTAGTTTGTATTTCTATGGGATCGGTGGTGATATCCCCTTTATCATTATTGCATCTATTTGATTCTTCTTTCTTTTCTTCTTTATTAGTCTTGCTATGCAGTCTATCAATTTTGTTGATCTTTTCAAAACACCAGGTCCTGGATTCATTGATTTTTTGAAGGGTCTTTTGTGTCTTTATCTCCTTCAGTTCTGCTCTGATCTTAGTTATTTCTTGCCTTCTGCTAGCTTTTGAATGTGTTTGTTCTTGCTTCTCTAGTTCTTTTTTTTTTTTTTTTGAGACGGAGTCTCGCTCTGTCGCCCAGGCTGGAGTGCAGTGGCGCAATCTCAGCTCACTGCAAGCTCCGCCTCCCAGGTTCACGCCATTCTCCTGCCTCAGCCTCTCCGAGTAGCTGGGACTACAGGCGCCCGCCACCACGCCCGGCTAATTTTTTGTATTTTTAGTAGAGGCGGGGTTTCACCGTGGTCTCGATCTCCTGACCTCGTGATCCGCCCGCCTCGGCCTCCCAAAGTGCTGGGATTACAAGCGTGAGCCACCGCGCCCGGCCACTTCTCTAGTTCTTTTAATTGTGATGTTAGGGTGTCAATTTTAGATCTTTCCTGCTTTCACTTGTGGGCATTTAGTGTTAAAATTTCCCTCTACACACTGCTTTGAATGTGTCCCAGAGATTCTGGTATGTTGTGTCTTTGTTCTCATTGGTTTCAAAGAACATCTTTATTTTTGCCTTCATTTCATTATGTACCCAGTAGTCATTCAGGAGCAGGTTGTTCAGTTTCCATGTAGTTAAGTAGTTTTGAGTGAGTTTCTTAATCCTGAGTTCTAGTTTGATTACACTGTGGTCTGAGAGACAGTTTGTTATAATTTCTGTTGAGGAGTGCTTTACTTCCAACTATATGGTCAATTTTGGAATAAGTGCAATGTGGTGCTGAGAAGAAGGTATATTTTGTTGATTTGGGGTGTAGAGTTCTGTAGATGACTATTAGGTCCACTTGGTGCAGAGTTGAGTTCGATTCCTAGATATCCTTTTTAACTTTGTCTCGTTGATCTGTCTAATGTTAATCAGAGCGCCTCTCACTCTCCAAAGGAACGCAGCTCCTCTCCAGCAATGGAACAAAGCTGGACAGAGAATGACTTTGACGAGTTGAGAGAAGAAGGCTTCAGATAATCAGACTTCTCCGAGCTAAACAAGAAAATTCGAACACATCACAAAGAAGCTAAAAACCTTGAGAAAAGACTAGATGAATGGCTAACTAGAATAACCAGTGTAGAGAAGTCCTTAAATGACCTGATGGAGCAGAAAACCATGGCATGAGAACTACACGACGAACACACAAGCTTCAGTAGCCAGTTCGACCAACTGGAAGAAGGGTATCAGTGATTGAAGATCAAATGAATGAAATGAAGCGAGAAGAGAAGTTTAGAGAAAAAAGAGTAAAAAGAAATGAACAAAACCTCCAAGAAATATGGGACTATATGAAAAGACCAAATCTACGTCTGATTGTTGTACCTGAAAGTGACGGGAAGAATGGAACCAAGTTGGAAAACACTCTGCAGGATATTATCCAGGAGAACTTCCCCAACCTAGCAAGGCAGGCCAACATTCAAATTCAGGAAATACAGAGAACACCACAAAGATACTCCTTGAGAAGAGCAACTCCAAAACACATAATTGTCAGATTCACCAAAGTTGAAATGAAGGAAAAAATGTTAAGGGCAGCCAGAGAGAAAGGTCGGGTTACCCACAAAGGGAAGCCCATCAGACTAACAGCTCTCTTGGCAGAAACTCTACAAGCCAGAAGAGAGTGGGGGCCAATATTCAACATTCTTAAAGAAAAGAATTTTCAACCCAGAATTTCATATCCAGCCAAACTAAGCTTCATAAGTGAAGGAGAAATAAAATACTTTACAGACAAGCAAATGCTGAGACATCCTGAAGGAAGCACTAAACATGGGAAGGAACAACTGTTACCAGCCACTGCAAAAACATGCCAAATTGTAAAGACCATCAATGCTAGGAAGAAAATGCAGCAACAAATGAACAAAATAACCAGCTAAATTCATAATGACAGGATAAAATTCACACATAACAATATTAACCTTAAGTGTAAATGGGCTAAATGCTCCAATAAAAGACACAGACTGGCAAATTGGATAAAGAGTCAAGACCCATCAGTGTGCTGTATTCAGGAGACCCATCTCACGTGCAGAGACACACATAGGCTCAAAATAAAGGGATGGAGGAAGATCTACCAAGCAAATGGAAAACAAAGAAAGGCAGGGGTTGCAATCCTAGTTTCGGATAAAACAGACTTTAAACCAACAAAGATCAAAAGAGACAAAGAAGGCCATTACATAATGGTAAAGGGATCAATTGAACAAGAAGAGCTAACTATCCTAAATATATATGCACCCAATAAAGGAGCACCCAGATTCATAAAGCAAGTCCTTAGAGACCTACAAAGAGACTTAGACTCCCACACAGTAATAATGTGAGACTTTAACACCCCACTGTCAACATTAGATTTTATGAGATTCTAAGATTCTAAATTGTTAGTGTTGGAGCTGTATGTAGTTTGCTAGGAAAATGTTTTCAAACTGCAAATCAATGCTGCTGCCTCCCTATTAATAAGTTTTAAATGATTTGTGTTTATTTTTGCAAACATCTTTTAAAGTGGAAAGATGAGAATTTAACTCTGTCGTCTTAAATTTGGGTTAAAATGGATATAAATAAGTTTTGATGCATTTTTCAAGCTTTGAAATGGGTAACATGACTTTCAAGTTGGAAAAAGATGATAAATCAGTTGAAGCAAAATCCCTGTGAGACTGCTGATTTAGCTGTATGTGTTGGGGGTGGAGGGCATGCACATGTATGTATAGGAGCACATGTGTTGGAGTCTATGAAAGCTGTCTATTGAGATAATGCTGTTCTTAAGATTGTCCAAAGCATTTTTTAATGTTATATTTTCCTATGATAGTCAAAGTTTAATATTGGATAGCTTTTTATGCTGTCATCAAAGGGCAACTTTGTGCTTCTCTCTTTTTCCCTTACCAAATTCCATAACTAGTGTCACTGCCTCATATCCAATCAGGCATGTTTCAGCCCTCTGCTTAATATAAGGTCCTTTGATCATCAGAGAGAGCCCAGATGAGGACTGTTGTAGTTGCCTATGACAGTGCAATGGTAGCTAAATGTAGCGGAAAGGGTATTGAAGATAAAGTCTGAAAACCTGATTTTAATTATATCTGTCACCTAATTGAGTAAGTCACATAACTTATCTGTGTTCAGCTTCTGCCTCTATAAAATGGGAGCAGTATTATAGGTCTCACATATTTGTTGCAGTTGACACAAAAAACTTGTTCAGCAATGATTATTGTTTGGAATTTGTCTATTCGTAATTCAAAATAATGATATATATGTGGAAAATTGTTGTAAATTAATCAACATTATCAGCAATTGACTCCATCTGGAGTTATTCATATGAAAGAAGACCAAGATCAGAGAGAATGTCTTTAGGAATTTGCTGTGAAAGAAGGGACAGGGACTGATATTGGTTGAATGCCTAATATGTGCTAGGTACCATGCTAATTTTTTTATGTTTATTCATTAATTTCACTTTCAATAAATAATTTATTGATCACATACTGGGTTTAAGTATTAATCTAGATATTGGGTAATAACACTATTGAGACATTTATTTTATTAGATTTGGATTTTATTTATTGGATTTTATGTGTTTGTTTATCCACCTTTTTTGAGTTATATTAATAATTAAATAAAAATAGTATAAATTTAAGTTTTACAATGTGACAGTTTGATATATGTATAGATTGTATAATGATTATTACAATCAAATTAATACATAGTTGATCTATTATCAGACAAAATTACCTTTGTGTTTGTGTGTGTGTGTGTGTGTGTGTGTGTGTGTAGTGAGGACATTTAATATCTACTCTCAGCAGATTTCAAGTATAAAATACAGTATTAGTTACTATAGTCAGGATGCTATATGGTGGATCCCCAGAATATAGTCTTTATAACTGAAAATTTCTGCCATTTGACTAACATCTTCCCATTTCTTCCACCCTCACCCCTTAGCAACCACCATTCTACTCTCTGTTCATATGAGAAACACAGAGAGTTATTTGGATTCTACATAAGTGAGATCATATAGTATTTATCTTTCTGTGTCTGGCTTATTTCACTTAGCTTAATGTCCCCCGGATTCATCCACAAATGGCAGGATTTTGTTCTTTATTATGGCTCAATATTTCATTACATACATCTGTGTGTGTGTGTATCACATTTTCTTCATTATCTGTTGATAGACACAGGTTGATTTTACATCTTGGCTATTTTCAATAATGCTGCAATGAACATGGAAGTGCAGATATCTCTTCAATATCCTGATTTCATTTCCTTTGGATATGTATCCAGAATTGGGGTTGCTGAAAATTCTAGTTTTACTTTTAATTTTTTAGGAACCTCCATTGTGTTTTCCATAATAGCTAACCCAATTTACATCCTCAAAAACTGTGTACAAATGTTCCCTTTTCTCCATACACTCACTGGCATTTGTTATCTCAGACTTTGATAATCATCATTCTAACAGGTGTGAGGTGATATCTCATTGTGGCTTTAATTTGCACTTCCCTTATGATTACTAATTTTGAGCTGTTTCATATACTTCTTGGCCATTTTTATGTATTCTCTTAAAAACTGTTTATTCAGGTCCTTTGTTCATTTTTGAATTGGACTGTTTGGTGTTTTTGCTATTGAGTTGTATGAGTTCTTTGAATATTTTGGATATTAGCCCCTCATCAGACCTGTGGTTTGCAAGTATTTTCTCCCTTCTGTAGGTTGCCTTTTTCATTATGTTGATTGCTTTTTTTTTTGCTATGCAGAGTATTTTTAGTTTGATGTAATCCCACTTGCTTATTTTTGCTTTTGTTGACTGTGTTGTTGTTGTATCCAAAAAACTCATTGCTAAGGCCAGTGTCACAGAGCTTTGTCCTTGTGTTTTTAGCTAAGAGTTTTACAGTTTTGGGACTCACATTTGTGTCTTTATTCCATTTTGAGTTGATTTTTCTGTATGTCGTAAGAGAAGGATCTAATTTCGTTTCCCCAACCCTGTCTAGCTGCCCAACCAATTTATTGAAGAGAAGATTCTTCTTCCATTGTGTTTTCTTGGTGCCCTTGTAAAAGATTGTGTAGATTTAGTTCTGGGATCTCATTCTGTCCCATTGGTGTATGTGTCTGTTTATATGCCATCACCATACTATTTTCATTACAATTCTGTAGTGATTAGTTTGAAATCAGGAAATCTGACGGCTCCAGCTTTGTTCTTCATTCTCAAGATTATTTTGGATATTGTAGTTATATATGAATTTTAGGATTTTTTTTCTATTTCTGTGAATTTTGATAGGGATTGCATTGGAATATTGATAGCGACTGCATTGAATCTGTAATCACTTTGGGTTTTATGGACATTTTTACAATATTTTTCCATTCCATGAACAGATTTTTCCACTGATGTGTCTTGTTCAATTTCTTTAATCAATATATTATAGTTTTCAATGTACACATCGTTCACATCCTTGATAAAATTAATTTTAAGTAGTTTATTCTTTTTGTTGCTACTTTAAGTGGGATCATTTTCTTAATTTCTTTTTCAATACTATGTTGAATAGGATAGGCAAGAGAGGGCATCCTTGTCTTGTGCTGGTTTTCAAGGAGAATGCTTCCAGCTTTTGCCCATTCAGTATGATATTGGCTTTGGGCTTGTCATTTGTGACGCTTATTATTTTGAGGTATGTTCCTTCAATACTTATTTTATTGGGAGTTTTTTAACATGAATGGATGTTGAATTTTATTGAAAGCCTTTTTCTGCATCTATTGAGATAATCATGTGGTTTTTGTCTTTAGTTCTGTTTTTGTGATGAATCACATTTATTGATTTGTGTATGTTGCACCAACCTTGCAACCCAGGGATAATGCCTACTTGATGGTGGTGGGTAAGCTTGTTTTTTTTCTTTTTTGAGATGGAGTCCCACTCTGTTGCCCAGGCTGGAGTGCAATGGCATGATCTCGGCTCACTCCTGGATTCGAGTGATTGTCCTGCCTCAGCCTCCTGAGTAGCTGGGATTACAGGCACCCACCACCAAGCCTGGCTAATTTTTGTATTTTTAGTAGAGATGGGGTTTCACTATGTTGGCCAAGCTGGTCTCGAACTCCTGACCTCGTGATCTGCCTGCCTTAGCCTCTCAAAGTGCTAGGATTACAGACATCAGCCACTGCGCCCGGCTGATAGTGGGTAAGCTTTTTGATTTGTTGCTGGATTCAGTTTGCCAGTATTTTGTTGAAGATTTTTGCATCAGTGTTCATCAAGGATGCTGGCCCTAAGTTTTTTTTTCTTTTTTTGTTGTATCTCTGCCAGGTTTTGGTATCAGGATGATGCTGCCCTTACAGAATGAGTTAGGGAGGAGTCCCTCCTCAATTTTTGGAATAGTTTTAGTAGGAATGGTACCAGCTCTTCTGGTATGAAACATAAATGAGTTCAGTATAAGATATATAAAAACCAAATTTTATTGGTGTTCTAAAGGAATCGAATATATTATTCTACTGAGAACTGGGGATACTTTCAGAAAAGATGTGGCATGAGAGGTGGACTTGGAAGCATGTGACAAATTTAACTTCTGGAAGAGGGACTAGGGGAGGCCTTTTTTAAATCTATGCTTATTCTGAGAATATAAAAGATAGTAATTCCGTAGATATATAAAAATTGTAGGATTTATGGGTTAAGGTGGTCTCCTTTAAAAAATGAATTATTGAGTGGTGGATCAAGATGGCAGAACAGAAGTTTCCACTGATTGTCTCCTTCACGGGGACACCAAATTCAACAACCATCTGCACATGTGCGCATGTGCACACTCACACACACAAATACCTCCATAAAAACCAAAATCAGGTGAATACTCACAGTATCTGATTTAAACTTCATATCACTGAAAGAGGCACTGAAGAGTGTGGGAAAGACCGTCCTCAATTATTGACACTACACCTTCCCAGTTCCCCCTGTAGTAGCTGCAAAGCATGGAGAAATTTGTGCACTGGAGAGAAGGAGACTGCAGTGATTGTGAGACTTTGCATTGAACTCAGTGCTGTCCTGTCATAGCAGAAAGCAAAACCAGGCTGAACTCAGCTGACACTCTCACACAGAGGGAGCATTTAGACCAGTCCTAGGCAGAGGGGAATCACCCATGCTAGTAGTCAGAACTTGAGTTCTGCCAAACCTTGCCACCATGGACTAAAGTGCTCTGGGGTCTTAAATAAACTTGAAAGTCAGTCCAGGCCACAAGTACTGCAAGTTTTAGTGCTGAGCTGGGCCTGGAGCCAGTGGACTTGTGGGAGACACAACTTACTGAGATACCAACTTGGGCAGCTAAGGGAATGCTTGCAGCACCCCTCCCCCAACCCCAGGCAATGCAACTTACATCTCCAAAAGAGACTTCTTCCTTTCGCTTAAGGAGAAGAGAGGGAAAAGTAAAGAGGACTTTGTCTTGCATCTTGGATACCAGCTCAGCCACAGCAGGATAGGGCACCAGTTAGAGTCATGAGGCCCCCATTTCAGGCACTAGTTCCCGGACATTTCTAGACACACCATGGGCCACAAGGGAACCTACTGTATTGAAGGGAAGGATCCAGTCCTAGCCGGACCCATTACCTAAAGAGCCCTTGGGCCCTGAATAACCACCAGTGATACCCAGCTACTATTCTGTGGGCCTTGAACAAGACTCTAAGATGCACTGGCTTCAAGTGAGACTCAGCAGTCTCAGTTGTGGAGGCTATAGTGAGCGACTTCATCTGATTGAGAAAAGCAGAGGGGAAAGTAAAGGGGACTTTGTCTTACACCTTAGGTACTAGCTCGGCCCCAGTGAGGCAGAGCAACAAGTAGGCCGTTGAGGTTCCTGATTCTAGGCATTGCTCTTGCGTAGCATTTCTGGACCTGCCCTGGGCCAGAGGGCAGCCCATTGCCCTGAAGGATAAGCCCCAGGCCTGGCAGCATTCACGCAAGTGGACTGAAGAGCCCTTGAGCGTTAAGTGAACATCAGCAGTAGCCTGTTTGATGTCCCTGTGGGCCTATGGTGATGGTGGCCACAGGGTGAAGCTCCTCTGCATGCGGAAGGGGACGGAAGAGTAGGAAGGTGTATCATGGTTTCAGGGCCAGCTCAACCACAATAGAATAGAAAACCAGGTAGACTTCCAAGTTTTTTTATACCAATCCTTAGCTATCAGATGGCATCTCTGGACCTCCCTGGGCCTTGGGGGTAACTCACTGCAGTGAAGCAAAGGACACAAGCCTGGCTAACTTTGCCACCTGCTGCTTTTAGAGCCCAAGAGCCTTAAGAAAACAAAGGCAGTAGCCAGGTAGTGGTTACAGCAGGTCTTGAGTGAGACCTAGTGTTGTACTGGCTTTAGGTCTGACCCAGCACTGTCCCAGTCTTGGTGGCCACAGGGTTGTTTCCCTCTATCCCAAGCCCTGGGTGGCTCAGCACAGAGAGAGAGACTCCTGTTGTTTGGGGGAAAGTAAGGGAAGAGAAAAATAGTCTCTGCCTGGTAATCCAGATAATTCTTCTGGGTCTTATCCAAGACCACCAAGGTGGTGCCTCTGTGAGTGTGTAAAAACCACAGCATTACTGGGCTTGGGTGCCCACTAATGCAGAGCTAATGCAGGTGGCATTAGATCTTAACACCCAGGTCCTTTCAAATACCTGGAAAGCTTCCCCAGAAGGACAAGTACAAACAACCCCAAACTGTGAAGACTACAATAAATTCTGAACTCTTCATGCACAGACACAGGTGAACATCAACTAGCATCAAGATCATCCAGGAAAATGTGACTTCACCAAATGAACCAAATAAAGCACCAGCGACTAATCCTGGAGAAACAGAGATATGTGACCTTTCAGACAGAGAACTGAAAATTGCTGTTTTGAGGAAACTAAGAAATCTGAGATAACACAGAAAAGGAATTCAGAATTCTATCAGGTACATTTAACAAAGAAATTGAAATAATTAAAAACCTCAAGCAGAAATTCTAAAGTTGAAAAATGCAGTTGACATACTGAAGAATGCATCAGTCTCTTTAATAGCAGAATTGATCAAGCAGAAGAATTAGTGAGCTTGAAGACAAGCTATTTGAAAATACACAGTCAGAGGAATAAAATTAAATACCTAGCAATGGACTTGACCAAATAAGTGAAAGATCTCTACAATGAAAGGCATACAACATTGATTCAAGAAATTGAAGAAGACACAAAAAATGGAAATATATTTCATGTTCATGGATTGGAAGAATCAATATTGTTAAAATGTCCATACTACCCAAAGCAAACTACACATTCAATGCAATTCCTATCAAAATACCAATGATATTCTTCACAGAAATATAAAACATAACCTTAAAATGTATATGGAATCACAAAAGACCCAGAATAGCTAAAGCTGTACAGCAAAAAGAACAAAACTGGAGGAATCACATTACCTCACTTCAAATTATACTACAGAGCTGTAGTAAGCAAAATAACGTGGTACTGGCATAAAGACAGACACATTGACCAGTGGAGAAGAACAGAAAACCCAGAATATAGCCATACATCTACAGTTAACTCAATTTTGACAAAGGTGCCAAGAACATACACTTGGGAAAGGACAGTCTCTTCAATAAATGATGCTGGGAAAACTGGATATGCATATGCAGAAGAAAGAAACTAGACCACTATGTCTTGCCATATAGAAAAATTAAAGTGGATTAAAGACTTAAATCTAAGACCTCAAACTATGAAACCACTAAAAGAAAACATTAGGGAAACTTTTCAGGACATTGGAGTGGGCAAAGATTTCCTGAGTAAACATCCCACAAGCACAGGCAATGAAAGTGAAAATGGACAAATGGGATCACATCAAGTTAAAAATCTTCTGCACAGCAAAGGAAACAATTAACAAAGTGAAGAGACAACCCACAGAATGGGAGAAAATATTTGCAAACTACCCATCTAACAAGGGATTAATAACCAGAATATATAAGGAGCTCAAACAACTCAACAGGAAAAAAAATCTAATAATCTGATTTTAAAATGGACAAAAGGTCTGAGTAGATATTTCTCACAAGAAGAGAAATGGCAAACAGGTATATGAAAAAATGCTTAATATCTTTGATCGTCAGAGAAATGCAAATCAAAAGTACAATACGATAGCATCTCACCTCAGTTAAAATGGCTTTTATCCCAAGAGACAGGTAATAATAAATACTGGAGAAAATCTGGAGCAAAGGGAACCCTTATACATTGTTGATGAGAATGTAAATTAATACAACCAATATGGAGAATAGTTTGTAGGTTCCTCATAAAACTAAAAATAGAGCTACCCTACAACCCAGCAATCCTACTCCTAGGTATATGTCCAAAAGAAGGGAAACAAGTATATGGAAGAGATACCTGCACTCCCATGTTTATTGTAGTACCATTCACAATAGCCAAGATATGGAAGAAACCTAAGTGTCCATCAACGGACAAATGAATAAAGAAAATGTGGTACATATACACAATGGGGTACTATTCAGCCATAAAAAGAATGAGATCCTGTCATTTGCAATAAGATGGATGGACTTGGAAGTCATTAGGTTAATTGAAACAAGCCAGGCACAGAAAGACAAACTTCCTTCTTTCTTTTTCTCTCATTCTATCTTTCCCTTTTTCCCTTCCCTTCCCCCCATCCCCCCTCCCCTCCCCTCCCTTCCTTTTTCTTTCCTTTATGTTTCTCTCTTTCTCTGTCTCTCTTTCTCTCTCCCTTTCCTTTTTCTTGCTGATTTTATGCAAAGGGCTGGCATTCTGATTGTTCTTTTTTCAGGTTTAATCCTGATTTTAATAAAGTTTTCAAGCAAAAAAAAAAGAAAGACTTGCCATGTTCTCACTTGTGGAAGCTAAAATATAAAAAATTGAATTCATGGAGATAGACAGCAGAAGGGTGGTTACTAGAGACTGGGAATGGTAGTACAGTGGTCATGGGGAAGTGGGGATGGTTAATGGGCACAAAAAAGAGAAATAATAAATAAGACCTAGTATTTGCTGGCACAACAGGATGACTATAGTAAAAAATAATTTAATTGTACATTTAAAAATAACTAAAAGAGTATACTTATATATGTGCAATATATACTGTGTATCCACAATTAAAAATAAAAAATTAATAAAAAAGAAACCACCACACAAAAAAATACTAAAAAATCGTTCGTAATATTTTCACATGATATGCTAAATTGGGTCACAGGATTTACTTTTGTGACATCAATTAACATTATTTAGCACTCCTTATGTGTTTATTCAAAATATAGCAGACATTTGCCATTCTCTGGGGATATATTTAAAGTTCTGGTAAATCAGAAATCCGTGAAAAATAATACTCAATATTATTTTATAAAAAGTGAGTGGGTGAACTCTAGGTAGAGCAATAACTTTGAGTATTAATATGGTAGTGGGAGGTACAGAAAGTTTGCAAAGAGCATTGAGTGATCCATTTTGATTGGAACATGGAGTAAATTACAGTGGTAGAGGTGGATGAACCTGGGAAACTGGAGCCCTATTGTTGAAGATCTTACAGGGCTATCAGAAATTTTGAATTGCCCACATCTAACAATGATTTAGAATGAAATTTTGACTAGATATTTTAATGTATTTCTTTTTCCTAACATGCTTCAGTATTCAATATCCTTTATGATAAACAAACAACCTGGGAGGTAGAAACAGTATTTTCCACACGATGGAGATTCCTGTGCAGGAACTGGAATGCACATTGAAAGACCTACTGGGAGTTTTATCAGGAGGACAGCTTTCTGTGATAGACAGTCATTTGGAATCCATTTTCCTTCATTTGGGAGTAGTTCCCAGGCCAAATCACTGTTCTATTTATATCCATGACCTCCTTTTCAACACTGTACCAGCTGAGCACTGTGTAGAGTCATCCTTAAAAGCAGCCGTATTTGGGTCAAAAATATCAACCAAAATGAGTTTAATTAGACAAATTTTTTTTTTAAGAAGTTGTTTTTGGTTTTGGTTTTGGTTTTTTTTGTTGTTTTTTTGTAGCCTTGTCAGTAAATCCTTAAACTTGTTTCCATTTGAATTGCTAAATCATTATGTACAATGAGCCTGGGTGTGTTTAATTGAGCTCAACAAACTTTCTTTGGATCATTGAATGCCTACTGTGCCAGATTCTCAGCATGTGTGGTGTGTATGCGTGTGCATGTGCATGTTTGGACTGGTCATTGTAGACTGCACTTTCAACAAACAAGGAAATATCTGGAAAAGTTTATTACCCCTATGGATAGAGTGGAAGACAGAGAAGGAGTACATGGGAATAGCTGGGGTCAGGTTAGAAGTGTTTTTCTCCTTTCTGAAAGCCACTGCTCTTTAAAAAAAAAAAGGTGAATATCTGGGTGAATATTGTACTATTTTTAACTCACTTCATATACAGAAGTCTTCAGACTTTGGGAATCATATAAAACAACTGAAGCTTGTGAATGCAGATAGCTGGCCCTTATATCCATATTTTGATTCAGTAAATCCAAGTGGAGCCTGGGAATCTAATTTTTAACAAATAACTTCAGGGTGATTCTTATGCAGGTTGTCCTGAATTTTGCAATTGAAAACTTGCTTAAGGGCCAGTTCTGACCCCTAAATGTAGAAATTGAATGCAATTTAAAGCATTTAATAGAACTCTTATGGGCATCCTGATACTGTACTCAGGTCCAGGGATATAAAGTTAAGTAAATATCTAGTAGGTGGAGAGGAGTATAAACACACACACATATTAACATGATACATACTGTGAGAGTGATAGAAATTTGTCCATCAGGTATGGTTGTAAGAAAGTTACAGATCCCCCCTTGCCAAACAAAAAGAAAGTTACAGATCTAGAAATCAGGAGAGAAAACTTGAAAATACTGAGGGCTGAGTCCTGAGATAGACTTTGCCTACTTTGCAGTTTTGTTTGGGATGTGCCCTTAAAAAGTCATATACTCAGTGAAGTGGAAATGGCTTTTCTTCTCTTTTTGCATCTTCTCCTTTAAAAGTAATATGTACATCCATGAGGCTTTCAGGGGCCTTTAGAAAGAGTAAATAAGCCTAGTTTCAATCCATGCTCTCTGTTAGGGTCTCTGAGAATCAGACTTTGAATTTAAAGCTGTACTGGAGAAAAAAGCTACCCACATCTAAAAATGATGGTGGGCTTTAGGAGCAGATGACCTTCTATTTTCCTGAGCCTATGCAAGGAGTGATACCTATGTACACAGATTCTTCTCTCTGAAGTGCCTGTATAGGTTAATGACAGTGCCAACTGAGGACTTTCAGTTCTCATATGACAGATAGTAATGCCCATGGAAAGTCAGAGGTATTATAAGGTTACTTTAATGACTCTTTATCACACCTTAGTTCTGTAGATATTACCCATGACTTCATATGGAGGACAAGTACAGAGCTCTAGCCTCTGCAACATTAATCTCATTAATATACAAAAATTATTGCTAGAATATTAGCCTTTAACATCATAAAATAAGATCCTATAATGCAGATCTTCATATTGAATGACTACAAGATTACTTACAGAAACTAAAAAGAAAATCTTATTAACTTTCCTTTTTGGTAATCACATTTATGGGGAAGGATAAAATTAAAATGAGAAGGTAGAGTCACAATATAATGCCTGATTAAAATGCATACGCTTATGCCCAGATGCCAAAGAGGTAGAGGCTGCTTCTTTGTTCCCTATGGGAAGTGGAGCCCCTTCTTCCTCAGTTTTGTTTATCTCTTGTTCTGGTCCCAGCAACTGGGACCAGGGGCACTCCCTCCTCTAGAGCTAGGGAGACAGAGGTATGGCAATTTTCAGGCTACCCAACCCTGCCAGTCATCGCCTGTGATGACTTAGTTTTCTACTGGCACCACTGGTCTTGGTGAGCATCTTGCTTTCAGGAAGGACTGCCCTCTCAACCCCCATAAATATTGGGAGAATAACCTACAGGGTTATGGCTGGGACCGGGACTCAGGCAATAGCTGGTATGGTGAGCTGGCTAAAAAAGTGATAACTGAGGAGTGTGCCATTTTCTCAATAGCAGCAGGAGAGGTGAGGAAAGCAGCCGAGGTTGTGGGTGAAAAGAAGGTGGAGAGATGCTGGTGGAGGAAGAAATGTAGGTTGAAGAACAATTGATGAAGTGATATCCTTGTAGAGAAAAGAGGAAATGATGAAGGAAAATAAAGTGACAGAGATGAAGGAGGAGGCAAAGCCCTGGCCTCTGAATGCCAAGGACTTTCTGAAGGCTGCAGCTGGAGACAGTACCTGCACAGGCTAACAGGGCCTTCCTCCAGCTAGAGTCCAAGTTTGGGTGGATATGGTGACACTGAGATGAGACCACAGATTCATCAAACAAAATACACTCACCTTCTGGGATGCTACCTCTTGAAACCACCCCCACCCAAAGGTCATGCATAGGGGCCAAGGTGCAGATTTGCTGAGGGCCATCTCAATTAAGAGGTAAAAAGAGTTCAGACATCGAAGGACATGCTACATGTTTGAAATCTTTTTTCGAACAAACCTCTACTTCAGAAACAAGGTAATCATTAAACAATATGGGGTCAGAGCCTCTGGACAAGTGGTATTTCCTTTCATTCCAGTCACATGGCAAGGATCCCATGCCCCAGTCCTGTAGGAGCAGGGTATCACCTATAGGTTCTTCACCTGGTCCTCAGACTACAGCCTTCCAGAACCTGATAAGATTGCTGTTATTTTTAAAGGGATCTCTAGCCCAGCTCCTGAAATACCAACTGTTATGTGGAGGGAAAGCCAGGTTACCTTCAGCAGGACAGCCCATGGAGATACTCAGGCTGTTCTGGTATCAGTGTAGCCAACTCCTACTTTTGGAAGTTGCCCCTGCTCCAGATCATCTGCCCTCTATTGTTGGACCTGTGTTTGGCCAACAGTGATGTCTATGTGCTGACCTCCTTGCATCTTGGCTTCTCTGGACTTTTAGTGCTCCCAGCTTCAAGAATGTGGCTTTTATGAACATGCCCATCACTTTGTCTAAGCCAGGAAAATGGTGAAAACTGCATTCTTTCCTCTACACGGCTTGAACCCTTGTCTGTGTCAGAGCCTTCCTGTCTCTTTTTGATGTAGGTATTTACGAGTTAGCTTCAAAGAAGGTCAGTGTATCTTTAAGAACCGCAATCTCAGGAACAACGAAAGGCTGGGTTCAAGGCTGGTGGCAAGCTGCGTATCTTCGACTATGTCCCGTGGGCATTCCATGGACCTAATACCTTTGCTTGACCACAATCACATAGATTTTCATCTTTGGTTAGGAGTTCATTTCAGCCACCCTACTGAGTATCTGGCAAAACAGGGACATAAACAGTGGCAAGTTGCTGTGTATGTCTGAAGTGAAGGACAAAAAGTAGAGGGCCTCTTAATCTACCCAAGACCATAGTTTTTCTTGCTCTTCTGTTACTAGTAAGTATCCATGAAGGCCTGGGCTATGGTTTTGTGTGTGTGTGTGTGTGTGTGTGTGTGTGTGTGTGTGTGTTTCCTGGCCAGCCTTTTGGATATTCTTGTGCAGACCGCCACTGACCTCATTGTTCAGTTTCTAGTCACCAAAGACTTCCACAACTGCTTATGGACTCAGACTCTTGGCCAACCATTGGAGAAGCCCTCTACTATGCCCCAACCTCCCTGTCACCCAGGAACCACACCAAATGTCAGCTGATTGGGCTAGCAGATGTGGCCCAGTTCTCTCAGCAAGGGAAATATGGCATCCTTTCTAAGAACCAAGCATTCTTGGTGACCGCCAATAAGCTCATGAAGAATATGGGACAATTTACCAGTCCCCTTTCACCCACCTGAGCATGATAAGGTGTCCAGGTGCTCTGTGAGATACTAGGAGAGAAGAGAAAGCATTTCTCATCTTTAAAGTTTATATCTGTCTGCCTACATCTCATTCCAATATCTCTTCTCACTCTGTCTCCTTTTAAGGCACCAGAGCACCCTAGAACACAAAACGGCTGGAAAGCAGACTTTCTAATTTGCTGCTTCTTTTTATTGTGTCCTGGGAAGATTGTTCAGTAATGTAGACTACCAGAGCTCTCTGACCCTCTGCT
The DNA here is from genome assembly GCF_009828535.3 of Hylobates moloch. Taxonomy (NCBI): domain Eukaryota; kingdom Metazoa; phylum Chordata; class Mammalia; order Primates; family Hylobatidae; genus Hylobates; species Hylobates moloch. The sequence continues at coordinate 79,310,135 of NW_026652286.1, read as the reverse complement.
CTTATGCCCCATAGAAAATTCAAAAAGGGACAGACCTAGGACTGTCGGATTGAAGGACTGAGGTGGTCACGAGTCCCATGGAACAGGGATGGTTAATTGCCTAATTGTGTACATTGTTCTTTTTGGCTAATCTTATCCTCAATACTGACCCCCTCACCCTGACTTCTTTCTTCCATCTGTGCCCAAATATCCAAGAAATTCCCAGATATTTCTTAAGTATTAGCCTAGAGGTCAAGGAGAAAAATGTTATGGGAATGAAATTCTGTTAGGAGGTAAAAGAAATTCTTTTAAATGATCTAAAACTAAAATAAATGAGGTAAATGGGATGGGCGTGGTGGCTCATGCCTGTAATCCCAGCACTTTGGGAGGCTGAGGTGGACAAATCTCTTGAGCCCAGGAGTTCGAGACTAGCCTGGGCAACATGGTGAAACCCTGTCTCTACAAAAATTAAAAAAAAAAAAATAGCCAGGTATGGTGACATACGCCTGTAGTCCCAGCTACATGGGAGGCTGAGGTGGGAGGACTGCTTGAGCCCGGGATGGAGAGGTTGCAGAGAGCCCACATCATGCCAATGTACTCCAGTCTAAGTAGGCAGAGTGAGACGGTGTCTTAAAAAAAACAAGGTGAATGCATATCTCTAATATATTTATTTACACCACCTTTATTTCTGGAATAATGTAAAGATTTTGATTCTAAAGTTTTGAGAAAAGATAAACTGAGATAGGCAAATTATTTAAAGTTTTATAAAAACAGCTATAGTAATATGTAAGGGAGCAGTTGTATGTATTTTTAGTACTTAAGCCTCCTCTTCTATGTTCAGAAAATAATGTAAGTTTTTTCAGACATTTGCATAAGCATTATCTTTTCCCCATCTCCATGCTTAGTTTAGCCATCTTTATTCTTATCCAGTGCCATTCACGAACAGGTGGGAGATGGTGAAAATAAATGAAATGCACTATTTTAAACTGTGTCTGTTGTATTTAAAACTATATGAAAACACTGAAGCAATTATAAAGGAATTCAGAACAAAGTCAACATTTAGACAGTTTTTCTTTTTTTTTTCGTAGTCTGTTTACAATGTCCACTTGTTTCATTTTGGTTTAGCTCAAGGAAATAAACTCAGGAGCAATGGAATTGATACATTCTACTTTCACTTTTCCTGCTCCTCATGAAGCAAAACCCACTAATTACTTTGAAGGAATCCACTAACACTTCCACATATATTTAATTTTGCTAAACTTGTATAGAGCTGCCTTAGAGGAAGGGAGAAGAGAGAAAAATGGAGCATTCCTGGAAAGCTGCATTAAGACAGTTGTGTTTCTGCCAATATTCTTAAGGTGCCGAATATATCTGGAAAGAAAAAAAAAACACAAAGATATATTACTTACACTTTACTTAATGTATATGCCAATTACTTAAACTTTCCAGACATTTTGATATTAGAGAATGTGTGATTATTTATTCATTCATACAGTGCACAAGGTAGTTTTCCATTTCCCATTCTCTATACATTAAGCATAGCCATGTAACTTGCTCTGGTCAATGAATCGTGAAAAGAAGATATATATGTCACATCTGGGAGGAAGCTTTAAGAGCTCCTGTACAATTGGTCAGAACCTCTTTTCCTTTGCTGTGGCGACTAGTTCCCAATGTGGAGGTTCTGTTAGCATTGTTCCTGGAGTGAAGAGATGTGGCACAGTTTCTCTCCTTCACTCCAATCCCTTAATGCAAATGGATATGTAGAATGAATGAGAAGTACACTTTTGCTTATTTAGTACATTAAGATATGGAGGTTAAATTGTTACTATATCATAATCTAACCCAGCCTATGAAAACATTTTTTAGGTTTCTGTATGTTGGATATTTATGAATAATTGTGAGAATTTCATTTCCTAATATGTGTCACTGTTTTTTTGATGTCTGTGTCTTCCCTACCTCTTTGGTCCTATAGAAACCTTTGGTTTCTAATATTTGGAAACTAAATATATATATTTAGTTTACACACCTATGGAGAGAAAGACAGAAAGGTCTCGCTCTTGCTTTGTCACCCAGTCTGGAGTGCAGTGGTGAAATCATAGCCCACTGCAGCCTTGATCTCCTGGGCTCTAGCGATCCCAAGTAGCTGGGACTACAGGTAAGGGCCACCTTACCTGGATAATTTTTATTTTTATTTTTGTAGAGATTGAGGTCTTACTGTGTTGCCCAGGCTAGTCTTGAACTCTTGGACTCAAGCAGTCCTCCTGCCTTGGTCTCCCAAAATGTTGGGATTCCAGGTGTCAGCCGCCACGCCTAGTCTTAAAGTTTTATACAATCATGTATGGATTGTAATATGAATTTGTCATATTTACATTGTGCCCACATTTATTTTGTACTTCATCCATTTATATATCAGTTGGTAACATATTGGTCTAACTTTTCTATGCAATTAGAGTACATACTCCTAAGGAGAAAATGCAACATATAACTAATCTCCATGTATTCTTGTGCAAATTCTAGTAATATACATTTAATGGAATTCAAATCACTTTTTTTCTGAAAAGATAATTGAGATGCTGATGAGTATGACGATGATGATGATAGACATTTCAGGAAGTGATTGCGCTCCAGGAACTTGGATGTTCAGAGCTACTGCAAAGCATTTTGATTTGTGCAGGCAGTTTACTGACTATATGTTCTGATATCTGACTACCAGAAATAAGTTTCAAAGTACACAGCTAATAGCATCATAGATTTTTGAAGTGTATACAAATATGAAAGGGTGGGATAATGTGAAGATTAGCAAAGAACATTGTCTTATTAGGGGGAAAATGGTAAATAGCCACATTTTAGATGTTTATTCTTTGATGGGTGTCTTCCTCAGTGAGAATTATTTCTAGGAAGTATATTTTAGTCTTTGGAATAAAACTTTTGCCAACTCATATTGCATTGTCTTTCTATTCTTACAGTATAATTTTATTTTCATTTTTCTGGCATCAGAAAACAGGTCTTAAAGTGAAATTTTTGAATATAATGATAGATCTGGGGGTATTTGAATCAGTTTTGATGCATATTTCCTGATGATCAAGTGATAAGTTTTGCACTGTTGGTCTCATGAGCTTCTTAAGTGTTCTCATAATATTCCCTAAATTAGTGCTCATATAATTTCATGCAGTATATCTTTTTAATATTGTAGTGTTAGAATGCTTTTACATGGAAATTTAATTTTTGATATTAAAAATAATAGAATATTTTATAATTCTTGGTATATTTATGCTGGAAGCATCTCCATCACTGACGCATATTTTTCCTATACAGATCTATGTAGCACGCAGATCTAGATGGCGCTCATAAAATGAATGATGAAAATAAGCAAACAGTGAAAATTACTTATTGTAATTATGGTTAGCATGGTTGACTTATTTATTCATTTAGCAAATATTCAATAAATATGAGATATTTAATAAATAGCTATATTATAGACATTATGCTAAGCTCTGAATACAGAGATGGAAAAAAACATAGTCCCATTTCTTTTTTTCTTTTTTTTTTTTTGAGATGGAGTCTCGCTGTGTCACCCAGGTTGGAGTGCAGTGGCGTGATCTCCGCTCACTGCAAGCTCCGCCTCCCAGGTTCACACCATTCTCCTACCTCAGTCTCCCGAGTAGCTGGGACTACAGGCGCCCGCCATCATGCCCGGCTAATTTTTTTTGTACTTTTAGTAGAGATGGGGTTTCACCGTGTTAGCCAGGATGGTCTTGATCTCCTGAACATAGTCCCGTTTCTTAAAAGCTCACATCGTAGCCGTGGATATGTATTGACTTTATATAGATACATATTGATTATAGCTTGTGCTGAATGTTAAAGCAGAGAGATGTGGAAGTGCTGTCGAAACAGAATAAAGAAAGGATTAGTTTTTTGAGAAATTATTTGATAAAAACTAAAGGAAGGAACATGGAGCACATCACAGAAAAAGTGACACTGGAATTGTGCATTTAGTACAATTTTTCATCACTTCAGCCTAATTAATAATATTTATTAAAACTCTTGAGGATTTTATTAGGTTGGTGCAAAAGTAATTGCAGTTTTTGCCATTAATACCACCATCTCTATTGTGGATAATTAGAGAGCTTTTCTCTAAAGTAATAGAACTTTTATTCCATGTTCTAGGCTTTGGAAATTTGGGAGTTTTAACCTGGGGTAAATATTTAAAATATTTATCAACAGCAATGGACATTCAGAATGGATGTTGACAATAGAATTAGAAGAGGGTCTGGAAAGTCCCCTACAGTAGCTGTTAACTCTCAATTATATGGTTACGGATGGGCCTCTGCACCTCAATTTTTCATCTTTCAAATATCACTAATACTTGTTTCTTCTTTTAAAATTATACTTTAAGTTCTGGGGTACATGTGCAGAAAATGCAGGTTTTGTTACATAGGTGTACATGTGCCATGGTGGTTTGCTGCACCCATCAACCTGTCATCTACATTAGGTATTCTCCTAATGCTATCCCTCCCCTAGCCCCCCACCCCCCGACAGGCCCCAGCATGTGATGTCCCTGTCCATGTGTTCTCATTGTTCAACTCCTACTTATGAGTGAGAACATGCAGTGTTTGGTTTTCTGTTCCTGTGCTAGTTTGCTGAGAACAATGGCTTCCAGCTTCATCCATGTCCCTGCAAAAGACATGAACTCATCCTTTTTCATGGCTGCATAGTATTCCATGGTGTACACGTGCCACTTTTTTCTTTTTTTGAGACCAAGTCTCACTCTGTCACCAGGCTGGAGTGCAGTGGTGTGATCTTGGCTCACTGCAACCTCCGCCTCCTGGGTTCAAATGATTCCCCTGCCTCAGCCTCCCTACTAGCTGGGACCACAGGCACACACCATCATGCCCAGTTAATTTTTTGTATTTTTAGTAGAGATGGGGTTTTACCATGTTGGAGGATGGTCTCGATCTGGTGACCTTGTGATCTGCTGCCTCAGCCTCCCAAAGTGCTGGGATTACAGGCGTGAGCCACTGCACCCGGCCCAATACTTGTTTCTTTCATGTAGGATATTTGTGAAGATAAAATGAGACAATGTACATAAAGTGGTTGACACAATTAATGGTATGGAGTATGAATATTTAAGAAACATTAGGCATTACAATTTTTAAGAGTAAGAAAGAACAGACCTGATGAAAAATTACAGATATATCTAAAAGTGTGGAACAATTTTCTTCAGGTGGAAAAACTGGGAAAAAAATACTTTCCACAGGAATACTTGAAAGTTGGAAGGAGATGAAGGGATGGCTCTGGAAAAGGCGATTATTTGGAAATTATCTAGGCAAAATACTGACAGTTCTATTTTTGTGGGGGATAATTATTTTATATTATAGTTGTTCCTAATTTCAATGATCATCTCTAGTGATAATGTTAATGAACAACCCTGGAGTGAGATGTCAGTATTTGACTGTGGCTGTTTGCAAACTCTGCTGTGATTATACACAGTTGTCTAATTGCTTAATTTATTGATGTTTTGCCGACATGTTTTTCAGCAACATTTGTGATTGCAGATAACTAATCATTTCTCTTCAGGCTCATTATCATACGTTTGCATTTGATTTGTCTGATTGCTGCAGGTGGAAACAATAGGTGATGCCTACTGTGTTGCAGCAGGGCTCCACAGAAAAAGCCTCTGCCATGCTAAACCCATTGCTCTGATGGCGTTGAAGATGATGGAACTTTCAGAAGAGGTGCTGACACCTGATGGAAGACCTATTCAGGTAACCCTCCCAACAATCTAGTTTGAGTAGTAAGTGCACCATTAACTGGAGGAGGCAAATAATTCCCTTCCAAGTTCCACTTTTTGTAATTTATAGATCTAGACAAGTTGGGTGCTTAAGGAGGACAAGGAGTGACTAGAGATAACTCATAAATCCAGGAAAAGAACAAATGGAATAGGACCAAGATAGGAAAAGGTTTGTGGAAGGCAAATTACTGTGGAGGAAAGAAAGAGCTAAAAGATTAGGCCCAAGGGAAGAACTTACTGTCAGTGACCAGGTCACCAAATCCAAGCAAGAATGATGATGAGATTTGGAGTTTTAGAGGTAATCCAAGAAGCAAAACACAAAAAAAGCAAGAAAATGGAGGACCTGCACAACTTCCTGTAGATAGTATACAGGTATTCCTTGTGAAACTTCAGACCTCAGAGTTACTTCTGGAGATTTTCTTGTGGCAGAGTTTGAAGACTGCAGCCTAGTAACTGTGAAAACTTTAAAAACAGTGGAAAGTCCAGATCCTGGTGTATTGTACTCTTGGTTCTGATGGTCTGCAATCTGAGGTCTGCCTCTGGGAATGAATGAGGTCATCTACCATATTTCTGCTTGAGCCCAATGATGGATCCCAGAAGTGTCATTACTTTGAAATCAGAAATCTTACATTTGGGGAAGTAAACTTGTATTCAAGTCCACCCTTTTATAACAGCTTACCAGCTAAGAGTTAAGAAAACACGGGGGTGGTGGTGGGGTGCAGGAAATGGCTAAAAATATGAGTACCATTCTAGTTCTGGCGTTATAGCAGATTGGGGACCCTGAACAATCCATCTGATTAAAATTATGAAAATGTTGCGTTAAATATATCAAAAAATATTTTTTAAAAAACTATTAGGCACTTCTCTGAGCTCATAGGAAAGAGAAAAACCTGACAATTACACTATGTGTGTAGATTAAAAAAAAAACGTAATTGGTGAATTGAACTTAAGAGCCCTGTTATTAGCAATGATAGAAGGAAACTAGGAAATACTATTTCCCCCTGGAGGATGCCAACTTCCATCCTATCCTCAAATTATTTCCACAGATTCCATGTGTTGTAAAAAATAAGGTCCTAGTTTGTGGTTGTATTTTCATCTTTTAGTTGTTCTTGATAAGCCAGAAGGTTTAATTTTAATGTTTTAAATGACACATATTTTCTTTTATAATTTGTAAATTTTTGACCTGACTAGTTCACAAAAAATCCTTCCCGACTTAAGTCAGAATTTCCTAATGATAAATTGGCAATTTTATAGTATGAGTTTTTACATTTAACCCACCTGGAAGATAAAGGTTCTTAAAATGAGTAATAACATAATACCAAAAACAAAAGAAAAAAGCCACACACACACACGAAAACAAAGTACTATGGGGAAGAACCAGGGGAAATTATAGATGTGAAAAAACTTATCTGGGATGTTTTCAGATATAAAACTTATCAGACATAGAATTAAAATGACAATTTTTAATGTAACTATAAAATAAAAAGAGGAGCTGAAAACTGTGAGAAAGGTACAAGACTTGGGAGAGAATCAGAGAACTTCTAAGCAATCAACATAATGCTTAAGAGAACAAAGTGGACAAGTTTAAAAGCAGATTAGACATAGATGAAGCAAGAATTTGTTCACTAAAAGAACTGAAGAAATTATCAGTAACTAAGTTCAGATATTTAAAAATGGGGAATATGAATAAGAGAATGTAAAATATAAAATATGTGGGAGACAGGGTGGAGAGAGTGGAAAGATGTAATATATATTCAATTGAGGTTCCAAATGGAGGTAACAGAGTGAATACAAAAAAGAGAATTATTTTCAGGAACTATTAAAAGATGTCAATCAGTACCCACAGTAATCAGTACCCAGGCACAGTACTTCCAAAGAATTCTGCAAAAGTTAAGCCATAGGAATCCTTAATGAGACTGTAGGGAATCAGAGAAAAAGAGCAATTGATAAATTATAAAAGTAACAGGCTGGGCGCGGTGGCTCACGCCTGTAATCCCAGCACTTAGGGAGGCTGAGGGGGTGGATCACAAGGTCAGGAGTTCAAGACCAGCCTGGCCAAGATGGTGAAACCCTGTCTGTACTAAAAATACAAAAAATTAGCCGGGTGTAGTGGCAGTTGTCTGTAATCCCAGCTACTCTGGAGGCTGAGGCAGAGAATTGCTTGAACCCAGGAGGCAGAGGTTGCTGTGAACCGAGATGCGCCATTGCACTCCAGCCTGGGCGACAGAGCGAGACTCCGTCTCAAAAAAAAAAATTATAAAAGTGACATTGATTGGTGTGAAAAGGACAAGGTATTCAATAAATGCTTGGGGGACTATTGGCTATTCATGAAGAAAACTAATTGAAATTGGTATAGTACTTGATGAATCTTTATATAAATCAATTCTTGGTGTGGGGAGGTAAATGTAAAAATTCATATTATAAAACTATAAATTTGTCATTAGAAAATTTTGACAAGTAGGGAAGGATTTTTTTGTGAACTCATCAGGTCAAAAATTTGCAAATCATAATATAAAAGTTGAGAGCATTAAAATTAAAACCTTCCTGTTAAGAAGAACTAAAAAATTAAAATACAACTACAAACTAGGAGAATATTTTTTGTGACACATGTAATCAATAAGTATCTAGTTAACCTTGTCAGTAATCAAATTAATAGAAATTTACAACACTATCGTATAGCATTTCTCTCTACTAGTTTGACACAACTTTGAAAGTCTGACAGTGCCACTGTTGGTGAGGATCTGTAGCAGCAGGAAATCATACCCATAGCTAGTGGAAGTATAAATGGTACAATTTACTTGGCATTACCTGGTAAAGTTTAACTTTTGCATGTCCTACAACACAGCATTTCCTCTCCTAGATGTTTACACATGTACAAGGGAAGTACTTGTGCACGTGTAGAAAAAGTCACACACAAGAATAGTTTTTGTAATAGTCTGAAACTCCAGCTAATTCAAATACCCATCAACAGTGGGATAGATACTGTGATATTTATGCCTTGGTATACCATATAATTGGGAATATGAATGACCTCAGCTACTGACATCAACATGGATGAATGTCAAAAACATAATCTTGAACAAAAGTCATTAAAGAATGCTGTAGTATTATTCCACTTAACTAAAGTTTAAAACTGGAAAAATGGAAACAATTCTATTTAGAAATACCTGCATTGATGGCAAAAAGTGTAAAAAAAAAAAAAAAGGGAATGATTAATACAAAATTCAAGCTGGTGCTTATCTCTGAGGGAAAGATGATGGGAAGTAAGACGATACAATAGAGAAAATAAACATAGTATAAATTTTTTTTGTTACTCTTCTTTAATATGCACTTAT